>NW_020884895.1:4643449-5097022 GCF_003945725.1 Corapipo altera | reverse complement strand
CGGGCACAGCCCGGCGCGGGGGCACCCCCGGGCGCGGTACCTGCGGGCGCGGCGGGCGCGGGGAGCGCGGTGTCACCGAGCCGCCGCCATGGCCGGGGCGCTGCTGGGGCGGGAGCGGCCCCGCCCCGCCCGCACGGGCCGCGCGACGGGACGGGCCGTTGCCATGGCAGCGCCGCGTGACGTCAGAGCGCTTAAAGGGGCCGCTCCCCGCGGCGGGGCGGCGCTGCCGCCGCCCTGAGGGGGACGCGGGGTGAGGGGACACGGCGGGTGGCGGCTCCGGGAATGGGGTCGCCGGGGAAGGGAGACCCTGCGGGTGATCACCGGGGGTGGTGGTGGGATCTCAGGGCATGGGGGTGCAGGGGACGGGATCACCAGGGGATGGGGAATTGGGAAGCCTGGGGTGGAGACCCAGAGGTGTCACCCGAGTGTAGGACCCCTGCGGGTGGCAGCCGTCGGGGATGGGGACCAAGGAATGTGGGGACACTGTGGGACATCAGTGACATGGGCATGGGGATCCAGGGAGCGGGACACGGGTGATGGGGAGCTGTGGGGACCGAGGGGTGGGAGTGAGGGCGGGGACGTGGGTCTGTAGCAAGGACCGACTGCACTGAGCTTTGCAGGTCAGTAATGTGAAAATAAAAAAGTGATGTGTGAAATGGATACTCAAATCATGTGCATTCCTCACAAAGCTGCCACCCTACATCCCTCAGTGGTGCACCCCTCTCACACCGGCGTGTGGAGAGCAGAAGGACCATCAGAGACTGACTGCCTGGCGTTCGTGGGTCTGCCTGTGGGTCTGTGGCCATTCCACATCTGGTGCTTGTATTATGGTCAAATTGCCGAACTGTAGTCACAGCCAACGTGAGACCTGAGAATACAGGGAATAGCTGATCTGTGGATGGTCTGGCTGCACCTCTGGGTCTCCTGCTCCACTGACCTTGATGCTGCAGGGACACCTCTGCAGAGGTCAGTGCCCCAGCCCTGGTCAGCCCTCCAACACTAGGGATGGGACACCTGCATCATCTCAGCACGGGTCTGACACACCACCAACAACAATACAGAGTGTCAAATTCTTGTAAAATATTTTACAAGAGTATCATAACAACTGCCAGTAAACCAATCTTTGAGCTATTAGTGTGTTACGGATGAATGGCTTGGTGTTAATGGCAGTAAATGCTGCAACATACAGTGTGTACTGTAATGAAGCAACTCATTGCTTGCCTTAAATCAGTCTTAAAAAAACATGCAAGTTCCCTAACTGGCTCAAACCTACTATTTTAATAGCTTTGTCCTGGTTGCAAAGTCTATGCTGTGCTTTCCTGTACTGCAATACACCTGTCTTCCATTTATCCAAAGGACAGATGTCATCCAGCAATATGTTTGCTTTGCATTTTATGAGTGATCACACAGCAAAAACCAACAAGGAATGGGTTTGATTTTGTTGGACTATACCCGAAGAGGAAAATAAACTTGTCTCAGAGTCACTATATCACCATATATATATCACTTATATTTTTATAAAAGGGAGAAATTGGCACAAGGATGGTTCTCCCTTCAACTATGCTTGTTCCATTACATTTTTTCTAATTCAATCTTCTGAACCCTGAGTAGTGATTACTGACAAGATATGGTCCCAGAATGAGCACACCATTTCTCATCTTCTGTTTTGAAACAGCTCTGGAAAATAACAGGCAGCGGGTAAAGTCCCAGAAAAGTTCAGATGGTGTTTAGGTAGTTACATATAATAAAATTATCAGGTTTTGGCCATTCAGTGCAAATTAAAACATTTAAAATTACATAATTTATTCTCATGACTCATTTGGGAAACAGGGAAAATTCTTCAGTTGCAGGCTGTGAAAATGAAGCACTCAGGACGGGGTTCTCAGCAGGGAAACTCCTCTCTCAGGAGTGGCATTGCTGCAGCTGCGATGGTCCAAGGCCAACAGCAAAGCAGAGTTTGCAAGGAGGAATATCCTATCTTGAACCAACCCATACAAATAAAAGAAATTGCCCCTCCTTATAAAACTCGTCTCACCCGCTGTGTAGTCGGTTTAGTCATTTATTAGATGAAGTTACAAATTCCTAATGAAATAGAAATCCCCAGTTCTCCTGCTGGCAGTGTTTTACAACCAGCTTTTATCCGTTCTGCTTCTGATCACTGGTTTCACATGCCAAACACCACTCTGCAAAATCAGAGCTACCCCTAATGGAGCCATTCTTATGCCAGTTCCGCAATATGCTTTGTATTATTTTAGAATTTATATAAGGAATCCATTTTTTCTGCAGTGAAAAAGAAAGGTTGAGAGACAGTGCCAGGTTAGTTTTTAAAATCAATATCCAGATCAGTTTCTCTAACACAGTTTCTTTGAATTATGAGTTACTACAGCCAATGCAGCAACTTTGGTTGCTGATAAATTAAATGTTACCAGAGGCCCCCAGTGCTTGGATTCCTGCCCAACGAGCCTGAAACACCTCCAAAGGGAAGGTAGAGGAAGGGAACCTGTTTGGAGATTGTACTGACTCAGCTGTAACTGAAAACCTCAGCCAAGACAGGTCCAGTAGCACCTTAAACACCCTTCTGATGGAAATCAGTGAAACACTGTGCGTTAGTGAATGGCTACGAGGAAGCAATGAGAGGTTTTCTAAAAAACTCCCCAGTCTTGGCAGGGCTAAGACCAAAAGGCACAGAGATGGACAGGCACATGTATAATCTAAATGGCTAAAAATACCACCAAAGTCTCTGCATGTCTTTTCTTGGTTCTAGAGAAATGCAGGATACATTGTCAGCCTGGTACTTGCCATGTACCAGAAAGCCCCTACATTTCATTAGCCCGTTATCTAATTCCTTCCCAAAACACTTCAGGATACATACAAAGAAATCATGTGTTGGTTGTTTTTTTTTTTTTCAGGAGACAAGTTGAAGAAAAAAACCCCAAAAACAACAAACCCCAACCCATAACTAAGAGATAGATCCAGAGGGAATCCCCTGCACTGGTGGACTGAATCACACAACCCCTTTGACTGACTTTAGGAAAATGAAAAAAAAATAAATCGCTCATCCAGACTTCAGAATTAATTTATTGATGGAGCAATCCACTTTCTTGACACCTTTACAATGGCAAGGCTGGTTTCCTTCGTGGTTGTTTGTGTCACTGGTTAAATCAGGCTGCTCCACAGTTGCACATTTGCCTTGTGCTTCGTCCTCATTCTTTGTTTATGTCTGACAGCACTTCTGCCTCTGCAATCCACGCAGCTCTTCAGGTGAGAGATGCTAATCTACATCCTTTCTCCCTCACATTTCCATCTTTCTTTTCACATCTGGGAACTAAAATGGCAATTAACCCCTTAGTTATAAGTGAGCAATCTCACATCATTCTTTGTTCAAGCCCTATGGAGAGCTAGGCACTTAAAAGTTCACTTAATTTACTGATTTATTTTAATTATTCTGTTAAGCAGGATTACACATATTATCTTTATATTCTATATACAGGATAGGAAAACACACATCCTTCAGATATCTCTTTCTCAATTCCTAAATATGACAGCAAAAGTTTACTGCTTTACCTTCCATCTCCTGTTTTTATTCTCACTGAAGTCTAACATCCATTCATTCCAGACCCCTCCTTTTGCTCAGCACAGGTGTGACAGATCCTCTTCTGTCATTCTGTCAGTGTTTGCTTAGGTAGGGGTGACCTTCCACAGCCCCAAGGAGTGATGATCTCCCTGCTCACCGGTTGATGCTTCACATGAAAAGCATCCAAGGTGGCAGTTTAGCTCACGTTGTGTCCATGGCTCTCTAGAATTCCAAGAGGGAATGCATATGGTACCTGCACTGGCTGCTCACCACCAGCTCTGGTCCAGAGATCGCTCTTTAATGGGGCAGGTGGAGGGGAGTGTCCTTGCTGTGTTTTACTATTGTCCTTGTGCTACCAAGAAACAGGGAACTTCAGTTTCTAGGGCTGCCAATCCAGCAGTTCCTTTTTTATCCACAAGCTAATTCTCTAACAATAAAATCAAATAAAGAATTAAGGAAAAATAACGTAAGCAGAAACGATAATAATATTTTTCTTGTTATTTAGGAAACTGAAAAATTGTGGATTTACTTTCTGAGGTCCAGTAAAATAACTGATCAAGCTACACAGCTGATCATTGTGCAGCTACTGGTTTGAGTTTAGATTCCTGACTCCAGAGACAGCAAGGTGACTCATCCTTTAAAGAGAACTGAACAGTCACTGAACACTACTTAAATAGAAGAAAAGGGAGTGGGCATATTTGCATAGATGCTTTATGTACAGCCTATATATATGCATGTATTTATGAATACATTAATATTTCTTTCAGATAAAATGATGAAGCAGACTCACGGAACCGCTGGAAGTGCTCATCGTAAAAGAACAGCAAAAAAAATCAAACAGGCTGAAAAAGCCATTTGATCTACACTGTTCCCTTCTAAGATCAGTTGAAACACTGAGATCAGTAGCAGGTTTCACGAGCTCACTGTAATTTGCAGGGTATTTCACCAGTGTCTGAGATGACTGTGTGAGGCAGAAGGCAAAGCTCATCTCGATCACGGTGCTTCTGCACGTTCTCTGAGGCTGCAGCCCAGCCCACTGGTGATGATGGCACGTGAGGGCTGAGAAAACTCCACAGCATGTTTTAGAAATCCTCTGATTCCTTCTGGAGGGGGAGAGGAGTAAGCAAGCAGAGGAAGGGGAATCTGTATTTAAAACCTATGTAGCAAAATGTACAAGTCTGCCTACAAACCTCAGACCCAGGGAAAGAAGCCTCACATCAGCTGTAACTCTCTGGCAGCACCTTTGCTTGCACTGGCCAGGGAGAAGGCTCCTTTCTACCAAGGGTGTGGGAGTGGAATTGTAATAGACACTTCCATAAACTGCTGTCTGCCCAAATGTCATGACGTTGGCTTTCTGCCCCATTTTGAGCTGCAGAGAACAGCACATGGGAGGGGCAGAAATAGCGAAGATCCCTTTTTAACTCTCAGTTTGAAACATCTCCCAGCCCTTTTCAGCCAAATAGCTCTTCTACCTGTTGTGAAGATGGCACCTTCTAGATCTTGCCTTGGAAATTACTCTTATTTACTGTATACCAAACCTAATCTTAAAACCCCAGAATTTTACAGTGTGTGCAATAAGGAGCAAAGAAGGACTACTTTGCTGCACAGACAACAGCAAGTGATCATTTTTTGTGAGTTTTCAAATACTTTTTCAACAAATGAAGAGCATAACATACATTAAAGTTCTGCTCCAGGAATAAAGTGAGTGGAGACAAAAGAGAAAATGTGAATAGTGGTGAAAGGAGCTTAACCAAGTGTTCAGGAACTGACAAGGGTAGTAAAAAAGTGTGGAACTAGGAAGAAGGGAGTATTAAAGAAGTACTATTTTGTTCAGCCTGTTCATAAATTCTGTCTTTTTAATGAAACAAAACAGGAAGACAACCAAAGAATCATGATCAGGTCCATTAATTAGCTTTAGAAATTCTTACAGATATAAGCAACTTTCTAATCAGAACAAAATCAAACTGATTTACACATTTTTAATGACTCTTCCATTCCACTGATACCCAGTATCTTAGAAAATCAGAGGTGTAATATTTTTTAGTATACATATTCTCACAGGGCCACCAACAAATGGAACACATTTACACACCAAACCCTGCTGCACATGACACTGTCCCCTTGAGCACAGCCCATCACTGCTCACTGTACACTGCAGAACACCAAGCTCTCAGGTACCACACTGGAAAATGCTTTGGTGGAGATCAGTAAGTGAACCAAGAACTTAACTCTGTGAGTTGCAGTTGCATTGTAGTAAAGATGGCAAATTCTTCAGTTCTGGAATCTAAGCTAACTCTCGGGTGTAGTGTAGCAGGAAATACTCACTACAGTCAAGTGTTGCATATTAGATTAATTACAGATATATTTCACCTTCCTCTGGACTTTGGGTCTGAGCTTCCCCCTGAGTTGTCAGAAGTATGATTCAAGTTTATAATTTTTCAGTTTTGCCATTTAACTTACGAAACTTCTGATACCTGAAGAGTTTTATGGTACTGAATGAAGAAATCTGATACAAGAGGCTGGTTTCCAGGTCGGCAAGGAGAGACCATTCTTAGGAAGTTTTTCAGCATATTGCTGCTGCTGGCTCTTAACCTGCATCTGCATCAGCAGTGTTGCTGCGACCCCCAGCCATTCCTGAGGGAAAAGGGTTTCAGTTGCAGGGAATTAATGATAGTGGAAATAGCACTGTGGCCTAGGCAGAGGAGAGACACTATTTCTGGTGTTATCTGCAACAGTGTTCTAAGACTGTAAGTAATATAAAGTTATATAACAACTGTCCCCTTAACAAACTGCTGTGCCCTGCTGGTGGATACTTCATCCAAATTAAATCGGGGAGGGAGGGAATAGAGAGAACATTAAAGTTTAAGGACAGAGCAATACATACCCTCTGCAGTGCCATTCAGATCGGTACTGAAACTGTGTCTCAGTGGTTACTAGGAATTGCTGCTTGAATATCATACCTGTTAAATGGGCTGAAGAATCCAGAAGAATCTAGAATGTTTTGGATTTTTTGCAGTTTGAAGACTAAGATGCCTATGGTGGTTTGGATGTGTGTATAGATGATGATGACTCAACACTTAGAACTAATTCAGGAAAGAAAAATGAGGAACAGAAGCTTACTGGGTTTAACTAATATACACTTTAAGGAGCACATGGAATATAATATTTGGTTTCAGGTGTGTTTTCCTTTAATCCACAGCACTAGTAGATGCACAGTTCTTTTTTTTTTTGTCAAAAATTTTAAGCTGTTCTTCATCTATGAGTCTCTTTCTGTGGGAAAGTAAGGCACGGAGTGGTGTGAGCAGCTTGCCAAGCAACCAGTGGCAGAGCCAAAATCAGAATTCAGATTGCCTGCCCACCTGCCTTCCTTCTATCCTTGCTGCTGAGCAAGTTACCCAACATGAGAGCTTTTCAGATGGAAGAACAAGCGAGCAAACAAAAGGAGTGAAATTAAATATAAGCAGAGCAAAAATGACCGGTATGAGAGTCTAAATGAGCAAAATACGTAAAAGAAATAATAAAAACATTATAAAATAAAGTCAGAAATTACAATAAAGAAGTAATTTCCATTTCAGTGCACAACTGCTGATAGTGTGTTAATGATTTTCCTCATATACAGTGGGCTTTGGTCCAAAACTCTGAATGAAACCATTCATGCTCTTCTGTGTATCTTTTACGAGAAGATATCCATGCTCTTAACCCGAGGTGCTTCTGATTTCTGTTCCTGTTTCACTGTGTGGCATTTCAATGATGGGGAAAGCATCAGCCTGACAGCTTTGCAGGCTGGTCTTCCCTCTCGGCAGTGGAGGGAAGGGCACGAGGCAGGAGAAGCTGCCACACCATCGGCTCTGCCCCAAAACACTCTTGTCTTGTGAGAGTCACTCAGGGACAACGGCAGTGCTGGTTTCTGTGACGCTTTTCCTGCTGAAAACTGGACGAAGGCACAGTTCACATCCATCAGGCTGTGCTAACACAGTAACAGCTCCCAGTCACTAATGGCCTGGGCTGGATTGGGCTGGGCAGCAGGCCATGAACAAGAAAGCCTCTGTGAGCCATTACCAGCTCCTCAGAGCCATTCAAACCTCCGGAACACCAGCAAAAAAAGAAGCACTTTTTAAAATAAAGCTTCTCACAACTGACAGAGAAGCAGTCGCCCCCTCACACACCTTACTCACTCACTGCACTAAACTGGCATTCCTTCAAGAGCTGGGAAGGGCCCAGAGATGCTGATTCAAAGACATTTGGAATGAAAACTCAAGATCTGATGGTTTTTGTTCCTTTCTGGCTTGTTGCTTCTTTACTTAGCCTGCTCTGCCTGTCCATGCTGAATGTCAATCAGCAGAGCAGTAGCACCTTTGCAAAGAAGTCCCAAGTATCTTGGTAAATCCATTAACAAGCATGTGAAAAAACCCAAGGTTTCCACTACTCCAAAGAATAAAAGGCTGGATTAGAGTGGTGGAGCTGAGCAATAGACAGGGACAAAGGGTCAGGAATTGATAAAGTTATACATTCTTGTTTAAACTACAGCAGACACAGAGATTTTTTTTCAGAAAAAAACTTAAAAATGATCTTCCTAGTGCATCCATAGCTTATTTCCAAAGACATTTGCTTACATCAAGTACCCCTGGAAAAATTCCCATAAGGAAATTGCCAGAACCAGTTGCTAATTGCACATGCAGAGAAATTGCATCTTACGTCAAAGTGGTTGTGATCAGCCCAAGGTATTTCTCAAAAAAGGCAGTTGCATTTTTATTCAAGTCTCTGACACCTCATAATTGACAGCTCTTTGATGTTCTTTGAATGAGTAACAGCTCAGAAGTTTATTATGAGTTTCTTACAAACCTGCAGTTAGGACCAGCCTAAGTGAGCAAACAGAGAAAACTGATTTGAATTCAACAAATTCAAGTCACCCTCTTTGATGGTCTGATGAAACTGGATCATCTTGATCTTTTGTAACTACTGAATAGCTGGGAATCTGTTTCTTCTGCAACCTGTCAGTTTGACAGCTACATTTAGAACAGAAGCTGTTTTCCTGATGATTTCCAAATGAAGCTCTAAGTGAGTGAGCATTTCATCTTTCCATTTTAGCAAGCAAATGTTGTATTTACCATGTCTAAAAACATTTTCAAGGTCAATGTAACAGGATATTCCCTACAATTGTTTAAATTATTAATGTAACATTTTGAATCTTAGAAATAAATGCAATGGTTTTAAGATGGCTGGTCAAATTCTGCAGCTGCACTGATCGAAATCCTAAACAATTCTGTTCACTTCGTGAAATTCATTGCAGTTTCAAGTACCTGTAACAGGGAAGAAAATTTGCCTAATCTTTTTGCAATGCTAAAACAGGTAGAGCAAACAAGAGCGCTCAGTAGTGCTGATATGAACCCTACCATTGTCTCCAGTGGGATGAGGCACACTGTAATAAAAAGATACTTAATCTCTGAAGGCTAAATCATGTTCAACAGCCCCTGTTCAACAGGCAGGGTAGTATGAGAAGAGGTTTGGTTGTTTTTTGGATTACTTCAAGTTTCCTGCTAGATCCCACCACAACAGGGAACTGGGGAGTTGAGCAACAGACCTGGCACAATAACCTCACTGACCTCTCAATTATTTCTGCTAAAAGACAAATAAAGATAACAAAAGAAGTTGGAGAAGTCAGGCTATGCTGGCTTGTGTGTGCACTGCAGAAATGAGTAGCTAAGGCAGAGGGAAAGAACATCAAATGGGATAATGTCCCTGCATGATTATCTTCAGACTACTCTGATTAGTGACAAATAGTAGAGAGCTGGAGATCTATACAAATTTCATTAGGCTGAGGGTTGTAATGTGATTTAGTGATGTGGCTGCAGTGATAGCTGGTACCCTTGACACAGCAAAACAGATGGTGTTTTAGCATTGTTGGTTCACTACTGTGCTAAAAAGCAAGCACCCAACAGAAATGTGTGTCTGCGTGACTGTGGAAGCACGGGGTTGGTGTTTATTTGCATCACTGTGTAGCAAACCGATGACTTAAATTGGCTTCAGGAGAGTCAGGTCCTAAGACAAAACATATTTCAAAATACTGCAACAGTGCAACGTGGTTGGATCTTTCCAGCACACAAAATAAAGATTTATTCTTTTCCCCACTGCTCCCCTTCCTTTTCTTTTGTTCCCACTCATCTTGCCTCATCTGGGACTCCCACAGGCCAGGCTGTCACTGGCTTCTCCAGGTGGCACCTGGCAGGGAAAGTCTCTGCAGAAACTTCTGCTGCACAGTTTCATTTCACGGGATCATCAATCCCAGCCACTCTGGCTGGGCTCCAGCTGGCCATGCTAGTGCCCAGATTGCTCTCTCTGGCTATCTGTTGGTCAGTCCTCTTCCCATAAAAGGGCAATTTTTAACTCTTCTCTCAAGGGATGTAGCAAGAAATAAACTTTCTTTGGGATAATGAGAGATAATGCTGTTTGCAACCCCATAAAACTTTTGGGGTTGCTTGTGCCATGTTAATTATATCCCGGGTAGTTTAATCAGGTGGTCTGTCATATGGCAGCATCATCTACTTCAAGGCACCATACCAGGAAAGCCAGGAAAAAGTCTGTAGGAAGTTGCCCCACTCCTTTTCTGCTCTTCAGCCAATTAAGAATGACTGAGACCCTCTCTGATGACTGGCAGAGTCTGAGTATGCTCAGTGCAGAAACCTTAATGCATTCATAACCAAATGGATTTTTGTTACTAAATGACAAAGTTTTAGGAGTAAGTGAAACTTAATATATTTATTTCCAACCAGCTTCCATCCATCAAAAAAAACCCTCAAAAAACCAAAACCCAGCACAAAGATACACTCTTAGTGAGTGTATAGGACAGAACAAAGTTAACTATTTGAAATCTTGGTTGTTAAATTCATAAGGGTGATTATGTTCTTTATAGACTAATTGCAGTTGATCTCTTTTTTAGCATTTTACAGCATGTCTGTCATCAATCTACAAAGTGTATGAACACGATTTTCTGGTTTACAACCTTGATTTAATTGCATTTGTAAACTCTAGGAAACGAACTGTAGCAATGGTGTCATGCAACTGATGAGCAGGGCCTCGAAACACAGTGCACTAAAGTATTTTCCCTCTAACTTCCATCCATCTTCTGGAGGACATAATGCAGTTACTGTTTGCTTTCCTTCATGGTCATATTGTTCATAGCAGTGGGAGGACGCTCCCTCATGACACATGACTGGCAAAACATCAGTGTGCACTGGAAGCAGATACTCTGCCACAGTCTCCAGGCACTCTGTGTCTAGGCAGAGATGAATGGAATGAAAATATTCTCAGCCTAAGATAGGAAAGGGGGGAGATGTTCACAGGCTTCAGCACTTCCTTGAAGGCCTTTGCAGCACAAATAGTAAATGATGTAACGGATACTCATTAACAAAGCAAGGAACCAAGTCCTCAGCACTGAGGGACCATCTGACAAACTCTATTTCTGTGATCATTTTGTTTTTCTACAGTATTTGTAAATTCACATGGGAGGGAGAGAGATTATTCACAGAAGACAGTACTGTGCTTTCTGTTTATTCTGGACACAAAATAATATTCAGAGCTTCCTCTAAAAGCCTGTAGAGGACATAGACTAAAAGACAGGCTCTGAGAGGAAGTACTGAAAAGTAAATAGGCAGCACAGGCAACACTGCTGAGACACTGCAGAAAGTCAGTCAGTGTTTCAGAGTTCTGGTCTGTGCTCTGAGCACAAGCCTAGGAGACAGAAATTGCCATATAATTCTTTCTGCAACATATAATTACATTTTTAACCTCTTTGTCTTCTTTTCCTTTTTTGATAAAGAGAAAATAATTCATTTCCAGGAATATAAGTGGCTTTAATTCACTCGAATCAAGCTTCTTTTTTTTTCTTTCTTTTTTCTTTTTTTTTTTTCCTGATTCAGTGCCTGACTCAGAACCATCATTCTTATTGCTTTTGTCAGACTATGCCACATTTCCCAGTGGTTTTTACTACTGAAGTTTGGAAGCACTCTTTGTTCTTATAGTCCCAGTGCCTACTAAGGCTTTTCTTTTCATGTTCTTTGACGTTTATTCCCCAGGAGCCGGATCCTTGTGTCCTCACATGTGAGCCAAATCTCCCAATGAATTTGCAAACATGCAGGATCAGCAACTTAAACAGTTTATTTGTTCTTCAGGGTTTTCTATGTTCACAGGAAAAAGGACGCCTATAGGCAAACACTGCATCACTAGGTTTCATCTACACAAAAAGGAAGCTTAGAGAGGAAGGAAGGCACAGCAGTGAGAAGTTAACGATTGAAAAACAAAAAACAGCCCTCCTCAGTTTTTTTCCTGAGGGGCTGGTGGTGACAGATGCAGTCACAGGACACTGAACTCAACATGTTTCTTGAAATAAATCAAGACTCCTTTGCTGGGTTTGGCTCAGTGTCAGCAGTAATAGCTGATTCCAACGTGTTGTCAGAATAATATATATCTTTGGATATGTTTTTGGGATGTCTTTCAGCTTAGATTTCTAAACTACACTTACATTTAAGGAACCTGGAATTTCTATTGGCCTGGCACCTCAGGCTGACAGCGCTGCCTGCTCCCGTTCACTTCAGCTTTGGTGTTTGCGTCAGAGCCGGCCTGGCGCGGCAGGAAATGTAATGTATTCAATTTATGTCCTACATAAAAGTTGAGATCAGCATCAGCGACTAGATCCAATCTGCAGCGTTAATTCAAACAAACAGCGTTGCTGACAACATGATTTCTGTGGATAAGGGTTCTGTCTCACAAACTTCCGTATAAGACAATCGTCAAATTTCACTTTAATGCAGGTGTCCCTCTTCTTATGTCTGAAATGTTATGGTGAGTAGACTTGGTGATGAGGCAAGATTTTACATGATCTAACTATCTAATTAAGTGAAAATTTGTGGTGAGACAGGACCATTAATATTTTCTTATGCAGTAGAGTGAAAACCTTTTCTTGTTCTCTGTCTGCTGTGCAGCTACAGGACAGAGCTATCGCTCTGTATTATCCAGCCAGAGAGATTATTTGATCTTTCAGTCTGACATTTTGCAGCATCAGTGGATGGTATCCCTTAAGAAGTTCCTATAGGAGATCCCTCAACTCACTGATGTTAATTTGGATTACGCATATAGTCTTACGTAGACAAACCCTCAATTTACTGTGTCAAATATCTTCTTGTCTAGATATGCCACTCTAATAGACACATCTGCCTCATTTCTGTCTGACTCTATCTGGACTCAGCTTCCTGCTATATATATATGCCAGCATTCCAGGCATATATATTTTGTTGAACTGTCCATCATTTCAATGGGATATAGTTTGGACACATAGAAAATAAATATGTGCTTCCACAGGTGCTTTATAAAGACTTTTACCCTAATTTTGTTGATTATTTAGGTCCACCCTTCTTACATCCCCTACAAAATTTGGGTAGATCCATTTACAGTCACTTATACAGTTCTGTTTTCTACTTTGCTTCAATTTCAACCAAGATAATTTCCATACATGGCAGGTCCATTTGCACACCAAAAAAACACAGGACAGGGGTTTGATTGCTCAGCTAAAGTCAAAGGACATGAGGCTCAGGTAGTTCTACCTCTTGCTGGGAGTATTTCATACAGTTCTTGGTTGAACCTTGAAAACAGAACATATGAGAGAGTGCCACCACCTACAGAAGACACAATAACTTTATGCCATATCTGCACTACTTTGCCAGCATTCCAACAGAAAATTTTATTTCTTAGAGGTTATTTTATTCTACTGCCATTATGATCAGTGTCAAGGCCATCAGAGAAAGCATCAAGCGGACAAAAAGTCTGCCACAAGATCTCAGTTGTTTGTGCTACTGCATGTGCCTTTATCCCTGATGGCATCCCACAAACCAGAGAGAACAACCTTTTTATTAATAAATCTTTTTTTGAATAAATTACTATAAATTCAGACGAATCCATGCCAGAACAGTGCAATGCTCTGGAATGCTGAAACAGCTTGTGAATCAAAAAATCATTGTCTAGTACAAAATCAGGGCGTTGCTGCATTGTCAGCAGGAGATAGTGACATTCAGCCTTGGGGGATACAGCAAGGAAAAAATTAATGCAGCAGGAAACCTTTCTAAACAAGAAGTTGGCCACCTGCTAAAAATCGTATGCATTTGATGTTGTGAAGCTTCCCGGTATTTCAGTTTCTTATTATCATTCTCTTTAAGATGCTGCTCCTTCAGGTAGGAGTATTATAAAAATAGTCCTCTCCCTAAAAAAAAAAAAAACAAAACCCCAAAACTCACAAACCCACATAAAGAGGAAATTTTCCTTTTTTTTTTTTTTTTTTAAATTTTATATTATTACATTTTACCCCCCTGGCCACTAAAACTGAAAATAGAATTTTTTTTTTTTTTTTTTTTTTTTTTTTTTTTTTTTTTTTGATGCCTGTTTTGCAGACTGAAGAAAATGACTGTAAATCAGTTTGCATTCAAAACACCACACTTGCACCTAAAAGAACAGGATATTATAGCATTAAAAATAAGGTTCAGTGTAATGGGAAAATTTTGTGACTGACAGCAGAGCACCTTTTGAGTCATAAATTCTCATTTTTAAAGGACAAAAGGGACTATCACAATCACTGTCTGAATTCCTACATAACAGAGACAATGTAATTTCACACAATAATTCCTACGTCAGTCCCCTGCCTTCTGATCTGCAAGAAAAACTTCTACTTTACATGTCACACCCCGCAAGCAGAAGACCCAGGGATTCTTCAGTTTCATCCATGAAAATTATCAAACAGATTTACAAAAACCATTACCAGCAATAAGGCAGAATCAAATTGTAGTTCTAAACTATCTTGAATGTAGATGAATCAGCACTTGGAAATCACGGTAGGATGGGAATATCATTTAGAGACGTCAACTTTTACAGGATGAGCACAGGGTAAAATCAGACTATTTTATACTTCACAAAGTTCCTGTAATTGGATCTTGTGACATGGATAAATACTGTAATGGATCTGTTGCTTCATTAGCACGCACTCTGATGTCCTGCAGCACCACATCCATCAAGCTCCTCATTCCCTCTGGGGAAGGCTCCTGCAAGGGCTTGGCAGAGATGTGAGTCAGGCTCTGTAGGATCTGCAGACTTGTGGTTTTAGCCTGTGCACTGGCTGCAGATCAGGTAGTTTGGGGCCAGGGTGCCAAATCTGTAGGGAAAAGAGGTTGGTCTCCCTGCTAAAGGGACCAGTGCTACTTATGAGTGATTTGTGATGGTTTTGCATCACCATGAAGCTGTTGCAGGTGAGTTAGAATGGGTGAGAAAAGGATTATACTTTGGCCAAGGGAGCTTTGGGCCCATTTGTAACTTGGAATGAGAATCTCTAGTGTTTTTCTGGAAGAGTCAGAGCTTCATATTTCTACCCCTGCCTGCCCTTAGATGGTAAGTTAAGAAGTACAAAAAATATTCTTAGGAGTAACTGAGGTTAGACATTCTTCTAACAGTACTGATAAGCCTAGTTGAAAATTTCTGTCTGTGGCCAAATTAGTACAAAAAACAGAAGATGAGATTTTCAAAGGTTGTGAGAAACCCAGTCCTGTGTTTGTCTTAACTTTCATCTTATATTGCTTCTGCATTTATATGTGTTTTCTTTATTAGATCAAATTTAATTTGTAGCAGTTTAATATCTGAAACACCTTACTAGTACCACAGAAATGTTAAACAGAGGTCTGCATTACAAAACTGGAATTAAGCTAAAGCTTGAGAATGAGACCTCTGTCTTCAAGCCTGTCTTATAAATCTGTAATCAAGACCTAAAGGTCATAAGTGGTGTCAAAAAACTTGCACCAAATAGCCCCAAAACACAGGGTGAGCAGGATACTTTCCTGAACTTGGAGACTGGAGGCACCATCTGTACCTGCATATAGTCTTTACTGTACATTATTTCTTAAGCTTGAACACTTCATTTTGCAAAATTAATATTGCTTTGTGTTTTAATTTTTAATAGAACTGTGGTTATACTGGCAGTAACACGGACATCATTCTCGTGCTGTGAATCCCATAGTTACATTAAGGACGGCAAAACACGGATTACTCAGATCAGATAACCTAACCAGTGGGAAATAAACACAAAAAGCTCACTTACCATGACAGTTCTGGAATTTCACCAGGGATGAACTTGTCTCTGTGGGCTATCCCAGCTCACGAGTCCTAAAGCATCATCAGCATCGCTAGCCAGGACAGCAGTCCAACCTTGTTGCCTTCGCATTTAAACAAAAGACCCCTCAGCTGAGCTCTGGCTCTTTACCTTCCCATTCACTAGTGGTTTAAAGAGACATTTGATTTTTCTGTTCTGTTTGCCTGCAACTATTTTTAGCAGCTAATAGCTGACACCCCAGGGAGCATGATGTCATCACACTCCGCACTCACGGAGCTCTCCGAAGTCAAACCCAGACAGCAGCAGCTGTCATCCTGGGGAGCTGGCTCATTAGGCAGGGCTAAGGCAGTGGCACCATCAGAGCCCTGCTCAAAAGACCTAAAAGAAGGAGGTTCAGCAAGATCTCAATTAAAGAACAGTTCATTCTTTTGTAAGTAATCTGTAGCCAAGATGTGAAAAATGGTATTCGTTTTTTGAGGCTGCTGAGTTTTTTGCAGTATTAATAAAAATATAGTCTTACTGGCAATCCTCTTGTCAGTGACACATGCAGAAGTTTTGTGGACTTTTGGAATTAACACCAGTCCACCATCCTCATCAGAAAGGAAAACTACTGAACAGCCAGCGACTGGCAGCTTTATTAGTGATCCCAGCAGACAGACTAAGGACTCAGTGATCACGGACATTGAACCTATATCTGCTCCCAGTGTATTTAATGATCCATCACCCCAGAAAGCTCCATTTGGTTGGGTACATGAGACATTTCTAATTTCCCTTCAAAAGATGAAGATTCATGCCTTTGCTCATCCTGTAGCTCTTCTTTATACGTCTCATAGTTCAAGTTAATTCGTCTAAAAATAGCTAAACAACAACTGTAGAAATACTCAAAAGGAGTTAACACTCCCTGTAAGACGGTACCAACATTTCCTTAAAAGTGTTAAAAAACTCTCACCTTCCAGGTCTGCATTATCTTTTCTAGCATAATTATATTCCAATGTCTAATCACATTCATCCTTCCTCTGACAAGTGCACTCAGGTTTGCTTCCACCTCTGCTACTTCCAGTTCATGAACCTCCAGGTTACAGACGAGGTTATTATTGTACCCAAGGTGTCTGGCTTGGTACAGTACGTGACTTACTTATATGACATTACCAGCAAGTTGGTAAAAAAGTTAGCCTAATTCTTTCTGAACAACAACCCAGTCTTCCTCAGCATTGGCAATATCTACCAACATTTTTCCAACGCAGAAGGAATTTCACCTCAACACATCAATAAATATATTAAATACAACAGATCCCAAAACTAATCTGAGAGGAACATCACTTTTCTCCAGCCTAATCACTTTCTTTTGAATATTACTTTTAGTCAGCACTTTAGCCAGCTCACAGTTCTCGTGTTCACCACCATCTCCAAATTCAAGAAAATTTCCTGTGGTATATCAGTTGCTGGAATCTAAGAGGGGGAAGCTCACTTTTATTGCTCCTAAAAAATCAATGACCATACTGAAATATACTGAACATTTGGATCTACCTTTGATAAAAAATGTTGTAATTTATCCCAAAATAGGTCCACACTGGTTATTTTTGAGTCACAGAAAAAAAAATGAACAACAACAAACCAACCGACCAAAACCTTCCCAAAGAACCCCAACAAAACAAAACAAAACAAACCAGGCTCACTACGAACCCCATATTACTGCAGTTATTTCAAAATTCTGGAAATTACGTGCATCACCTAAATTTGTCTTACCAGTAAGCTGTGCTTCCATGGCAGCAGCTGTAATTTCTAGTAATTCTCATGATAGAATTATCACTGCTCTCATCAACTGTACTGATAACTGAGGTTTAACTTTCATTTCATATGTGGGGCACAGCTACCAAACTGTATCCTATACCTTGTATGAGGTGTCCCACTTCCTTCTTGTTTGAATATCAACACAGTACAATCCACCTTGGTTTGTGTGTGCACACAAGTTGGAACAGTTACTTGTGCAAAGTACAAGTGTCAATACAGTGACTTCGCCAGGAATACCCACTGCTGAAGAAATGTTGTGTCATATTTTCATTCAGAAATATCACATAAAATCCCAGAATGGTTTGGGTTGGAAGGACCTCAAACATTCTCCAGTTCCAAACCCCCTGCCATGGGCAGGGACAACTTCCAGAAGACCGGGTTGCTCAGGGCCCCATCCAACCTGGCCTGGAACATTTCCAGGGATAGAATCATAAAATAGATTTAGTTGGAAAGAACCTTTAAAGCCCATCTAGTCTAACCCCTCCTGCAATGAGCAGGGACATCTTCACCTTAACGAATTCATGTGAGACATTTTTTCATCCACAAACAATGAAATACTTTGAATTTAGCTTGGATTTTGTTCATTCTTAACCATCAGACAAAAACCTCCTGAGGCAAAAATCTAAACAAGGATGTTCTAAATCTCCTTAGCACGTTGGGCGCACAGTCTCTCAAAGTCCAAGATAAAAGGGTTCCCTTTGAAGTAGCAAAGATGATGTGCCCTAGAGAATCATGCTGTGCTGCTTTTGTCCATTCCTTTGAAAGGCTGCATCAGGAAACCTCCTGTTATCAGGCACATGACAAATACCAACAAGTCTCCAAGGCTGAGCTTATGTCAGAGGGACATTTAAAGGGTCGGTCTGAGCAGCTCAAAGGCTTGTTATCAGCCACAGTGTAGCAGCGCCCACATCAGACAAGTGCTGAGGAATTGCTGGCACCAGAAATAATGGGATGGCACAGGAGCAGGCCCAGGGGTGTGGAAGCACCATGCTCACCAAGAGTTCTGTCTGCAGAAGAACATGTTTGTAGCTATCATTGCTTATTCCCTCCTCACAAGGAAAAAGTACCAAAAAAAAAAAAAAATAGACTGTAAAGAACATTAAAACTTCACAATAGTGCAGTGAGCAGATTTATGTGTGTGTGTATTTTCTGTGGCATTGGAAGCTTTTAGCACCAGCACAGATACAGGGTGTGTGCTTGGATTAATCCATTGTTTATGAATATGCATTGAGGAAACAAATTTTCCCTCCATAAAACACACACCCATGAATGCTGTTAGTGTATTTTTCCAATGAATTAATGACCTTTCTCAACAACAGGGTTGAGGATATTTTGTGTCTCTGTGTATAAGTTTCCAAAGTAATTTATTAGAGTAGTTATATTTAGAAATTAAAGTCTACTTACTAGATGTTTAAAATGCTTTTCCCTTTAGCTGCCTTTGCTATCACTTTGCTCATTTTTTTACAAATTTTTGAGGGGTTCACTGAACAAGTCTTTCTTTATACATTGAAACCATTTCTTTGGTTTTATTCTTTTGTTCTTTCTGTTGAGATTTTTAGTCAAATATTTTTACACATATTTACCCGTATTTACATATACAAGAAAATAATACTAAGATTCCTAAACAAAAAATTAGCTTCATTATTTTGTCACCTCCAAGACTGAATTATCATACTGCATAAACATCTGTTTCCTTGCTCAATTCCTAATTTTTCAGTTCTGGGAAAATATAGCCACTATGACTTTGTTAATCCATGCTAAGTATTAGGGATTTAATTTCCTAATTTTCTGGCTGAGGGCATCTCTTCTCAGTGTTTCTAATTTTTATTTTAACTGAAATTATTTCCCTCTCCTCTGTATAATGGAGTACTGAAGGACCACAGAGGGTTGGTCCATCAACCTAACAGCCATAACTGACAGTGAAAAAGGATCCGTTCACACAAGAACTAAAGATCAAATCAAACAAATCAAATCATAAAATCATAGAACAGTAGGTCAGAAGGGGACCTCAAGGAATCTGGTCTGACCTTTCTGGGAAAAAGCACCGTCTAGACAAGAGGGTCCAGCACCCTATCCAGCTGAACCTTAGAATGTCCAACGTTGGGGAATCCACCACTTCACTGGGGAGATTATTCCAATGTCTGATTGTTCTCACTGTGCAATATTTTGCTTTCGTGTCCAATTGGAATGTCCTCAGGAGCCACTTGTACCCACTGCCTCTCATCTTCTCTTTGTGAATCCTTGCAAAAAGGGAGTCTCCATCTTCTTTATAGCCACCCTTTAAATTCTGGAAGATGGTGATAAGGTCTGCCTTGAGCCTTCTTTTCTCAAGGCTTTTCTCTCAGCCTTTCCTCACATGGAAGATTCCTGGTCCTTTGATCATCTCTGTGGCCCTTCTCTGGTCCCTCTCCAGTCTGTCCACTTATTTTCTCCATGGCAGGGTCCAAACCTGAACACAATATTCCAGGTATGGTCTCACAAGGGCTGAGTAGAGTGGGACAATGATTTCTTTATCTCTGCTGGAGATGCCCTTGTGGATGTGACCCAGCATCCTGCTGGCTTTCATTACTGCAGCAGCACTGGTCACTCCTTTGGAGCTCGTGGTCCACCAGGGTCCCCAGGTCCCTTCCCACAGAGTTGCTCTCCAGCCAGGTAGATCCCAGCCTGTGATACACTCCTGGATTATGTTTTCCCAGGTGCATGACTGCACATTTGTCCTTGTTAGACTTCATAAGGCAGAAACACTGGTTTTAACTGTGAGATGAGTTCCCACTGTTACGGTAGAAACCCAGAGCACTCCCTGGGCTGGAAACCTATGAGCACAGTCCTTGCTGTGCAAAATTCCCTCCTGATCCCTGCCCACAGCACTCCTGGTCACTAGTGCTCCCCTGGACAGTTTCAATCTCCCAAGGTTGCTCATGAGAGCTGCCAGCTGCTGACAGAGCTCCTGGCTCTTCCTTGGGTTTCCCTGGCTCCAGGATTCCCCCCTGCACACATCAACCTAGTGCTCAGCCCTGGAGGTAGCACTGCCACAGCTGTGCCTGAACAACTGAGTATTTTCACTGTTAACCGGATTTTAAATATTGCACTGACTTCCTGGTGACATTATCAGCTGAATTTAATCATTTCTGTATAAAGGGTCACTTAATAGGAGCAGGAAGTTTCTTCTTACTACTTAATTTAGGTATGGTGAATACTTATGCAAGATCTGGTGATGAATGTCAGCCAATGTCAGCTTTCTTGGACCATGACAAATATTAATGTTATTGTCCCCCTCCTTCATTTAGTCTAAAAATAGCCACCTATTACTATTATGTTAGATTAGAACAGGCTTTTAATGGAGATATATACAGGAAAAAAGCTGGTGCTTGTATTTTTAAGTCCTGGTTGCAGCACTAAGTAAAACACACAGTGAGTATCAGGATCAAATTGTAGCATCTGTCTGTTAAGATTTGTTGGTACAGAACTGTCACCCACATGGCTCCTTGTCTGGTATTAAACAAGTGCAACGGAGAAACATGAGAAGTGTTAATAGTGCTGCAAGTCAGCTGCAAAGGAATTGAACAGAACTTCTGAAGCCAGGCTCTGGATGCAAAATTTTCAGTAATGACATTTAAAAAAAATATTTTTAACCATAAATTAAAAAAATAATCCTTTTTGAGTTAAAAAATTATCTATTTTAATGAAAAGTCAGATTTTTCATATATTCCTTTTTAAGTGAATACTGCTTTCTTCTTACATCAGATATGGCACAAAATCTGTTGCTTTTGGTTTGGGTATGAATCTTCCTGTTTTTCAAAGATTTTATCGAACTAAACAGCTCAACTTATGATTTTGCCAGGGACTTTTAGAAAGTCAATCCTGATTAGAGAAATAACCTCCCCTATCTAGGATGAAACATAGAAGAGGAGAGTCCTTGAGTCTGTCTGACTTACGATTCAGTTACAAATGCAATGCACACACCTAAGATACTCTTCCATTGTCTTTGTCCTTCAGACAAACTATTCAGCCTCCACACACAAGTTCTGTATGTCATGTAAAGAACAGAAAGAGAAGCCTGAGGGGGAAGTGGAAGTTTCCCAAGGTGATGGCATGCAGGAAAGAACATTATCAGTATTAGATGTGTAGTCCTAGGTGCAAAGTTGCCTTTGCAGTGCCTACACGGGCTGTGTTCAATATCAACCCAGGGGCTTAAGATGGGCAGTTAAATCAAGTCTCCTTCATAATCAGAGAGGAGTGTCAGGCTCCTCTAAAGGTGCTTCAGAGCAGAAGCCATACTTGTGGACTCTGAATTATTTTCTGAAATAACATCCTCTGCATTTAATCTCTCAATAGTTCAGGAAAAGTTGCCTTCCTCATTTAGGCACTTTTGCATGTAAGGTTAGGCTATGGGAATTGTTATGGGAATTGCCTTATACCTCTCCTTCCCTGTGTTTCTGCACTCCATTTCTACTACTGTCACAAACTTTGCTGAAGCCAGAAGTAGCAGATTTTATCAGTGCACTAACTGGTTCAACCACACTCTTCCTGCTCTGATAGTTCTGGTTGTCTGCATACCTAACCAGCATCTCAGCCTTTGATCACCTCCAGGGAGCATGCGCTCTTGAACTGGACTATTTTTAGTTCCTCGTCTATGACCATCTTCTCCAAGATGAAAGAACATGGGATGATGATGCCAACATATGCTGTGAACTGCTTACATACTGATGCCTGAGAACACTTATACAGGAGTAGCATGTTGTATTTCTATAATTAGACACACGGTATGACTGTTACAGTCTCCTGTATTTCACCTAAATATCAATTTATTTACTTCTTGTGATTTGTCACACTTTGATAAAATGATTTCCCATTTCTGCGAAGACAGATTAATGAAAGCTCCAGTCCACTGCTTGTCCTCCCTCCTGTGATCTGTGGGCATAGACAACACTGATACATTTTCTTGTAACAACAAGTGACATAGAAGAGAAGGCTTAAACTTTTTGAAGAGAAAAATTCGAATAAAATTTTTATGGAAAAGTCAGTACATTATCCGTGTGATTCCCCACCAGTGGAAATGGATTATATAGATTATATAGATAGACAGCAAAGAGTGTAATCACTGCTTTGGGATCAGACAGAGAGAAAAGTCCTGAGGCTCCAGCAGCTTCATTCCACGTCTCTCAGAGGTCCTACTGGGCCCCTTGGATCTGGATCCAGCTTTCAGGTTCCAGTATGGACCACTATGGAGTCTTTCATGAGTGATCCAGTCACTATTGGGAGATACCCAGAGCAGGGAAGGCAGAGGGAAATCAGGTCTTAAGGGCTGCTCCTGAAACCCTGGAAGCATTCTATCCAGCCATCTCCATCTCTCTAAATTAAGACCTTCATTATAAAACACATTGAGATCTGTGGATGAAAACTACTAAATAAGAACTAATTATTACCATTTAGGTTGGAAAAGACCTCTAAGACATCAAGTCCAACCTTTAACTTAACACTGCCAAGTCCAGCACTAAACCATGTCAAGTGCCACATCTACATGTCTTTTAAATACCTCCAGGGGTGGTGACTCATCCCCTGCCCTGGGCAGCCTGTTCCAGTGCTTGACAATCCTTTCAGTGAAGAAATTCTTCCTAATATCAAATTTAAACCTCTCCTGATGCAACTTGAGGCCATTTCCTCTTGTACTATCACTTATTATCTGGGAGATGAGACCAACACCCACCTACAACATTCTTTCAGGTCATTGAGCACTTTAATGCTGCTCTATAAGAAATCCAAGTTTTCCTTGAAGCTCAAGGTCCAGCCTTACTGAAGCCTCATCACCTCTGTGTCACCATATTCCTTCAAAGACATTTGCTATTTTAGAATGTCTGAAAATAGAATTACTATATGCTGTCAAAACAGTTGGGTGGGTTTTACTACAGACTGAAGAAAAACAAAGCTAATACAAATGGACAGTTGTAATTTCAAGCTTTTATAAATTTCAAGATTTTATAAAGCCATTCAGAAAATTATTTAAAGTATGTCCTGTGTTTCTGTAAAACCAAAAATATTATCCTCAATTCTGTAGGGTTTTGGTTTTTTCTTGACAACTCCCCTGCTTCTTTTGGATGGTTTTTAGTCTTTTTTTAAACATCCATGATAGGCAAACTGAATCCTGCCTCTTGACAGCATACCAACATACCTAAAACAAGAAAGTATACATGCTGAGTGTTTCTTTTGCTACAAGCTTCAGATTTAGTCTTTGATGAGAAAAACACATTCTATATCAAAAGCTGAAACACTTCAGCAAATATTGGTGCAGTATATCTGCTTTATTGTAAAGAAAAGTCTCTTTAAGAAAGAGCTCTGAATTCACATTCCCAATCCAAACTGTGCGTCACAGTCTGAATTTCCTAGTCTGACAGCTCTACTAAAATGCCTCCCAGAGACTAAATTCAGCTTTAATTCAGGTTTGTGTGGCCAGCAGAGAATTAAGGAAACCCCCCCAGCAGAATCTAACGGCTCTGACAGCTTCTATGCTAACTCCCATATTCCCTCCACACAGAACACGTCCAGGGAAAGGAGCATTCCTCAAAAACAGATGTTTCAGAGGAAGATGAAAGAAATCCCCATCCAAAGTGGGCAATTCAGAAGCACTAAGGTCTAAATTACATTTCTTTTTAACCTCCATTGAACATTACAGATTATAACTCTAAATTTCTAACTTGTTTTATGATGTTCTTACTAGATTACATCATGCTACCCAGTGTATAAAAACAATGGAATGAAAGCCTCTAATTTTAGCTGTCACAAGTTAAAGAATAAATGGTAGCAGAAGCTTTCACTTATAATAGCAGGATTTTAGGTGACTACAGAAGAAGTTATCTTTTCTGTACGTGCAAAAACGCTCAACTCTTTAAGCAAAATTTCAGAAACTGTAAAAAGTTGTGTGTGCTTAAGAGTTCATGGTGAAGGTGTCACTATGCTCAGAAATAGAGGCAACTTTTCCATGTCACATTCAGCTTATTAATAACTCAATTATTCCTGTCGCAATGGCACATGTCTCTCTGCTCCTTGTTATTGTTATGCAACTGGAATAGCTTTCAGAATCACTTTGGGCTGAGCTTGAAGAGGTAAACTATAAAATTCAGCTTGGATCGAGTTTTATGCTGAAATGCTATTGCAATTCACTAGATGAATGCTGAGTGACATAGAGTATGCAATTATGCAAGAGGAGTGTTTGCAACAAGCCATCTTGGAAGTACTTCCATTTGTGAGAGGATTTTTTCATGTTCTGAATCTGAATACATTAAAAAGCCTGTAATCACTTAATAGAGTCAAATCTGCAATTCTTAGTTCTGAATATCTTCTATAACGAAATGAGCTTCTCAATTCTTGTGATTAACTTACAAACAAAGCCAAATACAAGAAGCTGGCTCAGAAAAATCAATGCAGGAAATCATTGCCAGATTTCTCATAAACATTTCTGCCTTAGAAACCACTGGAATTTACACTCTCTTTATCGCATGTTGTATAGGGTTGTACGCAATTACAGCACTTCCTACACAAAGTAATTCAGATCTGGGGAAGATCTTGCATAAATGGATATAAAAATTATATGCAGCCTTCTGGAAAATCGCCAAAGTGGCCCTTATGCTTATAAAATAGTGCATCAATCTCATCTGACCTCTGTGTTTACACGTGTATTGCCACAAAGCTGCTTTGTTTCGATGTGCATTTTCATGACCTTGAAGCTCAGGGTAAGGTACTTTTTACTCTATTCAGTACCTTCACACAGGGATATCTATAATCATTATAAAAAATCTCCAGTCGGAGAAATGGGGAATAAAAAAAAGGGACTTCAAGTGCTCGATTTCTAAATTAAGCTACATCTGAAGTTAAAAATAGCCCTTCCGACTGAAGATGCTCTGCTGCCTGAATTTAAATAGCCTGTTTCTTTCCCTGACAGATAACATTTATTGTGCTCTCCGCTGCTGCCAAAAAATGCCTTCTATAAGGAGGCTACCTTTATTTATGACTGATTTCTTTTCACCTACCATGACAGAATTAAATAAAGGAGGTCAATGTTCTACCTGGAATGTGTACCAATTTTCCCACAGAGGCATTTCTCTAATTTTACTAAATATACCCAAGAACATGCATGTGTATACGTATGACTTTTTCCAGCTCTTTCTGCAGATTTTTCTGTGAAGATCTACAGTAAGAATACATTGCCTGAAAAGCAAACAGTTTTCTACAGTACGTGTCCTAAAAGTGTTTGTGCCCATCACTATCAACCTTTTTTGTCTTCATTTACTTACAAATAAATATATATTTAGATGTTTCATTTCTGATTCTAGATAAAAAGAAGTATTAAATGCAATTACACACAGTATATGTGAAATGGCTTACTCACCATTTATGCCCAAAGCATTGAATGAAAAGCAGTAGAAGCTGTACCCCTTTTCTCTCTGGGCCTAACACAGAGCCAGCATAGGGATATCTATCCTGTCCATATTCCTACTGTGGTCAGAGGCTGAGAGGTCACAATTAAGTTACACAAGCCCTGCTTGTGCTATTCACATAATAACTCCAGCATTGACTTTATAAGGCATGCAGATTAGAAAGGTAAAATTTGTTTTAAGCCACCTTGACCCTTCTCACCAAAGGGGGTTAGTTCCTTTTGTTGAAATTTCTAGTGCTCCAATCTGCATAGTTTTAAGTTTCAAGCACTGTATCCATGCTTGCCCCTGGGAAACTGTAAATTTTCTTCAATATTCATTCTAAATTTACTGTGCCTTAATTTCAACATTTTATGAGATTAAAATTAATCAGATTCAATTCCACATTTTAGGCAAGAAAATGAGAAAGGCACACTTCTAATGTGCAAAATGAAACTTGAATCTTGCTGTATTGAGACAACTCTGCTTTCCCCCTCTTTGTTAAATTGCATATTTTATATGAGCATTCTCAAAGGAATAGCACAGAAAGACTCAGGAATAAGTAAATGAAAGATGAGATGGATACAAGTACTTCTCTTACCCCCGAGCAAGCGTTTCACATTGCACTCAATTTGTGGACTAAAAGCCTGAAAAATCCCCGAAAGCTTCATAAGCATCAATAATATTTGCAATGATGTAAGCCAGAGGCAATGATCTAAATTCTGCAGTCCCTAATTGAATAAAACACCCATAGAAGTCAACAGGAATTGCAGTCAATTAAGCTGTAAGTATTTCAGGTCCTCAGCATTTTACATAATGTTACTACACAGCATCTACGAGTAGTTTTATTTGCATAGGGCAATGTTTGACAGAGAGAAGCCTCTGTGAAAGCAGCCAGGGCTGGAACAGTCACACATAGTGCAGGAGTAGTTTCACTCATCAATCCCCACCAGGTTAGGGCAGGATGCCCATTCACTTACCCAGGTGAAGATATGTAGGCCTTTGATTTGTAGGCCTTGAGCAGCAAGGGCAGTCATGTTAAAGGGGGGCTGGATTTGACTCAAATTTTAGATAAAATGGTTAATGAAATGAAATCCTTATGAAATTTGATGCGTATGTCCGTAGCCCACCAGAGTAATGTAATTTCTCTAAACTAGTTAACCCAAGCTAGAGTCAGAGCTGTTAATTACTTACCAGCAAATAAATGGGTGTATGTGTGGCAGTCCTGTCATGTTACAGGATAGTTCACAGTGCCCTTTGCTGTTACACCCTTACTCTGCTTTATCACCACGCACGAGAAATGAGAGCCACACGTCCTGCCCCTGAGGAATTGCAGGGGAATGAGGGTCTGCCTGCAGCACTGGCTCAGCAGATGGTTTAGGGTCTCTCCTGCTGCTGGGAAGGCAGGGCTGTGGCTGCCAGAAACCATTCCCATTGCGCTGTGTCATGAGCTTCACAAAAGCACATAATAATGCATGTAATGAGTCTCCAGAATCACGTTTGTGAGGCCTGGAGAATGTTTCTCTTTCCCAATGTGAACTACTGAGTCATCCTGTTCATGTGAGACAGACTGTATTCTCTTCCCAAAGAGCTCCTTTGAATCACTATTACCACCAGATAACAGATGTTGCTCTCCAGGAAAGTTTTTCATACAAGCTCTTATAATCATGGGGATTATTTCAACTTGACCTTGTAACTACAATAGAAAAACAAGATGAACTGGGGGATCTCAGAGGGCTGTGTGCTCTTTGCATATCTAAGTAACTAAGCTCTGAACAACATGACTACTCAAAGCACTACATAAAGAATAACAGAAACATCCATAGCCTGATAAGGTGTTTAATGGAACGCTCTGACATCATACAGCAAATATGCAACAGCTCAGGAATAAGTGATGTAATGTTTGAAAGCACCTAAGTCTCTTTGAAACTTAAGAGTCTATGGATGTGCAATGAAACCACAGTTAAATAATTTGAAAATAGGACTAAAAGTATAAATTGGAAGCTTTTAGTAAAGTGTTTTAAAATGCCCATCTTCTGGCAACCACTTCTGTTTTAAATCACAAGACATTTTCTCTCTAATTACTTGTTCAGAGTGAACCTTAACATGCACTTTAATAGAGACATTGGAAGTGCTGTAATACATTCCAAATTTGTCTTCCCTAAATATGCATGCTGCTGGTCAAGCAACAGTGATTTCCTCCTGCATGCCTTTGTTGTGTTCCTGGATTGCAGCTTTGGATGATAAAGCACATTTTCACCACTCTTTTTTTTCCAAAATGCCAGTAACCAAAAGTTTAAAATCAGACACTTATATTGCAACTATTCCTGTGCCTTCTGGTGGCACTTTAACTAAGTTCATGCAATTCAACTATTTTCTAATGCCTTGAATACACACATATCATGATTTCACATCACAGTTTTGGAGTTACATCTCCAGATCCCAGAACAAACAGAGATATGCTTATTCATAGCATTGGACAGTCAGGCCCAGGTAATGCAATAACAGCCTGGCTTCCAAACCAAAACCACAGGGCTGTGTTTTGGTAAAAATGAATTAGTAAAGTTTTCGTCTGATGGTCTCATGAAACACGACAGTCACAAACTAGAACTCCCAGTATTCCTGTGAGATATATATCCAGAGAGATACTGTTCACTAAAAGAACTACAAAATAGCCAACCAAAAAGGTAATCTATGCCAGATCATGGATAGATGACGTCTCTCAGATAAAATAATCCATCAGGTCTCAGGAGAACTGACCTCTAACAGCAAAGGCCACAGTTCAGGCTGAGGTGCCCAGTGCAGTGATAGCACTAATGCTGTCATCCACAGTGATTTGCTTTGTCATACACTATGTTTAGAAACTATTGTTCACTCGACGATTTCATTTATTTTTTGCCTTCTGTTTCTCAAGGGATGACGAGTTTGGGCCACTGAATGTTTTTATACATTCTTGCATTTATCCAATGCCTTAATCTTTCCAGGATAAGCATTGGAAACACTGGATAAGTTTCTCTTTTGCCATCCTGACGTGTCTTCCCATTCGTGAGTATCTCCTTGGTTTTCCCACCCTGGTCTGAAGCCTGACTTTCTGTCAGCTTGTGTTGTTAATTATTCCTCTTCCTTTCTATCTATTCAAAAGTACAAGATAAAGAAACAACCGGAATTCACCACTCCAAAGTTTCCAGCAACACACTCGGCATTAGAAGGGTCAAATTGCTGAACAGCACTTACACTGTGTCATGGGCAAACACTGCATCTCAAGCTTTAATGTCTGTCTCTATCCAACCCATCCTCCCCAAATTACCACCCGAAACCCTGCACACAGAATCCCCGAGATGCTCCAGGAACCCGTCTCTTCCTGGCCTGCTCCCTGCAGCTCTCTGGTAGTTTCCTGCATCACCAAACCCCCTTGGTTCCACCCAGCCTTGGAGTCTTCTCTACTCCCTGCTCTTTGCCTCTGCATCACTCCCCAGAGCCACAAATACCTTGCCCTAATTGTTGTCAGTTGTGCTGTGAACAATTCACAATGCAGGCTCATTCCCCTCTCCCCATTTCAGCTTTTCTCTCTCTGTTCCCACTGTCTGAAAGTAAAAGCTATTCTCTGCATAATACAACCATGGAGTATTTTTAAATTGGAAAGAAAGATGGTGAAGATAGACAGGAAAAAGGTGGACAGAAAGATAAAGACTGAGGCTTGCTACCCACCATTTTTTCCAGAAAGCTTTACCTCTCAATCTCTCATGTGAAAACCCACTTTTATAATTAACATGCTTTATTTAGCTGTCATCATGTTATTTTTCTGGTATAAGACACCATCCAGAAAAATACAAAATCATCATTTCATGGTCTTGCTTCCCAGATTACTAAAAATGGTGGAATCATATGGGATGTTGATAAACATTAGACAATGATATATTTTCTTTGTGCTTACTGATTTTTTCCCCTGCTGTGTTAAGTATTTAATACTACTCATATCTTAAACTGCTTAAGAGGGATATCCAGCACACAGATGTCAAAAACCAGTAACAATTTTTAGAAAGAGGAAACAGGTCTACTTTCTGAACAAACATATTTTCTCAACAGCCTGATAAAAAGATCATTTTCACCTCAGACTTTTAAAATTGTTGCTCTGAATACTCTTCTCTCTCATACATACACATCCAGACTCACTGCTGTGCTCCAGTAGTTTTGATAATGTAAAGCTATCATAACCACAACTGAAATATATAGTAACATCTAGAATTTAGCAACTGGAATTTGCCATGCTAAATTAAATGCCCCAATGTATTTTTCTACTGGGGAAAAGTGTGAGTCAAAATTACACTCTGCGTGTATTTGCAGTAAGCAGGAAATAGAGTGAAATAAATATGTGCTTTATTCTGGTTAATATATGTTGTGCCCATCAGGACATGTAAGGTTGCCAGGATGTGAAGCACATGCGTAGGTGCACATATATTAAGCAGCAAACAGTAATTTTGATGAGACAGTTACTAATTTGAACTTTGATACCTTAGCAATTCCATAGAAAAGCAATACAACAACTGCATCAACTGTCTCTTTCTCCCAGGAAGCCATCACACAAACAGGGAACTGTACCAACAAAGATGCTTGAGACTCAGAATGGTTCTAATGGGGGTCATTTAAAACAACAACAACAAAAAAAGAAATCATCACAAACCAAACATTTCACTCATATCTGTCATAACCCAGATTACACGTAAATACATCATAGAAACTTCAGAGATCATTTGGAACTTCTGAAGAGATTTTTTTTGCCTCCTTTCTTGTGTTTTATTTAGGTGCCCTCACATGCAAAAGAACAAAATTTGGGCCTATTCAGAGAGGCAATTATCACTACTAGCTTACATTACTGATCCCAGTTCCAGAAAATTGCCTGCAGTCTGGAAGCTATATTTTCCCACAGTCCATGGGTGAGCAAAGAGCCTATGAGCCTGCAAGTGTCTATTCAACAGTCAAAATTTAAAAACAACACGAGTTCAACATCTTCAACATCCTGTGGGACAGGACTGCACTCTGGATTTTCAGTTTCCAGTTGATGTGGCATATTCCATACATACAGTACAATGAAGACTATTCAGAACTTCCCATTTGCCTGAGAGGCAACCACGGTTAATGCTCTGAAATCTGCATTACACCACTCTGTGGGTTTCTTGTTTTCAATTCTTCTGAAAATATTTTGGGTATAGTGGATGTATATGGGGATTGCAGTAGAGATAAAGGCTGTGGGATTCACAGTTACAAGGAGAATAAAATCCTGACCTGTTGTATATGCAGCACTACTAAGATTTCATTGTTCAAATTAGGTAAAACCTCTCTGCTATTACTAATTTCAGGGTCAGCTACGCGAATAACAACAACAACAACAACAAAGTAATGATACTCAATGTTTTGAATAAATCCAGACAGGACTGTTAATAAAATAGAAAATAAAAATCCTCACTTACCTCAATAGTTGTAAGCTGTTATTTCATACTCTGTAAACTTTCCCTCCCTACTAACTAAACAAAAGTTCTGCAATCCTGATGTTAGAATAGCTCTCAAACACATACTGCAGAATACCAAAAAAGAGAAAGCCTATGTTGTCCTTACTAGCAGGCATCTCTCCAGGGATGATTGGTCATTACCCTGGCAACCCTCACAAATGGCAAATGACGTAAAGAGAGTGGGAAAAAAAGCCACTGAGAGCAGAAAGCACTATATGCATTATAGATAGTTCTGGGAATCCATGCTCATATATGCATTAAATGGCTTCAGAGGAGCACAGGGATCTTCCATTTTGCAGAGCTGCCTGCTGAGGTGAATAAGAAACTTTCTCATTTTTTTCTTAATCAAAGCATTGGGAGCATCTCTAAGTCTTTAATTGAAGCAAATTAGGGTTTGATTATTTTGATTATTTGATAATTTAGATGCTGGGTTTATCCTCTCTTTTTTTCAATTCTGTTAAAATTTCCCATTAAAATAGCTCACAGACAAGTGGATGTATTTTTCATTTCCTTTTCACTTTCTTTGTTGTTACGCAAAGTTATTTATTATTATAGTTATTTAAATTATCTCTCGTACCCTCCTTTTCCCCTAACAATGCATTTGTACAAATTTTACAAGAGTTCTTGTGTTCATGACATTAAACACATTGGCAGTTGTATTTAGTGTTACTGATAACTATGCCTAAAGGAGATAGGATTCTAGACAAAATTCAGAGAACAAATTAAACAGCATTTTGCTATTTTTGCACAGCACGATCACAATGAATTTGACCACACTATGATCTGTCTGTCATGTAGAGAGATAAACTTGGGTGTGGTTAATTCTTCCACAATTAGATGGAAAAAATCATATGTAAGATGAAAAGGAAAACTGCTTTCTGATTCTTCAGCATCTGCACCACTATTATCAAGCAAAACTGAAGGAATTTTGTGTATGAAACCAAGAAAAGCATCTTCCACCCCTGCTTGTACATATTACCAATTACAATTCAGGATCAGGCATCCTTTTACTCTCTCTTCTCTAAACCTCAGGATTTCTGGATTCCTAAATGCACAAAAAAACAGCTTTCAAAGAGCATGCTGGAAAACATTATCACTGAGATCATTTTAATAACCTAAAGGAAAGGGCACAATTCTCTGAAATAAGAACTGAAGAAGGAAGTGAACCGAGGTGGCTGCTCTAACCACTTAGCTATTATGTAAAAGTTGGATGGGAATGGCTCTACCATGACAACTGAGTTTCCTGTTGAATTGATGAAAACACATTAGATGTATTTGAACTCTGCCCCACTTCAAATCTGAAATGAAATAGAAGTAACCTGCAGCTGCAAATAGGATATTTCTATACCTGGCTGCCTAAATTCAATTACTTACAATTTTTTGGAGTAAAATTTAGCACTCATTGAAATTCAGATGCATTCAAATTTAGGTGAAGAAGATCTTTGAAGGAGAGGACAGACAGGCTTGAGAAGCCCAGCTGGTTCATACAAGAATAAAGGCAAGAAACTTTGCCAATACCCAAGTTAAAAAATTACATCCAAGTCCTCCAAGAGCAAACAGAGTACAAAGGTAGGAAGAATCAGTGTATTAAGTGCAGTGTACACATTTCTACCAAGGAAACGCTGTTAAAAATATGACTTTCTAAGGGTAACAGAAGGAAGAGTTCGAACTGGTAATTGTACAGAGCAGCACATGTTGTACTTCACCAAAGAAGACAAGTATCTCCACTCAATTCTTTCACTTGCTTCCAGTAAGTCTCAGATTTATACAGAATCAGCAACCACCTGAGAGAAAATGTCATTAGACCAGCAGCAGCCTCTGACTGTCCTCACATCTAGGACAGTGAGCTGAGATTTCAGGAGACCCGAGTCATTACCTCAGCTGTACTACCAGCTTGCTCTCACAAAATGTTTCCCCAGCTGTACAAAGTAAATAAGGACTCAAACTCCTTTAGAAAGAGCTTTCAGTGCTATTGCTGAAAAGGTTTATAGAAGAAAGGGCTTAATTTTTGTTGTTTTCAAAATCTACCATCCCATTGCAATCAGGAAGAAGGCATTCCATTTGTATCATGACAATTTTCCAAAAAGGCTGAATGAGCCATTGCAAGTGACTGAAATTTATGACCAAACAAGTAATGAACAGAAAATACATTCAAATGATAATGGTCCATTAGGTGTACTTTACTCATTTGCTGAAGACAACCCATTTTTAATTATTTAAACTCTGGCAGCATCATACTAGCAAATGTTCTGCTGGGTTATAATTGACAAATATCTTTATCTGAGCAAAGTGAAATCTCAGTATAACATTACCTCTGATATCACGTTTTTTCCTGACATGAGGATAAGCACTGTTTAGTGTTGAGAAACCACAGAAGGCAAAGTTCACCAATATGTGTATGGCCAATGCAAGCACTATGTTTCCATAAATCTTCTCTTTGATGACCCAAATCTAAGCTCCTAATTTTTTCACAATTACTCTTTGCAGAAATTTAGATCCAACTACAAACTTTCCACCTACTATCACAACGGAACAAAAACCTTACCATCAATGTTCCCAAATGTGCTTTTGTAAGAACAAATGCAGTCTGTCATGGACATATTTTGCATGAAGTGTTGTTGGATATAAGAATGGAAAGTATTTAATTATGCAAAAACTTTCTTTTTTTTTGCAAAGAGATGGTCTTAAAATCTTCATCATTTTATATCATATCCAGGCCTATAAATCTCCCTATGTTTCACAATGGGAGATTGATTTGTGAACGTTCTGGGCAGCACAACGAGGACTGATGCAGTCTGTAAATGGGGAGAAGGGAAAGACACTAGTGCAGAGCTGCAGTCAGGAAACCAGATTTTTAATGGAGTCTTAGGAAGAGGCACAAAACCAGAAACTTATGCTCATTTTGTGACATTGTGTCATACTGCTGAGTGTAGCATATGTAGTGCCCGATGGAAAATGGGATTGCCAATCCTTAAAGGATCCTTTCTGTACACTGATATAACTTGCCAACACATTAGCAAATTAAATTAAAAATTCTTCAGTATGTTAAAAAAGACTGGAGACAGGAACCACTCAATAAATAAGTTATTACTGATTTTATTTGAAGTGATTCGTCCCAGAAAAGGATCAGCTCATTCAAGTCTCCAGCATTTTTCTGGCTCAACGTTTAAACGCCTGTGAAATGCATCCTGTTGCAGAATTCATCCATTTAAACATGCTTGTAGTCACCTGGCATAAAGGACAATCACACCTTCTCCATCCTTTCAAATTCTGTCTTTCCTTTTAGGTGTGTCTACTCCAATCTGGTTCTCAGCTGGAGAAAATGAGCTTTAGCAGGCCCAGTGCCCTTTATGCCACAGAGTTACAGAAAAAAACCCCAAACCTATCAGAACATATTATTTCTCTAAAGCCTCTTACACTGTCACATCATGTAAACATCAATGGGGCAAATGATGTTTTTTGTTTCCTAGGCTATGGATATGATTCTGAACATTACACTGTTGAGTAAGCACAATGTATTTTTTTTTCCTTTCTCTGCCCTCCTAGAGGACAGACATGTGCCTTGTCAGATGATGCCAACCCCATTATTAGTGACCTTGTGCTTCTCCATTAGGAATATTGCAACTTGACCAGCTGATGTCAAGGGTGTTCATGCTGTAAGATAACAACATTCCTTTGGAGCAGAAATGACAGCCTTTCAGCATTCTCTGGCTTTCCCATGATTTAGCTTTATCTGGGAACGTTATTACAGTGAAATTCAGTGAGATAAACTAAGGAATATAAAGTACTAACATTCAGAAAATGCAAACATCTGGCTATCAACACACTGCTTTAGTACTCCATTTTAATCAAATTCATAGACGCAGTCTGCATTTTAACACAGATGCATCCAAACCCAGCAACTCGTTACTCTCACTCCATCTTTTTTCCAGTTCCTGCATTTGTCATCCAGTACCTTGATGACTCAGATCAGTCTCTGCTGGCCCCATAAACTATGTGCCAAAATACTCCAATAGGTGATGACCACTACAGCTGGGGAACCCTGGGGCAGGAAAACTGGAGTAGTTCTGACCAGAGAGGACAGTGGCAGGTCCAACCATTTGACAAGACAGGGCAAGGTCAAATGTGCTGCTGACACCTGCAGCCCCTGCTGACTTACCCTCAGAGCTGGTGGTTCAGATTAACCATCAGCTACCAAGTCAAACAAACCATGGTTCTGGCAGGTGCTGCAGCCTCAGGATCCACGTGGCACTAGAACTTGTACAAAGCAGCACAGGTCTGGAGTGCCCAGGACTGGCTCTCTCTGTGCTGGCAATTGGCTCATGCACACTTAGAGAAACTGTGTCTACAGCTTTGGGCTTTTTTTAAAGGTAGGTCTAAACAAGCCATTGAAAATAAGAAACTTCTGAGAAACAGAGCTTAAAAGGCCTTGTTTCCTCCAGTTGTGTTTCATGTTTGGATTTCTTTGTGTGTCTCAAAAAAGCAAAAATTTCTGATCAAAGCTCTTCCTAAGATAAAGATACTGACGCAGTCTGCGTTCTAGATGGATTTTCTGTTGTCAGCTATTATAATGCAGCTTATGCTGCAACCTTATCATCTGTGGAAGCAATCAAACAGGTGGCATAAGCCCAGTTTCCTAAAAGCACTAGTTTAAAAATACCTGAGATTTACTTAAATTAGCTCTCCCTATCACAAGCATCCCACAGTGCTAGACAGTTTTCTATCTCTATTTTTGTTTATTGTTCAAAGAAAACAAGTAAGGCTCCAGCACTTAAAAAACACAAAATACCAAGGCTGTCATGGAGCAGTGCTCTTATATGCTGTTTATGCCCTGTAAGAAAGAACATCCCTGACCACTCTCCTAGCCAGTATTCCCTATGCCATAGCTAATTTTCACATAAAGGAGTGAATAACGAAGATTACCCACTTACATGAGCTGACATATCAGGACCCAAGGAAAACTTATCATCTGCAGATCTTATCAGGTTCTGCACTATATCACAACTTTTCCTTGGGAATACTCATTCCTCTCGATTTCACTTGCAAGGAAGGTGTCTTGGGCCTGATGCATCTCTTGGAGGCAATTCTGTTGCACTGAAATTAAAGACACCGCGCCAGTGTGGTGTGAGAGAAGAATCAGACTCTAAGATAACTACAGAAGTGGAAGAAAAAGAGATTGCAGATCCTTTGATATAACAATCAGAATTCTTACACTAGTTATGAAAAATGCCATGAACTTACCTGTTTCAATTAATTTCAAATAATCATCAAATTATAAACATAAATAATGCAAAGGTCTTATATACAACCCCAGTGGCTCTTTAAAATGGAGTATATTAATACAGATGTGTGCTGATGCTGTAATTCAGCAGCTGATACTTTTGAACAGCTGGAGCGTGACTGCCCTAGAATTACACATCTTCTGTGAATAAATATTCAGATAGAGCACTGCAATCCTTAGCTTCTTCTATAAATTGATATCTCCTCAATAAAAGCAGAGCCTTTTCCACATCACTCTTCTTCCTGCAGTGCAATTGCATTGCTCTACATACTCATTTGGGATGACAAAGTACCTACGTGTCACAGTAATGATCTGAATGAATTCAGGAAAGAAGTGACAATCTCTTTGCAAACATGCCCATCCAGCAAATGCACTGTTATTTTTCCTCACTACTGTTCAATAATTAATTTTATAAAGACCTTTTTTTTTATACAATAGTACATAAACCAAGACAATACTTGTTTTTTTGAAGCCCAGTGGAAGTAAAGTTCTTCTAGTTTGTATTCCAAAACCTGCTGCATTACGTGGATTGCTGGTGTCTCTGCCCCTGCTTTGCCTGTGCCCTCTCCTGGTGGGAGAACAAACGTAGCACAGAACAGACACGGTTACACCAAAACCTCCTCTGCACAACAAACATTTCCAGATGTCAAGTGAAAACCGCTTTCTACAGTAAAGCAGATCAAGATTTCAAAAGGGTTCCGAAAAGGTGACACAAAATGTGTCACAACACCTGTAAGATCACTGATGATCTCTACTCCCCAGACTGCTTCATTTCACCCAACAGAGCCTGCACATGCAGAAACAGGGACTCGGGCTCTCCTTTCTCAGAGGAGGTCAGGCAGCAGCTTCCTTTTGGATTCCTTCCCCCTGGCTGCCCAGAGCCATGGTTCTTGGCTGCACAGCATCACAGCTTGAAAATGCTACTGAGGCAACACAGCACCTCCTGGAAAGCTGAGAATAGGGATTTGAATCTTGCAAGGCTGAAGACAGAGCATCTGAGCAAGAAACAGGAGATCTGCACTCCATGCTACCTGCTCAGCTATTACACCCAGATTGCCACTGTAGCAGTGGGAAGCACAGGGGATCAATGTGCCTCATTAATGGCAGGGCTCAGCTGACACAAAGATCTTCTGTTTATCAGGCTAAGCTGGTTCCCAGCTGTAAAGAGCTTTGTTTCTGCAGATGAGAGGTACTGAGCCAGGTCAGAGGTGGCCCAGCTGCCAAGCAAATAAGCCCTGCAAGAATCCAAAGGGACTACAGACCAAGCACTAAGCCTGAAACAGTAAGTTCTGCCAGATCTGAGCCAAGTGAGACATATGTACACAAGAGACTCATTTGAGAAGGGCAATACAAGCACACTTCAGTTCTGGCCATGGCTGGCTCAGCCCAGCAGACCTATTACCTCAGAACCAGTTCAGGCAAATATTGCTGTGCATTGCTGACCAGATCTGGCTCTGTGTATCCATACTCTGCCTGATCTAAACAAGAAAAGGGCCTGGATGCCCCTAATTTGGTTTCACAATGACCACTTACGGTTCAGAACTATAAAGCAGCACTAATATTATGTGATATTTTCCCCTCATTCTCCAGTGTATCCTAGCCACTACTATTCCAGCCAGTCAGATGGAATCTCAGCATGCTCTCCAAACTCTAGTCAGGCCATCCATTGATGATGGAAAGTTGACTGTGTATTAATGGCAAGAACCATCACCTCTTCCTTTAATCATGTCCTAAAATAAGACTGAATCACAGGTCCTTTACAAAAGGACTAGTTAAACACACCAGCTCCAAAAGAAGATTCCAGAACACATATCCCCAGAACTGCCTTGCTGGAGTCACAAAGAAATTTCAGACACATCTCCTCTCCTCAGCGTTTTCAATTGCTGAGCCCATCCAGCCTGTACAGTGGTTATTCAGGTTTAAGGTGTCTGTCTTTGGTACATTTTATATGAAACAGAATTGAGCATTTGGATTTCAGCCTGAGGTAAGAACCTAGAGGTCATTATGCCAACATTGAGGCCCCTTAGTGAGGTTCAGCATTTAGTTTCTGTTCTTGCTTTTTCTCTGCAGAAGAATGACAGTGTATTTACACTCACAGCATCCCAGTAAGGAAGGGAAGTATTTATATTGACAAAATACCCAAGTATTTTAGCAAAGAAAGTGGAAAGCTGAGAGGTCATACAAAGTTTTTGACTGAACGAGCATTAATGATTATTTTGCTCTTTCATCTACAGATGCTTTCTCAGTTCACATAAACATTGAAGACCTCGTCTGAAAACAAGAAATTAAAACCTTTAACATGCATTTTGCAATCAAGAATCAAGGAGGAACACAGACATTATGAATAAGCCATTGTCACAGCCAGTCTGCTGGCACTGCAGTCTGGGAGACTGACTGGCACTTGTATGGCACTGCTCAAAAGCAACAGGCCATCAACCACCCCAGGGGGAAGTGCAGCTTGTTGAGAAACACAAAATCATTTTGTTCAGTTTTGGCTTGGCATATACATCACTTTCTACATTGCTTTATGTTACTAAAAAGGTGAATGTATTTGCTTGAAACAATTACATCTCAGTGAAGTTTTAAAAACTTCAAAGCAATAATTAGGAAACTTCCCCTTCTCCAGACTATCACTGATGAAATTAACTTTTGCTTATGAGTAAGCATCAGTATTTGGTGCCTTGGTTCATGCCTCACTTTTAAAATTATTCTTTTCTTTATTTGTCAGGACAATTTATGTTCATATCTGGCTCTAGAGTTATCATATACAACGTCACATACAGTAGAGAGGTATGTGATATTCCCATGAAAAGCACACAGTTTGCATTATACCTGCACCTGCAACTCCTGCCAAGATATTACAGCCATTTGTACCAATATGGGAACTTAGATAAAGTACATTCATTGTTCCTGTCTACTTTGATTTTATAATCCTTGCCTGTGAGAAAACTAAGCAGAAATACTTAAAACTCCCCCAAACATCTGGGTGCGTTATGGTCAGCGGCAAAACTTTAGATTTCACCTGCTCTTATGCAAACACAGGATGACGTGCAGGAATTCACTGAAATAATCCAAAATTTAAGCAGGGCTGGACTCTGCTGGAAACACCTGGAGTCTACTTCCCTTGTGTGTTGAACCTCGTGGGGTTATTCACACTGCTGCAAATCAAAGTCACTGCAAAATGTTATCAAACAGCCCTGATGTCCTGCACACGTTCCACTGGTGCCTGTGAAAGTGCAAGGCAGAGAAAAGTAAGACCTGGAGAGTTGTCAGTCTAACTTTCCTTCCCCTTATCCTCCAGGCTTCTTGAGGATTACACAGATTTGGTTTTATTTCCTTATGCTTGTCAGATCCTGAGGCTTCCAGATACCAGCAGGATTTCCAGTGCACGTTACCTGCAGTTCTCACGATCGGTCCCCATCAGCCACTGGCGTGCTAAAGGTGGGTCCTCTCTCCAAGCCTCACATGCCACAATCCTCTGTACCACAGCACACATTTCCTGACAGCATCACCAGGAATTCTTCTGTCTTGAAGAAATACTGAAGAAAAATAAAGCAACCAAATGCTGTGTTAGTATCTGGCTCGCTGATCAGCCACAAGCAGCTCTTGTGCAGCGAGCAGGATCTGGCTTAAAGTGTCAATTATCACACAGAATCAATTAATACATGAATACAATGAATCATTACTACAAAATTAAGTATAAGCAGGAGCTAAATGAAGATCCTTTGGCACAGTAATTCCAGATTTTCTAAAACAATTTTCCCATCCGCAATTAATTCCTCCTCTTCGAACAGCTCTACCTTGAGTATTAGTGCCACATACTGGAAATCATGATAGCATACTAACTTCAAAAGATTCCATAATACAAAAACCAAGGTGCACTGACTTTATGATGTATAGCTAATAAAACTGCAACATTTAAATGCTAGCATCAATATAGTGTAGTTGTAGTGTACTGTAACTTATATAAATAAATTAATTTCTTAATTGCATGATAAAACTATGAAGCTTGCTCAATAAAGAACCAGAGAGTCAGACTGCATCAAATTAAATTCCTCACTTTTGAGAGTCAGTAAATCAAATCACCTCCTTGTAACTGTCATAATTGTGCTCGAAACCCCCCACAACTGGTTGCCCCTTGTTGGATTTTACTATTTTTCCTATGTTTTCACACCCTCCCCCTTAAAAGGGAACTGCTGGTCATTAACTGAAGCACGTTGGGAGCTGCAGTCCAAACACACACATCCAGGCTGATTTTCTCCTTCACCAGCATAAATTTTCCTGACATTTCCAATAATTAGATCTATTTTCAACAGCTTTAAAAACTTCCTGCATAAAACTACTGGGTACACAAAATGTCAATTTTGTCTCTCTTCTTACCTCCCTGATTAAACTCAGTGTAAATAAGGAGATATAACTGAAATTTAAGTCACAACTTAGACAAAAAACAAAGCTTTGTAGGAAGTTCTGAACTCCCTATCAAAATAAGACAAAGCAACTCACACCATTAATTTTTATCTTATGATGAAAATTTAAGAAACATTTTTTTTATTATTTACAGTCCAATAATTAATTGCTATTAAGATCACTCATTATGCTGTGTAGCATTTTATAGGCAAATGTAAGGGTAATAAATAAAATATTCTATTATGCTGACTAAATCTAGTCACTTAGAGATCCTTATTAAGGCATCAATAATAGGAAATAAGAAATCTTATGTGAACTTTAAGAGAACACTCAGCTCCCCAGCCCCTCCAAAAAAACCCTCACTTCATATAAGAATTGAAGAAGGTGCATACCAGGAGCACTTTCCATTTAAGCCAATTCCCCTCTTCTCCAGTTAGAATTTTAGTCTTCTCTAATGCTAACTGCTGGTTATGTCTGAGGTCTCTCATTTTCTTGAATTCCTGCATCTTTATGGTTTCCCTTCTCTGGCTGTTCTGGCTGAACACCAGGTTTGGCTGAGCACGCCGACATCAAACAAGGCGATGTGAAAGCCTAATTACAAGTTCAGCTGAGAAACTGGCAGCTGAGCTGGCAAATCTGAACTGCCCAGCCCTGCAGGCACATCAGTCTCAGGGATCAAGGGCTGTGCCCCAAACGAGAAAAGAACACCACAATGTGGGGGTATCAAGATATACTTCATACACATTTCATTCTCAGTGCAAGAGCTCAACAGATCAGTGATAGCAGCAGGGGAATCACAAAATCACAGAACCAATTCGGTTGGAAAAGTCCTCTGACATCGAGTCCAACCTATGACCCAACATGATGACAAGCAGACCATGGCACTAAGAGCCACATCCAGCGTTTCCTCAAACATCTCCAGAAGCAGTGACTCCACCACCTGCCTGGGCAGCCCATTCCAATGTCTAATCACTCTTCCTATGATGAAAATCTTTCTACTGTTCAACCTAAACCTCCCCTGGGGCAACCTGGGACTATGTCCTCTGGTCTCGGCTCTGGTGGTGGCCTATCCCCCAGGCTCTGCTCGGTGGTGCCCAGCAATAAGACAAGAGGCAAAGGGCAGAAACTGATGCACACGGAGTTCCACCTCAACACAAGGAAGAGCTTCGTTACCGTGCAGTAACTGCGCTCTGGAGCAGGTTGCCCGGGAAGGGTGTGGAGTCTCCCTCACTCTGGGAGATATCCCAGAACCGCCTGGACGCGTGCTCTGGGACGACCCTGCCTGAGCAGGGAGGTTGGGCCAGGTGACCCACTGTACTCCCTTCCACCCTCATCTATTCTAAGACTCCGTGACTCCCCTACACCGTCCCCACCTCACCCACCTCAACCCTCACACTTCCCTCCCCGCAGCCCCTCCCTCCCCGCCCGCCTCTCTCCTCACACCGCCCCCCCGGCTCCCCTGCCCGCCCTCCCCGTCCCGCCTCCGGATTGGCTCTCCCCGGGCACAGCCCCGCCTTCCTCGGGCCGCGATTGGCCCGCTGTGCCCGCGCGGCCATTGGCGGGCGGGCAGCGGCGCTGCGGGTCGGGCCGGGCCGCAGGCGGGAGCGCGGTCGGGGCGCTTTTGTTGCCGGGTCGGCGGCGGGAGGAGCGGGCGGGAGCGCGGGGGCCTGCGGACACCGGGGCGGGCGGGGAGCGGGGCCGGCCGGGCGGCGCGGTGCGGGCGCGGCGGACGGCGGGGCCGGGCCCAGCCCAGCGGCAGCCATGAGCGGCGGCGTGTACGGGGGAGGTGAGTCCGGCGCCGCCCTCCCCTCCCCCGCCCCGCGAGGCGGCGCGTGCGGCTCCCGCGGGCGCTTCCCGCCTCCCTGAGCCCGGCCCGGAGCCCTCACGGCCCCTCCGCGTCCCACCCGTGAGGGGGAGCCGGCGGCGGGGGCCTTGTTTGTGTCCTTCTGGGCCGAGGTGCCCCCCCCCGGGACCGGCCGGGCCGCGGCCTGGGGCAGGATCGGCGATACCGGGGGCCGGGGAAGGTCTCGGTGCTTCGGGACCCGGGTGCGGGTCCCCCCGTGGGCTCTGGGGTCCGGGGGTTGGTTTCAGACAGGTTTTTGCCTTAGAGAGCTCAGAGCTCAGCGGGGATCGGGGCCCGCAGGGATGAGGGCGCTTCGTGCTGTGGTCCCTTCACTCGCACAGTCGCTGCTTCCAGTCCCACCTTCCTCATCCCGATCCCCCCGGGAGCTCCGGGCTCGCCCGGCTTCGAGTGGCCGCTAAGTTAGAACTTTCTGAAAGCTTTATCTTGTGATCCCTTTAGATGCAACCACGTTCTCCCCTCGTCTATTAAAATTCCCCTTTTACTCACACGAGAGGAAGGGGTTGCAGTCAAAGCCTGTCTGCAGCCCTCCGGTAGCTCTCTTTTATCTGAAGTTCTGAACGGAGACGTTTCTCCTTGCCTCGATCCCTTGACTTTTCTACTTTTGCAAGCAAAGCAGGCAATGGGCAAGGAAAGGTCAGGGTTGCAGAAGAGTGCAATAACCATTCACCATTTATTAACAATCTTTTCAGATGAAGTTGGGGCTCTGGTGTTTGACATTGGCTCGTACACTGTCAGAGCGGGCTATGCAGGCGAGGACTGTCCAAAGGTGAGAGTCTGCGTGCCTCGATGGAAATACAATATGAATTTATGCCTTGGATCTTGTTTGTGAGTTCCAGCTTTTCAGAATACACTGGGTTTTGTTATAAATGGATTGTATAAGGAAACCTCTGAATTTATGAGGAATAAAACCAACATCCAAAACGTTATGAATCCTCTTGTACTGCTTGCCTTTTACCTTACAGGTTGATTTTCCAACAGCCATTGGTGTAGTGCTGGAAAGAGACAATGGCAGCACTCTGATGGAGATAGATGGTGACAAAGGCAAACAAGGGGGCCCAACTTACTACATAGACACCAATGCCCTGAGAGTCCCGAGGGAGAATATGGAGGCCATTTCACCTTTAAAGAATGGAATGAGTATGGTGCTCTGTCTTTTTCTACCTGATTTTAAAATAGCATTGCCAGGCTGCAGAACGTCATAGCTTTCATGTCAACAAGCTGTAAGAAAAGATACCTGATTTACAAATTGCATGGAATACTGTTGGTTTTCACTGTTAGTGGGTTTTTCCCCATAATTCTTGAAATCATGGTAGTTACAAAGGAAGAGAATTCTGCAGAGCTGTTAAAAGAGGTTTATGTCTGGTGAGATAGCTTTTGACCAAAGAGCTCTGTGCAAAAAAAAAAAAAAATTGGAAAACCTCTATGTACTTATGAAATAAACCAAAACTTAGATGTAACTAATCTGCTTGCCTCAATCTTGTTACAGTTGAAGACTGGGATAGTTTCCAGGCAATACTGGATCACACTTACAAGATGCACATTAAATCTGAAGCCAGTTTGCATCCTGTCCTTATGTCTGAAGCACCAGTGAGTAAAAGGAGCTTTGCATTTTGATAAGTCTTTTTTGCTGACTCTACAAACATTAGTCTTGGATAAGTCTGACATTGGCTTTTAGGTGACAAGTTTTAAATCCTAGCTATAGAAATGACAATTTTAAAATACTTTGCCAGATTCTGGAAAAAAACCAAACCAATTTGAAATACTTTATATTTGTTGTATTAGAAAGTATTTCCAATATGCTGTTTTTCTTACTTATTGAAAAGAAGTCAAAATCTAAACAAAAATTTTACTGCCTAGAATAAAAGGAAAAAGATGTTTGGACGTCTTATGTATAAGTTACACTTAATAAAATGCTATTGAAAATCTGCTTCATTCAGCCTTACAACTACATGACACAGAATAACAGTTATAATGGAGAAGTTTTAATTTTTCTGTCTTTGTTTCTGTAAGTGGTCTTGTAAGGCAACTGAAGTGGATGAATGCAAACTTCTGGGAAAATCGGTGGACAAGGTTTCTGTCATTTAATAATACTCAGCATTTGAAGGGCAGATCTTGAAGTCAGAGTAGAAAAGGTAGAAATGCCATACACAAGTTATGCCTTTCTTTAATAAAATCTTATGAAAAGGATTTTCTTTTTCGTTATTCCCTTGTGTTGAATTGCAGCTTGTGGAGTGTAGATGAATTTGCAATGGCTGTTTCATGTTTGGTGGCTCAGTGGGTGTCTGAGTAGAGGTTCCCCTTAACGTTCTCCTTACAGACCTGATCTTATTGTATTGGCTTGTAAAAAACATATTCGGTAATGTGTTGAATATTTGAGATATATCCTGGCTTAATCACCTACAGTAGAACTGTAGAAAGATACCTCGGAAACTGGAAAATCTGGATTTGTTTTTCTTCCCACTGGGCAAGTTACTTCATGTAGCTTTCCCCTTGGGAAAGGGCATGGCACTTGTTTTAGAGAGTTCTTTCAGAGACTGATACTGGAATTGCTGTAGAAGTATAAAGAAATCTCTGTTGTAACAGGAAAGGTGTGTATCACTTTTGTGTGATAGATAAGCATTAATTTCTTGTAGTATAATTGGAATAAAAAAGGTTATAAAGAAGTAAACTGCTAGAAATCTATCTTTTGGTCTGATTTGAAACTGTATCTGCCGTTCTTCTAATGTGTTAGCAACCTGTTGCTGTGCAAACACATCTTTTTGGTTACTTATTTGTGGTTTGGATTTATTATTTTTTAGTGGAATACTAGAGCAAAGCGTGAAAAACTGACGGAGTTGATGTTTGAGCACTACAACATCCCTGCTTTTTTCCTGTGTAAAACTGCTGTTCTAACAGCGTATCCTTCCAAATGTTTCACTGCATGGGGTTTTTTTCCTCCCCCCAGGAAATTATGGCAAACCTATTCTAGGCAATTCTGAGTATAACAGCATGTCTGACATCTTTCAAATTGATTTTTCCATAAACATCTAGGGAGGAAGTAAACAAATTCTGTTTCTGAACTTTAAAGCTTTAGAGCTCATTTTTGAAGTTCTCCCAGTCTGACTGTTTTCCTTGGAGGCCAAGTCTTTCTTTTTTTATTATTATTTTATTTTCCATTGTATACCATGGATAAGAATATTACAGACCTGAAATGGTGTTGTCCACACTACTAAATACAGTAATTAGAGCTTGAAGTTCCCATAGCCCTAAGAAGAATATTTGTAATTGTTTTAAACTAATAACATGTTTTCATAGTCTAAATGAGTTGCATGTACTTAGAGCTTTCTGCATAGTGTTAATGTGAAATCTCACCTTTGTACATCTGAAGCTTAAGTTAGTTCACAGATGGAAGTTAAATGCTGCTTTCTCTATAAGGTTGTGCACTTCACAGAAAGATGGTACACACTGGAAAATGACAAATCTTTTAGTAGAGCCAAGGAGTAACACATTGGGGTCCTCATTCCTAGTTATGCTCTAACTGTATGGTGACATTTTTTTCTGAAGTGGAAATTACAATGTTTTCCTTAAGCATTTTGGCTAGCTTTGCTAATGGGAGATCTACAGGTCTCATTTTGGATAGTGGAGCAACACACACCACTGCTATTCCAGTGCATGATGGATATGTGCTTCAGCAAGGTAAAAAGTTTCATGGGTACCAGCATTTGCAGTATCAAGGTCGAATTAGCTTGATTTCAGCTTGTAGTTTTGTTGTTGTTTTAAAATCTGTGTATCCCCTTAAGCAGGGAAAAAAACCCTTATGGTGTTCACTGACAAATAGTTAGTTGTGGGGTTTTATTCATGATTTTAATGCTTTCTGGGTTAGTGGGGTTTTTGTGTGTTGGGGTTTTTTTTAAATTTATTTTGAATCCCCTGTTTGTTCTCTAGGTATTGTAAAATCACCACTTGCAGGAGACTTTATTACTATGCAGTGCCGGGAATTGTTTCAGGAAATGAACATAGAGATAATTCCTCCCTATATGATTGCTTCAAAGGTGGGAAAGTAGCTTTATTTACTAAGTGTTTTCTTGGGGAGAGACTTAATGTTTAACTGATGATTATTTATCCTGCAATGCCAGGAGGCAGTTCGTGAGGGGTCCCCTGCAAATTGGAAGAGAAAAGAGAAGTTACCCCAGGTCACCAGGTCTTGGCACAACTACATGTGCAATGTAAGTAGATCATTCCTCCTGTTCTGAGCTCCCCTAAGTGTCCCATAAATAAGTTTAGTTTGCAAGTATATCAGGATTTTCTCCTGAAGAACTGGACAATCTTTGAAAAGCATCGATTCTGTAAATTCCATAAAATTGAATACTGAAATTCTTATAACCATATTATTCTTAATTCCATAGTGTGTCATTCAGGACTTCCAAGCTTCTGTCCTCCAAGTATCAGATTCAACCTACGATGAACAGTACGTTACTTTTTTTCCTTCTTGTGAATTTAGTTACCAGTTGTGCATGGGGTGCTCAGCCATTGCTGTTGGCTGGTTTTGTTGTGGAAGAAAATTTTATACAAGAACTGTTTATTTATAAAAGTAGGGATAGAGCATACATCCAGGTGACAGCTTTTTATTTAATATTCCAAGATGAGATCGTTATTATTGAAAGTGTAAATCTTATCAATCACAATATTCCAATTGGAAATTTAGTTTATAACACTGCTTAGATAACCTGACAGCCTGTTCACAGAGCACTTTAATGTGTTGCTTTCTCACTATGCTCCAGGGTGGCAGCACAGATGCCAACAGTTCATTATGAGTTCCCCAACGGCTACAACTGTGACTTCGGTGCGGAGCGTCTGAAAATTCCCGAGGGATTGTTTGACCCTTCCAATGTAAAGGTAAAACCACAATGATAGGTGTGATTGGTAAGGCTTTGCATTGCTAGGTTCTCACTTGGCTTCCTTTGTATGATGTCCTTAATTTCATGATATGGATGTGTGTATTTGCACCGTGGGGTTCTCTTGGGGGTAGGATTTCCCTGTCTTGTCAGGACTGGGCAAGTGAAGGATGAAATGTTCCAAGGGGGTGGTGACAAGCTGAATGGGCAAATAGCAGTGGGGTTTTTTTTTTTTCCTTCCCTAAATAAATGCTTGGCTCCCTCTCTGATCCTTGTAACTTCAGCTCATCATGGCTTTTCTATGCCTTGCTCTTCTGAAGAGATGATGTGTGGATTCCTAATTCTACTTGCAGGGTCTGTCTGGTAACACGATGTTGGGTGTGAGCCACGTTGTCACAACAAGCGTTGGAATGTGTGATATCGACATCAGGCCGGTGAGTGTTAGTCAGCCTGGGAGTATTTTAAGGCATAGATATTTCTCTGCTGATTTGTATTTTTGGGACTAGAACATTGTTGATGAAGAAATGTGGATTTACTAGGATAATGATAACTACATCAGAATAATTCTGCAGGTATCACCTATTTTTATATTGGCATATGCACCATGACTGTTTTTTCTTACAAAATGCTAAATCAGGATTTTTTTTTTTTACTTAGTGTTTCTATCTATATTTAAATGTCTAATGTGCAGATTTTGTGGCTGGCACTGCATAATGTGCCCTGGACTGGCTTCAGATGAGCATTTTATGTTCATAACTTTGACTGTTACCTTCAGATTTTTAGGCATGGCAGATGTAATTAGTTTATATTTAGAAAGTATATGGAATTTATAGAGAGTAGGAGGAAGAGAAGAGGTTTTAAAGGAAAACTTTCTTTTTAAAAACTTACACTTTACCTTTCTCAGGTGTCAATTTGAAGATATTCAGGTTTGATACAGACTGCATGGGAGTTGTTCCAAAAATTTTTCCTCTTAACCGGCACATCAGGCAGGCTCTATAAGCTGGGCCATGGTGTGTGTTCACCACCTGCAGCATTAGTGAGATAGAATACTGCTGCAGGGCTGTGGGGTTTTCTTTTGTGGTTGCATTCAGCTGTAAGAAAACCAACACTTCAGATACAGGGGAGATCTGTAGGTTTAGGGTTCTCCACAGTAGAAATTGTTCTGTGAAACCATTTAGAATGATGATAATCATTATGATGATTACCATGTATATATCGTGTTTCATTATGATGATTATCATTAGAATGATCATTATCATTAGATAATCATGTGGCTTCTCTCTTCCTTCTATAGTTTAATATTAAGCTGTCTTGAAATATTTTTAAGTGATTAAATAATTAATTGAATTGGGAGAGAGAATACTGGTGGCATCAGGTGATGTTGCTGTTGACTATATGTACTTGTGTTCCATCCCTCTCTATGCTGAGTAGCAGCTGTTTTCGAAGTTAGTGCTGTTAATGTTGTTTTTTCTCCTTTTAGGGCCTCTATGGCAGTGTGATTGTAGCAGGAGGAAACACTCTAATACAGAGTTTCACAGACAGATTGAACAGAGAGCTGTCTCAGAAAACTCCACCGGTAAAGCAACTCTTTCAATTCCTGCACTGAGTACTTACCATTTTGCTTTTCTGCCACATAAATACACAAGCATGTATCATAACCTTGACTTTGTTAGGAACCAAACAGCTGAACAGATTTCTGCAGGGTAAGAAATCTCCTTCTCTAAAGAAAAGAAAGAAGTCTTGAAAGGTTTTTATACAAAATAAATTCCAATATTTCTTCAGTATTTTGCTGCTCCACTCCTGCTTTCAGATTGTGATCCTAAATTCTGCAATTGTCCTTAAGCAACACTCAGTATTTCCCTTGATGACCCCTCTTCTGAAGTGTTGCTGACTAACTTGAGGCACATTCAGTCATTCTGCCTGAGATCTTGTCACTTTGTTGTAAGAATTGTTTTTCCTCAATTCTACAGGCAACTCAACTTACTCATAGACAAAAACCTGGTGATTTAACATACTTACATATATTTTTTTAATAACTTAATGTCGAAGCATTAACACCTTACACCTTGTGTTCTTGAAAGTAGATATAGCTTATGCTATTTCTTGAATTTTTATATATTCAAGGAAAAATGTTCTGCTTGTAACAACTCTGAAATGATGAATGTTAGGAAAAACTGACAAAGGTAGTTACTCACTGCTGAGGAGGAACCCCTTGAATTTCAAAGATTTTACTGCTACAAAGCATTTTGAAAGCAAAAAATGGCTCCAAAAAAATTTAGACTAATTAAGCCCAGCAACATTAGACATTTAGTCCCAGTGCAGAGTTGGAGAGGACAGTATATGCTGTGATGTTACTGCTCTCCACCTGCCCTATTCCTTGCCTTAAGCATTTGCATCTGCTCCCTGTTGGGAGGTAAAAGCCACAATGTGTCCTGTCCCACTGCAGCTGTTCTTGGGTTCTAAACAGAGGGCGGATGAGCAGTATTGCAAATGTAATAAAATGGACCTTTTCCACCTGCATTTTGGTATATACCCCAAGTTCTTGTGCTTCTTGTCCCTGATGGTCACCAGCCTACAATTTGTGTGATGATTCTGTTTTGCCCCCTTTTCTGCTCAGAGCATGCGCCTGAAGTTGATCGCGAACAACACGACTGTGGAGCGGAGGTTCAGCTCATGGATTGGTGGCTCCATTTTGGCTTCTTTGGTTAGTACACCTGTGTTACTGTGTTTCCATGCTAAGCAGAACTGTCACCCAAAAATCTAATTCCCCGTGGGTGGGTGTTGCAGGGTTTGTGCTAAGGCAGCAATCACAGTCTCCTTGGCCATCGTCATGGTGAGGTGAGGGGGATCTATTTCAAAAACAGATAGGAGCATTTCCAGAGAAAACATATCTTGCCACATTGTCCCATTTTTAATGGAAAGGTGCAGGCTTGAAATGCAGCCTTTACATGTGTCTAGTAGGACATGAAAGTAGCAAACATGTTTCTGCATCATATTCCTGAACTTAATTCTACAAGTTACTGAGTGCTGAAACGGTTTGTGGGGATTAATTTATCAGCATGGAAAAGAGGGATTGAAATCAGCATTTGGTACTGCACTTCCTGTCTTGAGTTTAATCCCTGCAAAATAAAAATCAAGGAAGAGACAGTTAAGCAGGTCAAGTCCTATTACCTCAGTGTAAAGACTTGCTTGTTTTCCTGCCTAGGAAAAGCTAATCATGTTTCAGTTAATCTTCATTTGTTTTCTGATTATTTTTTTAATTGTGTGTTGGTTTTGTTTCTTTTTTTTTTTTTTAATAGGGTACTTTTCAACAGATGTGGATTTCTAAACAAGAATATGAAGAAGGAGGGAAACAGTGTGTAGAAAGAAAATGTCCTTAAGACCTCTTACTGTGAAAACTGCTGCCTGCTCGGTGCTCCTTCTGTTTTATAGCTTTAGCATACTCAGGAATGGGATGGACTCTTTTGTAGAAAGTTTATAATGGGTTTTTTGCATAATTCAAGTTCCATTTTAACAAACCTTAGAAATTTTGAGAGACCTAATTGGTACTATAATAGAAAAAGGATGTTTACATCCCTTGTAAAGCAATAATTCATGTAACAAGCATTTTATAATTTTGTATAAATGTCTATTTTCTCTAGTATCTTTTCCTGGGAACAGCTTTACAGGTTAGCTAATAGATAGAGGCATAACCTTGCAAATGCCTGTGCTTATTTATTAAATATTTCTTGTCTACTTACACATATTAGTCTTCCTTGCTGGTACTTTGGCCTTAAATTGCTCTTAATCCTCTCTTAAAGAAATAAAATTTGGTCTTTTGTATTTGAGGAGCTTTGTGAGTACTTGCAGAGAAAGGTAGTCTGTTGTTTTAAAAGTTGAAAGTTTGTATTCAGTGACGTAGTTCGGTGTAAGCTTTTACTGTCTCACAGAAGTGTTACATTCCATTGAGTGAATGTTATATTAAGCACTGGTTTGCTAATTTTTTTGTTAAGGAGCAGTTTCATTTCAGTCAGCAATCACTGCTTTCCACCTGCTTTCTAAGAATGTATTTAATGCCTTTGTGATGTAGGTGAGAAGCAAAACTTGCTCAAGCCAGGGAAATTGAGATAAAAAAATTGCCTCTCCAGTACTTGGGAGAACAGGAATAGAAGCCATCAGGGTGTGGCTTGACCTTGCTGCAGGGAGCTGTAACTCCCAGGGGCAGCCCAAGGTCTGGATCCCTTGGGGCCTCCCAGCAGGGTCAGTAAGTGCCTGTGTTTGCATGGGGAAGGTGCTCTCAGGGTCACAGCAATGGGGATGATTATTTTTTTGTTCAGCAGGAACTGGCTGTGAAGATGCAGCTCAACATTGCTGTTAAGCTTACTTTAATTTACAACTGTGTGGTGGTCTGTTCTGGGACACAGTGAAGTTTTGCTCCTTATCTCAAAAGCTGTGGAAAACCAAATAGCATTTAACTGATCTAAAAAGAATAAACATATAAACAGTACTGCTACATTTTTATATCCTTCAAAGACCTTGTGGGTAAATATGAGGCCTCTATTTGAAACGTTTCACGTTACCTCCAAACAATAAAGTAATTTATCAAACCAGCTTGCTTGTGTCTTTATCAAAACCAGGAGCTGCTCTTGAGATGAAGTTGCTTGACTCAGATTTTCAAAGCTATTGATAAACCATATTTCTCTCTCAAAATGAGACAAACTGCAGTCAGCAGCCCTAAGTGATCTAAGTCACCAGCTCTTGTCATCTGGAAGAGAAAGACTCAGTCTAGTTCATATCCAAGTGGAACATGGAATGTCAGCTGAATTTGTACCTTGGCACCCCGCAGTGAGTGATGCATTTTAAGCTTTCCTTCTGTGACCTGTGCTTAGATTTCATCATGTCAAACCAACTTTTATCTTCTGTGTATCCTAAAAGAATTGCTGTACGATGGTAATGTCTGTGAATATTCCAGCAGCAGAGGGAGAGCAAAACACTTTGGGGGTTTTCTGACTACTGTAAAGGTTTTGTGTTTAGGCAGTGGGTATTTCGTGTGATGCAGAGGAGTAACTGAGGGTTAGAATGATGGAGGTAGAAACTGATTGCAAACTATGGGTTCCCTTGCAGTGTTTTACCAGAGTATATTGCTGGGCACACTTGCTTCCTAAAAGACTGGTATTTGTGATTTTAGTCTAAATTTCTAAACAACCTTGCAAGGAGGTGTAAAAGCTTTCATGAAGTAGGTATTTCCATCCACTGAGAGCAGCAGTGGCACTTTTCTACTTCAGTTTCACAGAAAACTCTTGCAGTCTTCCTTCAGCTGTTTTGCACTCTGCAAAAAACCACTGTACGAGTGTTTGAATTTGTCATAGAAATCTAGGTGTGAGGACTGCATTGTTAAAAGTTCCCATGCTGAATATTTCATACTCTCTAAGAAGCCACACTTAAAGGAGGGGAAAAGTTCAGTCTGCCATGAGGAAGAGCCTGCTCTCCAATGCATTTATGCAGAAAGCAAATGTACCTCGGGTAACTTACCTGTAACTCAGGGAAAATGTTCAGAAAAATATATCAGGAAAAACATGAGCAGGGTAACAGTTTATGTGAGGTTCAGATGCTTCCACGTTTCTGTCTGGTTTTAATGCATCTTTGTTAAACTAAGCCAGGTAAACACCATCCCTACACTTCATACTGTCACCTGGCACTCTGCTGCTGCTCTTCACTGGTACTGGTGGATGTCTCACTCTTACAGCTGCTGGCTAACACATTTATCAGATGCTTCTAGAAACAAATGTTGTGATTTCATTTAGGCACCAAAGCTGCTTTTTAATTCCAGATCACACGTTTATTTAAGTCAAATGTGGGATTAAAAAAAGAAGGAGGCTCTGGAATGCTCATGGAGTTGTTTGTGGTTGCAGAACATGTTTCATGTTCAGTCACAGACACCTGACCACTTGCTTGCAGGGCTCTTCCAGCAGGTTACTGGCTCTGAGACTTCAGGGCGAGGTGAGGGAACTTCCTTTCCAAGACCTTCTGCCTTGTCCTCTCCAGGTTTTGGCTTCTTGCCCTTTTCCGTAAGAATTTTTCAAGTCTGAGTCTAAAACAGAGAAGTGGGTGTTGTTAATTAATTTCCACACAGCTTGTGACCACCTTAATGTGCTCACCCCCCTAATCAGACAGAGGCTCTTGGCATTAACAGCTTTAGAATTCACTTGCTTTTGATAAGTAAAAAAGCTTACAAAGCAATTCTTTTTCCCTTCTGCTTCTGAATTCTACAGAAATTACACCTCTGGCAGACCTTTGGTAGTCTGCATGTGAAGTTACTTTTACAGTGCAACTGCATAACCACCTCTCTTAGTAACTAAGGTGGGAAGAGAAAAAAAGAAATGGAGCAAGCTGTAATTTTAAAAAGCCTCATTTTCAGTCTACTAGCTGTAAAAACAACAAAAGATTACTACTATTTTTCCTTGTAAAGTAGAATAAGGACGAATTAAGAACAGATCAGAAAATAACCTTCAATGTCAAAAAAATCTTTTTACCTGATGAACTTATTCACAAAAGGTAAGTAATAGAATCTCTTCTTTTTGTGTCTTTCATTCAAGTGCCATGGTATCGGCCATTCCTTGTAACTGTACCTGTTGGGGACAGATAACAGGGGTTACAGAATGTATACACTGTCTTCATTCTGGGATTCTACCAGGTTCTCTTGCTTTTGGTACAGTGATAAAGTGGTCTGGTAGAGTGCAGAATTTGTGGGGGGGTATTTATTTCCAGCCCTTGCTGGCTTGGTTTGTAACTGCATCTCCTGTGTACCTCAGCCTCTTTCTGTACAGAGTGGTCTTGCTTTAAAAACTGTAGATGTTTGAATGCTGGGCCCAGTATAAACAGTCATTATTTGCAATTTTAGTTTAAAGATAACTCCTTCATCAGAGAACTCCCCAAAGCTGATGTGAATAAACAGTGTCCAAAGAGTTTTGTTTCTACTACCATTTTCTTTTAGGTGTTGGAGTGTCCTGTCAAGTGCAAGTCTTCCAGAACATAAGCCTTTCCCCCTAAATACAGACTCTTATTTCTGTTCAGGGTTCCTCTTGCACATGGGCTGCACAGATGGTTTGTGCAGACTTACCTACAGACTCCAGTACAGCCAGAGAGTGTCAGACCTACTACTATGTGTATTCCAGAGTTTCTGCATGTGCTTAATGCCCATTCCCTGTTCTCTGCCCCCTCCCTGCTTTAACTGGGGACTGGACTTAAAATACATGGGCAGTGCCTTCTTTTTTGACAATGTTTCCAGGCAGAAGGAGATTCACAGAAGCCTTATCCCCAGAGACCTAAATCTAGTGGTCAGTGCATTCAGTACTCTGCTCATGTACATTTAAGGGGGAAACAAGTGGATAATAACTGAAAAGTCACCATTATTGTAACATCTGATCTTGTGTTATCTACACTGTTACTGAAGAGCTGAACACTGTAATTAAGTGCTTCCAATGCCAATATGATGAGGGTGAAATTCTGGTAATGAAATAATAGGTCCTGCCAGAGCCCTCAGCATCATCACCTGAAATGACAGATTACTGAAAGTCTCTGGACAACAAATAATTCAAAAGTTAGAAGCTTCTACCTAACTTAAATATCAAGAATAGTAGAGAATTCCAAACAGCTGTTTGTACTCTGTTGTCCCTGAATATGTGCATTTTGCATTGTAACTAGGAAAGTTCAGATGGTTCAACTTCAACAGTACTCCCTGGTTGATTCATGTGTAACAGATTTCTGAGCACAGAAATCAAATTAGTTACATGGAACTAATTTTGTTATAATTCCTGATAAAGTTTGCCATTGAATTGTTTAGCAACAATTATAATCACATTAAAAAAAAAAAAAAAAAAGCCAGAACTCAAGAAGCACCGGAATGGTGACTAGAAAATACATTTGGTTCTATACCATACATGGATTCTTCCCTGATTAGTTAAGGATTTTCTGGTAGAGACTCACTGCAAGAAAAATTCACATATAGAAAAAAAAAAAAAAGAAGTTTTCCATACCAGAAGGTGCGTCCCAGGAAGTCGTATCTCCACTCTCCAGGTACTGGCTTTTCATGGCCAGTTTGTAAAAGCCTCAAAGCAACTTCTCTTTCTTTCACAACCAAGTCTATATTTTTCATAGACTCTTCTACCTGGAAATGGTAAATAGTTTCAGGATGGCCCAACAAAAAACAATGCCAACAATTTAAAAGATCTCAAATAAAGACCTAAGACAAAATTTAAAAGAAAAACAAAGGTAAAACACACTAGTGCTTTAAAAACCTCACTTGAGAGCAGGACAGATATGAAATAACTGATGGTCTGATGTTTGTTTGAAGACCAGCTGGCTAATGCAGAAAGCTCTGAGGCAGGGGTGGGGAGGAGGCAGGGGAAGCAAGCAGAAGGTTTGCTGTATGTATTTCTGTCAGGTCATCTGTACTGGCTGTTTGTTATTTTAGTTTTCACTGTGGAGTCTGGTCCCAGCCCCAATAATGCCCACTGGCTGATGAGAAAGCTGCTGTGACCAAAATATGACTTGAGCAGTGTTTGTGCATACACTAAAATCAGGAATAATGTAAAGAAAAGCTCTTTAACAAGTTTACAAACACTTCATCTTTCACTGAGCGATTTTACTTAAGAGCTGTATTTTTGTGTAGCGTGAACAAATTACCTTTTCTAACCGTTCTGGACTTGGCATAGGCTTGAGTTGTCGTTTTGCTTCTTGCTGCATAGTTAAAAGCATGTTTCTTTCTTTCAGCAGGACATACCTAGGTCAGAGAACACAGTAACTCAAAACCAACTTCTGGACACCTTAGCAGTTATTCACTTACTACCCTGTTGGATAGAGCACACTAAAATCCCATCTCCTATACCTGCTGGCTTCATATGAAGAAGAAAAAAGGTACTGAGCAATTGGAGAAAGCCCAGTAGAGGTGGGGAGGGGAGGGCAGACACACAAGGAGAAGATGAGGGAGACAGGTTTACTTAGCCTGGAATAAAGAAGGCTTGGGAGGGAAGACAACACTAAGTGGTCTTCCCCTACCTGGACAGAGCCAGATTCTTCTTACAGGTGCACAGCAAAAGGACAGCATGGAAAAAACTCTTCACAGTAATGATTAAGTGCTATTTTAGCCCTGGCACTGCCTGGAGTGGTGATACAACCTCCAGCCTCAGAGAACTGTCAAGATCAAAATAAACACAGACCTGAGCACCCTGATCTAACACAGTGTCTGACCCCACCAGAAGGCTCTTAAAACCAACTCTGTCCAATTCAAACAACCCAGAGGGTTCAGGCTCAGCATCTTCATACCAAACCTTTGTCCCAGACACAACTATCCCACAGCCAGCTGCAGCAGAGCTTCTGTGTTCCAAGCAGGGCCAGAACTGGGGCTGTTCCAAGCCTAAAGCAGGCTGGAGCCTGCAGAGCTGGGTGCAGTGACTGAAGTCACTGGCTCATAAGTTCACCAGCCACATTTCAATAAAAAGTGCAGAGCTGCTTTGAAAGAAGGGAAGCTTCTTCACTAAAACTTACCAAAGTTTGTGCAAGTCTTCACTACTCTTGCCCCTCAGCTGCTTTATATTCCATGCATCCCCTGTAAAAAATAAAAATAAACAGAAACAAACCCTAATGATTTAGTAGAACAAAGTTCTCTTATTCTGAAAGAAAAAAAAAGTGTTTCTATTAGGCTTAGCTGAATCAACAGAACAAGGATCATTTTAAACAAAATACTACTACTTGGAAAGCTATCCTTGGGGATATTCAGCTTTGCTTTAAATATACAAAATACACAAAAAAGGCAATTACATGTAGTGTTTATTGGTGTTTCCAAAAGCCTGGTAACAGGGAAAGCTGTAAGATGAATCTACATTGAATTACTTTTGTTCCATAGGACCATATATTTAATCAAAGAACATCTCTTCTGTGACACAGTCTCACTTCAGAACAAGGCAGAGGGTTTACAGCAAAACATTTTGCTGCCCAAGAGCTATTTGCTTTCACAAACACTGAGCACACACAAGCATAAAAATGCACAAACACATGTATGTATATATACATTTAGAAAAATAAGTTTTATGTAGCTATGAATACTCTCTGATGCAAAAAACCAGGTCAGATTTCAGCTGAGCACAAGTGGCTCGAAGATCATTACCAGAAATGCTAAATATAACTCACCAGACTTGACGCTTTTTTCTCCCCAGTTTCCTGGATCATCAAAAAACTCCTCCAGCCCCCTCCGAGACACAGTCGTGTGCAGGAACTTCACCTGATGGAGGGCTTCAGCTTTTGGCAGGTTTTTGTGAAACAGGTTCAGCACCAACCTGCATAAAAATTAGAAGGAAAGCCATGTATGGTAAGAAAACTAACATTCAGCTGAAGGAGAATGTTTCTTTCATTCACAAAGGCACAGGACCTACAGACAGACCATGGGCTGGGGGGAAAAGACATGGGTTTGGTTATTCACAAAAATGTCATCTCTGTGTTTTCTCCTTTCCCTCGTCTCATCTAATTATGAACTTTCTATACTCAAGAGACAACAACAATTAAAAATTAAGGATTAACTTTGAGCTATGCTGTACAAGAATACACCAATGAATCGTCAGGGTTGGAAGGGACCTCTGGAGACCCACCCACTCCAAGCCACCAGCCCAGGCAGGGTCACCTGGAGCAGGTGACACAGGAACACACCCAGGCGGGGTTGGAATGTCTCCAGAAAGGGAGACTCCACCACCTCCCTTGAGCTTTAATGGCAAAAGCCGTGAACACGCGGTAAAGCACAAAACCCCCGCGCTGGGAGCACGGGCACAAGGACTGCAGAACTGTGACAGGCACAGGGAATCCTTCACACTGCCCTCACACGATGCCTGAGGCCACACACCACCTTGCAGCACTCAGGTTTGAGGAGCCAGGACAGACGGACAGGAGGACACACGGACAACCTCCTCCCGCCAATGGCTCTCCACCCTCCCAGGAACCGCGCCCGCCTCCCCGCAGTGCTCGAGTAGAGCCCTCCCGGCGCGGTGCGTACCCGGGAGGGCCCGGCCGAGCCCGGGGCAGCCGCAGCGCGGCCGTGAGGCGCCGGCCCAGCGATCCCACTACCGCGGCCGCCGCCATTGCCCCGCACCTCCCTCAGCGCCAGGAGCGCCGGGAACGAGCTGCCCTTTGCCAAGATGGCGCCTACCCAGCTTCAACTCCGCCCTTACGTATCACAGGGAGCACTGGGAGGGACCTGCCCTTTTCCAATATGGCGGCGGCCCGGCTTCAGCCCCCGGCGGGAAGTGGCGCCGGCGGCCCCGCCCCGTGCCAGTCCCAGCCATGGCGGCCATGAGCCGGCTGCTGAGGGCGGCCGCGGCCTGGACGGCGCGGCGGGCGGGCGGCACCGGGATCACCGGGAACACCGGGATCTCCGGGATCGCCCCCCGCCTCCCCGGCACCCTCGGTACAGCCTCGGTGGGGGAGCGGCGGGGCGGGTGTGCCGGGGGGGAGGTGACCTTGGGGAGCGGGCTAGAGGCCGCGGGGAGAGCCGGGGGCTAAACAGTTGCAGCGTGTTCCCGTTCCTATGAAAAACTGCCTTTTTTGGGGTAAAACATTGATGGAAATGGGCGGCAGGCTGACCTTCTTGTCATGCTAATTGTCAATTTACTTGGCCCTGTAGGGAGACATTCAGTGGTTTACTTGTTGGGACTTACAAGTGGAAGTAGATCTATGTCTAAAGTTAGAAAAAAAATAGATTTACTGGTAAAATAGGAAATTAGTCCAGATGAACAGTGATAAGCTCCAGAAAACCAGCTCGGAACAACTCAGCCACTGCTGTATAGTTGGTTTTTTTCTTTCCTCACGTGTGTGTTTGACCTTGTCCTGGCATAATCACCGATGGGATACACAAACATAACACTTCGGTTCAATTTTCAGTTCCTGTGCGACACAGCAGCGGCCATGGGAAGAGAATGTTTATTATCAAGGCAACAAAGTTTTATGATACTCGATTTCTGAACTTGCTGGTGAGTTAAAAACAAAGTTATTGCATTTGGTGTAAAACGTTCCTTGAAAATGGTGTAAGAGTGTCTAAAACACAACTTTCTATACTGTTGATGTGACAGCATCTAAAATATGGTTGGCACTATTCAGATGAACAAGAACTGCAGGTCCTCTTTAAGAATTTTTTGTCACATGCTGTAAAATCGGGGACAGATGAATTTAAAAGACTGGCTAAATATCAGGGGTTGGGATAGGTACTTAAATTACTGCTGTAATAGCATTCTTGAATTACATATCGGTGTTCATATATGGATAACCCATAATGCCTTCCACTCCATCCTCCTTTTTAAAACATATTAGTTACTCTCCTGCAGGATTTGCCTTCAGTTACCTAAACCACTAACACCAGAAATGAGATTTAGGAAGACTGACCTGAACGTGACCCCTCAAAGCCAGGTTTTGGGTAAAGCCTATTATGACAGGTGACAGCCAATTTGATACAACCCCCTTCACGGCATCAGGCTTCCTTTATCTGCCTTGCACAGCCACCAGAGCTGGTGTTGGATTATTGCACTGGTGTCACTGCCTCATTTCAGGCATCCCAAGATGCTGAGGCAGCGTTCAGGGAAGTGTTGCTGTCCCTCCTGCAGGGACAGACCTTGCTGGGAGAGGGGAAAGCTGCACTGAACAGGCTCCTGGACTGACACAGCGTCGCTCTCTGTGTGCTCTGGTTCATTAATTAACTCATTTCAAACAGCAGTGTTTACACACAACATCCCTTTCCAACCTAACAATGCAAATCTAAGAATTACTAGCTGCTGCACCGTTTTCAGACAAACCTCATCTAAATTTTGTCCGGGTTCTGAGTTTCCCATAATATTTCTTTTTATCCTCTCTACAGAGATTCTACATATTCCTGACGGGAATACCAGCAGCACTGTTCATAACTTATGTCAACATCTTCATTGGTGAGTGCTCTGTCATGGCTAAGCAAAGTACAATGTCAGAGTTATTAAATGGGAACTCATCATGCTGGATAGAAAAAAAAGAGATCTTTTAAGGCTCTCTCTTTGGAAGACTATGAAATAGGCTTCACAGTTACAATAATATTGTATAAGTGCATAGAAGATGTTACCAGTATATTTTCTTTAGTTGTTGCTTTAAAAAAAATATAATCCATCTTTTGACAGTCTTTTGAACATCAGTGAAGTTTAGTGAACACTTCTGTGTTCACATGAGGAGTCTGTATTACCTTGCTTTATGTACTACTTTAACAAGACAGCAACTGTCACCTTTAATCCAGCAAAGATGCCAAAATTCTGCTTGGCAATACGTGTGTTAAATCTGTTGCTGTAATAATGTGTGATTAATTTAATAAAGAAATTAGGAAAAATCCATGCTTTCATTTCCTGTACTTTACAGGGCATTTTTGTGGACTTGATACAAGTTGTTTCTTCTGTATAGCTGCTAATTTCACCCCTTTGATGTGTGGCTTGTGTACACAAGTGGCATTTGTTGTGTCACCTAAAGTCTGTGAGCTACAACGTGATCTGTACATGCAGTGTGATGTGTCTGGAAAAAATGGCAAGTCCAGTTAGAGTTCACATTGAGGGATTAATTATTCTCCGTGAGAAATAATGATCTAATGATCTTTTCCTAATGTGAAATGCAGAATATAAAGTACTTTTGAAAAACAATCATAGGATTAAATATTCCTCCCTTCCTTTCCATGTCAGGTGAAGCTGAACTTGCAGAGATTCCCGAAGGTTATGTTCCAGAGTACTGGGAATACTACAAAGTGAGTGTAACATGTAAGAGAGTGGCATGTTACAGACAGCCTTTCTCTTGATGGTACTTTTGGAGTAAACTTACTTTTTTTCAGCTTTATGGACCATGCATATTGCTGTAGGAAATCTGTTTATTGACACAAATAGATGCAAATGCTCTGTAACTTTATGCTGGAGCTATATGCCAAGTATTCATAGCATGCATTTTTTGTCTTTGTTTCTTTTCTTCAACATCTTAAGAGTTTAAGGTGACATTTCTTTATTTTGTATTGTGTGCCAGCAAACAATATTTAAACAATATTTAAAGACCAATATTACACATGCTTTTGTATCTAGAATTGAAGATATTTATAGTCAGAAATTCAAGGTTGTATGTGTTTAATTTCATTATGTTTTCTTAAAATTAGTCCCTGGCTTCTTGCTGCAAGCACTGTTTTGTTTCTGGTAGGAAGTAATTGAATTCAGCAATATGATTGTGACTATTTCAACTCATGTAGACTTTTGTTCCTAGTGAAATGCCCTCTATGTGGAAGCAAAAGTTTGAAATGTTACTACTTACAGTAGGGTTTGGGGTCCATTTCAGTGATTACAGTGGCAGTTTAAGGAACTTTACTTCAACAGAAAGAAAATAAATCATGTGTCTTCCATTAACTGTTAATCTTGCTACAGAATAGCCATCTGCAGGTTATCTTGGCATAAAAAATGTCAAAAGAAATATGGCTTTTTAGAGTTCTGACGTCACAAATAGTTGTACATGTTTTTAACTTTACTATTGTGGTTTGAATGGCAGCACTCATAACGTCTACAACATCTTCTCAGGGCTGTGAATATACAAAATTATTCAGCCACGATGACATTTCTACTTGGAAAATGAATAATCTCTGCTTTTCTATTTTCCAGCACCCCATCAGTCGCTGGATCGCTCGTTACATCCTTGACCCCCCTGAAAAGGACTATGAGAAACAGATGGCTGTGCTTGACATGGAGGCGAAGAAAAGTGAAATGAGGTACATTCTATAGTTGATGGTTTTAAAATACTGGTGCACACTGTAGTTGACTCTTTGATTTTGCTTAACATACTGAGCTGGATGCTGACATAAAGTGCTGTCCTGTATCACCTGACCCTGAGTGCTGCTGCCAGGGTGGAAGTTGCTGTGTATGTTGTCCCTGCCTTTTCAGTATTAAGATTACCAGAACAATCCAAGGGCAGTCTTGTAAAATAACAGGGGCTCTTCAAAACACTTGGTATTTATAAAGGTATAGCTCAGTCTTCCTGAGTCAGCAAGTGGACAGCTCTTCTTGCCCCTGCTAATGCTTTCAGCTAGACAAGAACTTATGACAAAACTCCTGCAAGTATTTTTATTACTCCTTTGCAAAATAACTTGCTGAAAAAAAATAAAATGGAAGGATATAATAGCTCGTGTTTTAGTTGAACCCTTCACATTTTGGTATTACCTGTGTTTGAGCAGTATTTATAAAGCACAGATGCTAAAGTCATTGCTAATGTCAGTAATGCCCTGATGTTAAACAATCAATACATCAATAAACTCCCTGTTGAGTGTGTCTATTGTTGGGTTTTTTTCAGGCTGATGGAGTTGGAGGCACGCAGACTGATGAGACACCGGGGAGATGGACCTTGGTATCATTATGAAACACCTGATAAGAACCTTGTTGACAATTCTATGAAATCCACACCTGACAATTAAACAATTTTAGGACAGCGTTCATGGTCTTAAATGCATACTGACAAATTGTGACTGAGCTATGGAATAGACATCCTGCTGTTTGCTGATGGAAATGAATAAAAATAAACAATGGTTGTGTTGATTCCAGTCACTTGAAAGAAAGTGTGTGGCAGTTAAGCTCATATAGCTGTTAAAGTCAGCAAAAGTGCCTTATGTCAGTTGGCAGAAATTACTCCTTCAGAATATCAGTGATGTTCTGTGACCTAATATATGTGAAACAAGTTAGTAATACTAGTTTTCACTGTGTGACTTCTAGCATTTAAAGTTTTAAGTGAAAGGGAGAGGAAATGGTAAGGATTTTTCTTCCTCAGTGCCTTGTGTCAGATAATTGGTGGAAGATAAACTAAGTAAGAAAAATACCTTCATATCTTTGCATTATTAGGATTATATCTACCACTTTAGGCAAATACTTTTTCATTACTGAGGTTTTATTACCTAGATAGCTCCTGTGTTTTCAGAAGGCAGAATTAAAACACAAGTGCTTGCCCAGACCTATGACTATCTATCTACACTGTCAGATGTGGGAGTAGAAAGCAAAGGAAGGGTTCTTGAACATTAAAAAGCAAGTGGTGCGTGTAAATTTGTTTTAGTGATTTTCAGGGGATTTTATAAGTCTTTCATCTAACTCATGATATTCTATGTAAAACTTCTCAGAAGAAAGAAGGGTCTTGGTGGACAAATACTAAAATAAGTATTTCCCTATTAACTGCTGCATATCTAACATTTTTAGCAATATATAAAGTTATTGATACTGTTGTTAGAGAGGTTGCTACTTTCTGTAGCAGGCTTAGTATGATGAAGAAGGGGAAAAAGGAAACTGCTTGTTGAAGGTTGTTGTGGAAGGATTGCTGGATGGCTGAAGAGCAAGGATCGAGCCAGGGAGAATGGTATAGGCTGACATGAGTTAATGGGTTTTATGGGTCACCTTATCACTGCTGGGTGAACAGATACCATCTTCTGCTCTGTGATTACACACCTTTTAGTACATCGAAATCCAAGTCTTGACAGCAGAATTTCAAGATGAAAGCTTCACATTTTATACTCCCAACACTTTTCGTGCAAGCAGTGTTGGAGATGAAAAGGGTAAACCTTTCTGGTGTCATTTAGGATAACTCAAAGGCTTCTTTTGTGGGATGAATTTGAATTAAAAAAAGCAAACCAAAAGAGTTTATATCAAAACCAAAAGAGTTTATATCAAAACTCATGTGGAAATGTGCCATGCAACCTTCATTAACCAAGAACAAATTAAGAAAGACGTAAGGTGAATAAGGTGAGTTGCACTTGGGACAGCCCCACACTTACCTGCCATGCATTTTCAGAACTGTACAGCTGGTTTTCTACACCACTTTTAACAATTCCATAGGGTATACGGAGGGGTTTCCCTTTACCTGGCAGGCTTTTGCCACTAGAGGGATGTGTTTCCTCAGGTTCTACAGCCCATGGTACTCCTCTGGTTTTAAATCTCAGGAGTGATGGAAAGTGCCTTTTACAGTTTGTGACCCTAAATTATCTGTCTGTATTCAAAAGCCCCACTTTTTAAAGGAGATAAGCCCAAGCCCTTTACTAACCCCTGATCATCTTGTGGTTTGAAACTTAAAAGATAAATTTCTTTACATTAAGTGACACTGCATGGACTATTTTAAGCAAAAACTGCCTCGTTTGCTGTTTCCTGGCAGGACCAAACATTAGAAAGACATTGATTTTGTATCAGTGCTTTGCTTGTCCTTTTTGTTTGAATCAATCTTTCAGGTTAGATGGCTCATATGTCTTATTGTGGCTCTCATTGTTTATAAATGCTGAGTTATTAATAAGGGAAGCCATTAAAAAAGCACAAAGTCTCCTCAGGTAAAATAAATCTGTCTGGCCCTGTATTACTGTTTTTTATCCAGCATCCAAAGCGCTCACAAGTCTGATGTAATGTCTGTTCTCGGGTAAGTCTAAAATCATTCCATGAACATCACATTCTGCCCTCGGTGTTTCACATTGTTCCCAACACTTCTAGAAAACTTCCTGAGATCAGAGTGCACTGCTCTGCTCACCCTCACAGCCTGCTCATAGCTGGATACGGACTTATTTTGCCATTCTGTTTTTAATTGAGATTTTCCTAGAACCACCTTTTGAAACTTCAAATTTTGAGGTAAAAGGTGGTTCTAGTGAAGGTCACATCACCTGCTTGGAAGTGATCGATGAATCCTTGGATATAATGTGGATGTGTGGAAGGTTATTTACCTACATTACTCATTTTCATTTTAAATGGGCCTGTCATTTCCTCAATGCTGCTGCTGCCAGGCACATGCAATAGTTATTGCTTGAAAAAAAAGTTATTTCAATATTTTTTCCTACAAAGTTACTTCATTCTATTCCTCCTTCCCCTCACTATTCTTTTGAAGTGAAAAGCAGAGAGAAACAGCAAATGGCCCGAAAAAGGTCACTTTAAGCTGAAGGTACTGTCCCCCTCAAGACGTGAGGTCTGGGTTTGGTTGCTGGCACTGCCGCAGGAGTGGCATCCCAGGGCATCCCAGGCTGGGCATTCCCGCCCTGCATCCCACCACCTCGTTCCTCCACACCGACCTGCCCCGCTCGCCCCGCGACATCCGAGCCGTCAGCGCGGCCGTGGTGGGACCGCGACAGTCACCGGACACACGGGACACCTGCATCGCGGCACTGGGCAATTGTGGGGGAGGGACTGAGCGTTAAAATATACACCATGCATTTTTTACTATACCTATTTCATACAAAAAAATAAAAATACTATATATATATATATAGTATTGAATGGCTTAAAAAATAAAGGAGACTGTAGTAGAGTATTACCGGTCAAAGGGAAAACTGCTCCGCGCTATACAGGGAGACCAGCAGGCGAAGTCTCCGTCCTTCCCTCATGGGAACGAGGATTTTCGAGGGTGAAACGCGGGGCCTCGTCGGGAAACCGGGCTGGGAATCCCGCCCCCGCCGCCCTGCCCGTCGCCCGCCCCCGCCGGGACCCCCGAGTGCCGCCGCCGCAGCTGGTGCCGCTCCCGCTGCCATTGGATTAAAAATAGCATCTTCCCTCCCCCTGCCCTCCCTCGGGCCCGGCTCCCGCCGCCGCCCTGCCCCGGGCCCGGCTGCCCTGCGCCTGCATCGCCCGCGCAGAGCGGCTCCGCAGGGCGGGCGGGCGGCAGGGAGGGAAGGAGGGAGGGAGGGAGGGAAGGAGGATGCAGCGGGCCGCGCTCTTCCGCGGCGGCGATGCGCAGATGGCCGCCGGGGACCTGGGCGAGCTGCTCGTCCCCTACATGCCCACGATCCGGGTGCCCAAGTCAGGGGACCGGGTCTACAAGACGGAGTGTGCCTTCTCCTACGACTCGCCCGTGAGTGCAGCGAACCACCCCCGGCTGCATCCGCGCCCCCTCCCCGCTGCGCCCGCCCCGAGCGGCCCCTTCCCGCTTCCCGCCGCACCCCCGCTCCCGGGGCAGCCCCATCCCTGGGCCGCTGCCTCTCCCTGTGGCTTCAAAATCCCCCCGATCCCTTCCTCCACCTGCCGTGGCCCCCCTCGCCCTCCAGGTGCCTCCCCCCACGCTCGGGGGTCGCGGCCCGTGCCCCGCACTGCGCTGGAGCGGCGGGAGCGCTCCCCGCACATCCCCGGCTCCTTCGCAGTAGCGCGGCTCCTTCCTGTGTTTGTTTGTTTATCTTCCTCCTCAAGGCAGTCTCAAGTGGTTGCTTGGACACGGGGATTTTGTGGTTTTTGGGGAAACTTCCCTGTCTGATCTGCCTGTCCGGGTTTGCCCATCCCCGCGGAGCCCTGCTTTTGCTTTCACACCGAGGTAGATAAAACAGGGGCAGTAGCTGGCCTTCTCCTTGGTTTATTTTGGCAAGCAGATGCCAACAGTTTTGCTTTCCCGCTACCTCGGTGCTCGTTCTGTTCAAAATCTTCAGGGAAAGCTTCCAACATAAAGGCTCATCCTGAAAATCTATGTGAAAGTTCCCCTGAAACACTTTCTCCCCCACGGTTTCAGTTACGTCACTGAACTTCAATGAACTTGTAGTATTTCCCCACTAGCTTGGTTAGTTTGCTGTTAGATGAATGCTTCGTGTGCAGCAAACTTTCTGTGGTGTTGTTTTTATGATGTCTTGCAAATCGTCCACCAGCTCTGCAAATTGCATGTGTTCAGTGGCAGGTTTGGGGCCTGACTCATTTTTAACTTCACTGGTAATACTGGAAGTCTTTGTAAATAGGCAATGCTTTGTGAAGAACAGGTGCTTAGAAATTACACTTTTTTTAAACTGAGCTGAAGTTTTATTAAAAGTTGCTTCTCCACATGAAGCTGAGTTTTCCCAAAGGTGATCAAACAGTACGTATTGATGTTAATGCCAATGGCAGCAATCAAAAGGAAGCTCAGGGTTTACATGGCAGAATATTAAATGGAAGATACGTTTCAGACGGATTTTTGAAATCCTTTATCTGCTTCTTTTCAATAATTCCCTCTCTCTTTGATAAATCCTTCTAATACACAAAATCAAACTTGGTTTTAAAGGTGACTCAGCTGTCTGGTGTTCATCATGTCTTGTTGAACAGAGGTTATTTTTACCCACACTCTTCAGATCTCAAGTGTCACCCAGCAGCCCTGACTGTACTGGAGGCGGCTGATTAGAACTGCCAAATCAGACCCTACTGCAGAGGCGATAATTGCATTATATACTTAAGAAGGTTTTGGCGGGGGAAAATCAATATACCATAATCTTTCCTTCAAATTTTTGCTTGGGTGAGCACATGGTTGATGTTTTTAGTAACACTTTCAGACTTCTTCAAAGTTATGGTTTCTAAAAAATTTCTGTTAACATATAGGAAGGGATATTAAATACTGTCACAGATTAAAAACCAATCAATCACCACCCCTCCAATAAGCCTCAAGTAAGCACAGCAAAAGCACTTTATATATTTGAACAAAGCATAAAACATTTGAGCAAAACTTAACAGAAACTGTGGATAAAAGCAGGAGTTGAAATCAGCATGTGTGATTTCTTTGTTTTGTTTTGGTTTTTTCCCAATACTCAGTAATATTTCATCCTTTTGACTTTGTTGGAAAGAGATTTCAAATTTTGGAAAATGCTGCCCTCCAATGTAAAAACTTTTTGTTTAAATTGTGTTATGGACATTCACTGGGCAAAAGGCTTGGCTGAACCTATGCAGTATCAGCAAAAATAAAAATAAAAGTAGTGCCAGTTTTTATTGTTTCCTGTGGCTTTTCAGCCCATACTACTCCTCACCTTAGCTGAGTAAAAGCTAAGGTGAGGAGATTGTCGCAGATTTTATTTTTAATTCCCTATAATCTAAGAGATACCTGGATATTGTTTCTGGGACGGCGTTTCTAAGGGGCAAATGTAATGTGTGCTTTCAAGGGCAAAACGCTGTCATTTACAAATGGAAAACAGCAAAGCTGTGTTTTTACAGTTTTCCATTCAGAAGGAAAGTGAAGGGATACAGACAGGCTGGTGCTTGGCTAAAGGGAGATGTTTATGTTTTGTATTAGGTTGTTTTTGTGACTTATTTTCTTAGGTTATCACCTGAGTGAACCTCTTCCTGTTGAGATTACTGCCTCTTTTTGAAAGAAGGTACAGTTTGTTAGCTTTGTTATAATGTTAAAGCAGATGATCAGTGTTAAAAAACATGTTCTTGATTTTGTTGGCCATGCTAAAATCCCAGATTGCATTTTTGATGGAGGAGGTGTTTTCTTCTGTAACAATATTTCTCAGTATTTCCTCACATCTTCTTGTTTTGCCATTTAAAATATGCTCCTTGTTACAGTTTAACTTTACCATGTCTCTGTTTGGAGTCAACTCAATGCAAAATGTTTTGTTCTGTTGCTTTTTTTCCAATACAAGTCTAATTTCAGTATTTTTTTTTCCCTTATCCCCCTTTCTTCTTCTCCAAAGAAGAGAATTTTCGGAGTGTTTGTATGTGTTACAGTGACATACCCAGTAATGTAGCAATTCTATACTCAAGTTTCTTTAGCCATACTAATTGTGTATTATTACTTTTCATATAAGGATGTGCTGTGATCTTTAAAATACACTGAAAACCATCAGACCTGTGAGTATTAGGGTACAAAGTATGGTGATGATGATGATGATGAAAGATTCAGCAGCAATTTTGAAAGGACCAAGCAAAGTGGAAAGGTCAAAACCAGAGCTGTTCCTGTCAGGGGGTGCCAAGGAAAATGAGGTGCTGGGTGTGAGTAGCTCCATCTTCTACTTCCAACTGTGCAAAGCAAGACCTGGCTTTTGCAGCCCTGTTTGTCACCCTGTCAGTTGCCTTGTTGTCTGGATTTGAGTAGTACAGTGTCACTGAAGATCCATGTTCCAGTGGATGTAGGCAGCTTTTCTGTTCTCAGAAGTGGTCGATGTTCCCTTTCTATGAGTTCAAAATCTTACTTCCTTGGGTGAAGATGTGAGAACAATGGCACCTTTTTGCTGCAGTGACAGTCATTAGTTGGGAGAGTTCAGAAGTGTGAGCTAGGAGAGGTACAAGTGGATATTCAGTATATTTTTTACACATGGATTAACTGTATTATGGTGCTCTTCTCAGAAAGGTGGTATTGTTAGAAATATCACTAAACAGATGAGGAATTCATGTCCTTAGTTTTGGCCTACTTTCAACAGATCATACTAGGGTTGGTTCCCAGGAAAGTTGGCAGAAACAGGAGGCAAATTTCTGTGCACTCAAGAGCCCTAGTGACACTTTTTAGTTTGCTTGTCTCATAAGATGAGAAAATATGCCTTTTTATGACTTAAATTTTAACTATTTTTCTGTAGATTTTTTTGGTGTCTTCTAGGAAAACTGTGTTTCTGTGATGGGGGCTCTTACTCCAGTTAGCTGTTCTTTTATAGAGGAATTGAGGAGGGAAGGCAGGCTGCTGGTGAAACACAAGCCTGGCCTAGTGTTGGTTGTTACTTCCTCCAGTGACTGGCCCAGCAGCTCTGGGAGCCAACTGCTTCCCTTCAATTTGGCTGATGAAGTCCTGTACCTCTAATTTTTCAGATCTGAGGTGCAGTCCTCCCTGCTGGTGACTTTTTCCCTATCTCTGCCACTGTGATGTAGGTTTCTTCTCTCTTATTGTGTCTGCTGTGACTTCTCTTCCTCTTTTGATGGATGAGCCTGACTTTGTGTTCAGTAGAATGCAGGAGGTAAATTATGTAACCTTTTGTCTTACTATTATTTCTATAGAAGTGTAGTACTCATCTGTGGAAATCCTACCTTTTAATGGGATCCTGGTCTCAAAGACCTCTGGTCATGTTAGATCAGACCCATCCGAGGGAGAGGCAACAGCTGGAAAAGGGATACAAATGGGAGTATAAGAAAGACTTACGTGTATAGCTGTGGAAGTTGTACATGGATGTGCTCTGAAACCTTCCCCATGAAGGGCACCGGTTACAACCCCAGCACAGCTCATGAGTCTGACACAGGGACAGGACCAAGCAGTCTGGTTCTGTAGAGAGCAGGACTGTGTTTGTTTGAGCAGCTGAAAGCTTGGCTTTGCTCCGCTGGAAAACCTTGCTGCTGACAACAGCTTCCTTTGTGAATCTTGCTGACTTCATTTTTGTGGCTCAGGAACTCTGTAATGGTTATGCTGGGACAATTCCCAAAGGCTAAACTGTGCTGATGCTCTGCTGTTTGTTATACAGTACAGTTGAGACAGAAATCCTTGAGAGTCTGGAGTGTGTAATGGACACATAACATGTCCACATAACGTGTAAAACTTTCTAGAAATAAGCAGCTCCTATCTGGCTGTTCCTTTGGTCAATATTCCTTGAAGAAAATCAGAAAGTCACTGTGGCCATTGTCTGTGAGGGGTAGGCTGATGTCTTGTTTCCATTGATGGAATGAGAGTAGGAGTGAGGAGACAGGAGGACTGAACACCCTAAGACAAATGGAACACTCCAGACAAAGAATTTTGACCTAACTGCAAAAGGACCTCCACGTTACTGAGGCAATGAATTCCTTGGTGGTGGGTGATCACCTGAAAAGTCAGAGTGGAGTTGTACTGTTGCTTGACAGGGAGATACCAAAGCTGTCCACACCTGTGGACGAGTGTTTTGCTGGCTGGGAGTGCACCAGAACTCTAAGGTTAACTCACTGGTCTTCTGAAGTTGGAGAATGTAAGATCAGTAAGGGTTGTGCCTGCAGTGGCCGACACGAGAAATAACTGTGCTGCTTTGGAGGACAAACAATGTGTATTTGCATTGTGCTTTTCCTTGGGATTGATTTAAATTTGGATCTTACTAGCTTTTCCATCTGTAAGTGTGACTGACAGTGCTGTTATCTGGAGTGATGATGGACTGGATTATTTTGGGTAGCAGAGAGACTTTGATTGTAGGGTACCTGGAGTGTCAGATGATAAATGCAGAGATGCAGATGAATGGACAATGCTGGAGCTCTGCTATGGAACCATAAGCTTTCCTCTCAATGCTTCTTCCCAGATTTTCTGTTCTGGAAGCACAGCACTGTGCTATGAAGCACAGAACTATGCAGCCAGAGCTCTGCAAAAACCAAAACCATCAAGCTCCCTAAATCTAAGCTGCAATGGAAGTGGTACAGGTGGTGCTCCTTGAGCTGAAGTACTGGGCTTGAGCTCAGCCGGCAGCCGTGGTGGGTCTGAGACACCTCTGTCAGTGGCCCTCACAATCTGCACCTGGATAATCTGTGATCTTCCAAACAGTGGCGATTGATGGGTGGAACTTCTGTATTCCTGGTTGCAGCTTAGAAGTGCTCCTGACCTAGCATTAGTTTTTACCATTGTATTTGCTCTCTTATCGTGAAGTGACTGTGGCTTGTCCAGGATACTGTTCCAGAATTACGTATGTCCTGCTCTGGAGTTCTCCTGTGACTTACACCTGTGAATGAGTAGTCAATCCACCTCTTGGAATGGTGGTTTGGTTTCACTTTAGTGACTGACTGCCCCACGCAGCCTTTTTCTTCCCAGGAACGTTTTAAGTGCTGTATTGGATTGGCCTTGAACATGTGCCCGTCTAGACTCCACAACAGAGATACCAGATATCTTCGTTAAGCAGCTGTGAAATAATCTGCTCATAGGAGAATATTCAGTGCTGTTCAGTGCTTTTGTAAAGGAAGGGCAGGGAAATGATTTCTTTTGCACTTGAAGCTAGCAGTCCATTATTAGAAGCTCTGTAATAGATTTCGTTCTCCTAGATCATTTGTCCTTTCTTTCTCTGCCCCACCCAGCTCTTCTTTTCCCATATCTCTCATCTTCCACCAGTTCCAGTAGTACATGGCTCCTCTTCACTGCTTGTATATATTTTCACATCATTGTTTCTGTACATCTGTGTTATTCCATTCCTATTTTTGATTCTGTTGCTTCTCCCTCTCCTCCTCTTTACCAGATGCCCAGTTTTTCTTATTATTCCTTTTCTTCTTTCCTTTTGTCACCATTACTCTGATACATATCTTAGCAAGTTTTGCCATTGTTCTACAGGATCTAAAGCAAACACTGTGTAGCAGACACTGTGCCCAAGTCTGTAACTGTTTGCTGTGTTAGTAGATCACCACAGCCTTTGTGTTTTTATAAATTCATTGTTGTCTGAGCCACCTCAGGAGCTGAAATTGCTAAATGCTAGATTTCCCTGAGGGGTCTAAATGATTTGGGGGCGTTGGTAATGGAATAAGAGGTCATTAGTTCAAATCCTGATCAGTTTAGTAGCATTTGAAAGCTGTTAGTGTCTGGTGCCATGAGCATTGTGAAGTGACGGGGTGATCTCTGTGTCCTCATGGACTGGCATTTGTGTTTCCAGACCTCTCACCCATCAGCTTCCTTGCTCTGTTTTTGAGGCCTGAGAGGGAGTAACTGGTGCATTTTTGCTCTCTTTCCCTGTGGATTCTCTATCTCTGTCCCTCCTCAAAACATGAATTGTTATCTAAATAAGTAAGAGCAGCTTTTTTTTTTTTTTTTTAAATACTTTTCTCTCTGGTGTGGACTGTGTGTCTCCCTCTCTCTCAATAAAATGCTGTGGCCATCTTAGCAGCAAAGAACAGGAAGAAATAAAGCGAAGAGCAATCACTTTTCCTTCTGCTTAGAAGGGGAGAAGACTGGCCTGCTCATGAGTGCCCTTTTGGGTAGTGATGAAGGCCTGAGCACGTATAAGCTTCAGCCCCAACAATGTCTTTGGAGTAATAAGGGAAGGCAATGTTTGTACTTTATCCTAAACTTCACTCTGCGTGTCCACTTCATGCTCAAGTAAGAGTGATGGGGGAAGAATATCCAGCTGAAATTCCTGGGTTTGTCTGTCAGGACAATTTATATTTTTCTGGTTTAAAATAGTGTCTTCAGTACTTTAGATATGCTGCCTTCCTCCAGCATAAAATTTCATGCGTATTTAAAATGAATGTCAAACACAAAGATTTACATGCCACAGTCTGTGTAAAATATCATTCTTTCCAGAACTGGTTGTGTGTTCAGTAAGGTTAAATTAATCAGCACAAAGTTTGTCTTAGATCTGAGTTGAGTTTTTTTGGAGCACCAAACAATGGCCTAATCCTTTGTACAGCCGTCTATAAAGGTGCCTTTTTCACACAGGTCCCTGTTTTGCTGTGACCTTTTAGGCTTTTGGACAGTCTGTCCACTTCTTTCCATGTTGTGTGAGAGAACACTGCCTGTGTTCTCCAGTAGAAATCACTGTTTTGTTAGTAACCACAACCAACTTACTCAGACTCTACATTTAGCTCATATATTCAAAGTGTCAGATTGTCACAGGCTACTTCTCAGAAAAGGTTCAGTGGTCTCTTGGATTCCCTCCAGAAAAAGAGAGACTGGTCTCCAAGAAAACAAAACTTTAAACAAAGTTCCTGAGACCCTTGAGCGACAACACTATATATTTTTATTTAGATTGGGTACCTATAGGATCCTCTTCTAGAGGACACATCCATAGCTTTCTTAGAGGAGATAATGCAAAAGGATTTGGAATACAGGATAGAAGAGCAGACAGCAAAAGTATAGTGGGCCTTAAGGTAGATAAATCTGTGAAAGAGTAGCGGAAATTAAAATAAAGGTAATACATTTTAAATACAATTGTATTTGGGGAATATTTTGAATACCAGATTTGGAGTTTGCTTTTAACAACTTTATTACTTTTGAGCGCAATTGTAGCTATCAGCCCTGTTCTCAAGGCTGTGAATATTTGACTGTGAATATTTCAAATTAAAAATAGCTGTGGGGTTTTTTTTATGTAGAATGTCAGGCTTATGTGGATCAGAAATGAGATGGCTAAATAGTTTCATCTGCAAATGTAATCATTGTGATATGGAAGAACGACTTCATGGTATATGTTAAGTGTGAATGGCAGATGGGCTAAACCCTTGCTTCAGATTGCATATTTTAATTCTGGAATGCTCAAGGCAATTCTTGACCTTTAGAAGTAGGTAAAGCAACAGCTCTGTAGTTCATTACATGTTCACCTCTCAGTTAAATCCGAAAAGCTGAAGTTTGTATGTGTTGGTTCCCATTAAGAAAAGTGGAAGAGATGAGTATTTTCTAAGGTCTTGGGGTGAAACATCATTCTCTGGTCTTTCTTCATGTTTTGCTCCTCAGCTTCATGGCTCTGCTGGATGCTTTGGAAATACCAGTATTTATTGGAGTCTGAGGCAGTTTTTCAGTTCTGGCTTTAGTTGTATTGATAGAAAGGAACATGTTTGAAAGAGTAGCATACAGGTATGGGTGGTGTAGGTAAGCTGGAGTTTTGATTCCTTCAAGTCCTACAGAAATACTCAGTTCCAGTCTTTGAAACAGGCTGGGGAGAATTAACTGGGTTTAGAGTGTCACATTCAAGCTTGGTTTAAACTTGTGTGGCACAATCAGATGGTATCCTGTCAAAGTAGTTGTTGCTGTAACAATTTTCAATACATATTTATATACTTGTGTGCATCTAACATGACTTGTTTCTGGAGATAATTATCCTTGCTTATTTAATTTTTTTTTTAAAAATTTCCTTCTAAGGTGCCCATGAATGAGTTTAGTTTGTATTGTTCTTTGGGGAATTTAATATGAGATGTTCTGTACTATCCAACAGTACAAACATGCTCACAATAGAAGGAAGGTCACAGAGCTTCTGAAAGGCTCAATCTTTGCTATGCACCACCTATTCAAAACAATACATGTTAGAGGGCTTGAAAAAATTGATCCAACACCAATGAGCAGATGACTGAAAGTTCTCCTGGCAGCCTGATACGGGAGAGGTCTTGGAGTGGTGTTAAAACTGAGCGAGGCCCTGGTAACAACCAGCATCAACACTCAGCTTTTGGGAGAGCAAAAAGCTGTGGGACTTCTGCCAGATTAAGTTACTGAAATGTCAGCATTTGTGATCAGAACCAGGAGTATGTATCTTTGTATTTCCTTTGTAGTGCCCTTGTGTTCATGCTCTCTAGTTGCATGCATAGAGAGAATCCCTGACAGATGCTGAACAATGTACACAAAGCACTTACCAATTTTTTGTTAGCCAGTTTTAAAATCTGTGAGGTCACTTGAGATCTGTTTTCCTCAGACAGGCTGAATCCCTGGACCATTGCCTCTGCTGATCTTCCGATTTGGAATTATCTTCTTGCAATCAAATGACAAAAAGTAGTTCTAGTATTTCAAAAAAATGTCTGTGCTTCATTATTGCTATGCTTTACAAATTTCTGTGCCTACAAATCTCTGTGGATTTGACACTCAAGTGGAATTTTTCAAGACTAACTTCTAGACCTACAATTCGAATAATCACTAATCATAGTTGTAACCCATTTCAAAGGGTTTCTGTAGGCTGTGGAATGATGTGATATGATATGTGATATGATGTGGAAGTGTCTTAGAGGACTGATAATGTAAACACCATGATGTGCTACAAAAGCCATATTTTAAGTGCTTGTGTGATAACAGAAAGGGTCTGCAATTCTTTGGTTTTTTTTAATGCATACTGAGTCCTTTCTGTCCTGTTCAGTTCCTTCTATGTTGTAACTGTTTGTATCATTCCTTTTAGGATTCAGAAGGAGGTCTCTATGTGTGCATGAACACATTTCTGGGATTTGGAAGGGAACACATTGAGAGGCATTACCGGAAAACAGGACAATGTGTGTATTTGCATCTGAAACGCCATGTGATAGAGGTGAGACTTGTGGCTTCCGAGCCAACTACCCAGTAGTTCTTGGTCTCTTGTGCTCATTTGGGTGATGCATTTCAGACACAGACCAAATCCTGAATGGCAGAAATGAACACGTTCAGATTTGGGGCTGGATGTCAAATTCAGGTGCTTGGATCCCAGCCAATCCTATAACTTCAGTTCTGACATGAATCAAAAGCCCTAAAGTGTCAGATCTTAAAGGCAGCTTGTTCCTGACTTCCACTGATCTTTTTCACTGCTTGTTTCTGCATATCACATACATATTGTCTGCATATTATATTCATACTGTAGGTAGCTAAATACTTTTCTGAAACCTACCTTTGAAGTGTAGAATTACTGGGTTTGGTTCAGATCTGACTGGAAGCTTCTTTCTTAAAAGATCTACTTTTTGTTTGATGTTTCATCTCAGGGTGACAGGACTTCTTTTCATCTTAAAACTCCTGTACAGCTAAATCCTGACCTGGTCTGGGATCTTAAGTTTAGCTTAAATTAATGCTGGATTCTAGAGACACACGCTGCCCCTCCTTTAGTCTACCCCCCACACATGGGTGTGTACATACAGACTTTGTGTTCACTGTTTTCCATACTATCACTGCATATCAACAGCAACTTATAACCTTTGCTTCATAGCATGTCTGTGTGTGGGTTGTCTGACATCTTTAAAGGGCTGTTAATGACTTCTGACCTGAGCTATATGGAAGGCCCTGGGTTTGCTTATGGTCACTCTCCCATAAGCTCTGCCTGTACTGGCAAGTTAGAGGGCTTAAAATAGCTGCTTGGAGTGGGTTAGAATACTTGTTTCTCATTCTACAGCAATGTTTCCCCTGGGTGATGAAGGCCCTGAGTTACCTAAAGTGCCCAGACCATTTATCTTATTTCCAGTAGATGACTGTTCGTATTTTATTAGAATAACAGGGAGATCTTCAAGGTTGAGATTGTTCATAATGTTTGTTATACTTAAGAACTGCATTTCCTTCTAAGGGCGGTACCAACATTTTACTTCACACTGTTAACTGAGTTTTTGGACAGCCTAGTCTAGTTTTAGCAACAGTTGTTCTGACTGACTTTAACACTTCTGAAAGATGCTATCTAGAGAGAGGTGGGCAGAAATCCTGTCAGCTTTCCTACTATATAACTTCCTTCCAGAATGTTAGGGCAAACTGGGATTAAAATGAGGCCTCAAAAATTCCTTTCCTGATAAAGATTAGGCTGAAGAACACCAAAATGGAGAAAAATATCCCAGTATTTGTTTGGTGTTGCATACCCCTTCTGTTGAACTAGTTCAGTGGTTCCTGTTTTTCTCCTTGTGAATCATGATGTGGCAGAGGGGCTGGCTCTGTGTTTGAAGGTGGCAATGCACGGCTGCTCTGGGTCATGTGCTAGGAAACAGGGTTTGACTATACAGTGCAGGTGAAGATTGCATCATCTGATAGGGCTCATAGCCAGGATTCCTCATATATTAGCTGTGGATTTTTTTTTTTACCATGGCTGTTTGCTTCTTAAGTGCTATTCTTTCCTTTGGGCAACATCAGGCCTTCACTGGAGCGGTTTTATGAAGTGTCTGGCACATGCTGCATTGTGGTTTGGGTTTTTTAAGGCAAGCTTTTGATGGTGGGGGATACAGTAAAGCCAAAGGCACTGGATATGGTATGTTAAGATTCTTTCAGTGAGGCTGCTATTCTTGCCTGTGGTTCCCTTGGCATCATCCTTGTAGAATGCACTGCATTGCTGCAGAAATCCCAGTTTGCTTCCGAAGATGTTTGGAATAAGTATCAGTTGGGAATCTTGTCACAGTTCAATTAGAAAATAAGGGTCACATCTTCAGCCTGTTGGCTTAAATAGAGCTGGGGTATCTGCCAGTGGCAGATCAGCAACAGAGGCAGCTGCTGAATCATCAGAAATGTGCACAAGATGCAAGTTGTGGAGCACCCTCTGGTAAAATTCTTAGCTAAATAAAGAAAATTCTTTTTTTTTTTTCCCCGCAGAATTTCAGTTTTCAGAATTTCTCAGTCAGCCACTTTCCTGTAGTCTATGGCTTGAATACAGCTGACTGAGTAGTATTCAGTTCCAGGCACAGCTTTAGCTTGGTGCTGTAGTGATACCTCAGCCCTGTTGAAAACACTGGTAGAGAAGCATGAAGGCTCCTACAGTGATGGCTTCCTGGATGTTATTCAGGGATGGCAGGGTTATAAAAAATGTGACATTGGTGCAGTTCAAGGGAATGCAGAACAGGCTGTGCTGTTACCTTGTCCAAGAAGCATCACAAATGGAATTTAATGCCACTGCTAATGCCTCCTGTGCCCTCCCATTCACTGGGTGTGTTACATCTGTTAGAAACCAAAGTGGTTTTGTGAGTGGGGAGTGTTTTCAGTGATTTCTGACAGGTGGAGAAACAAGATAGAACTGTCAAGTTGTGGGTTTTTCAGGATGCACATTCCGATGTGTTTGGCAGTTTGGAAAATCAAACTGAAATAATTTCCAGCCTGAATTAAATATGAACACTCCATGTGAATTCTTTCTCTTTGAAATCTCTGGTCTTAATGACTTTCACAATACCCTACTTGGTGACATAAGAATTCAATTGGAACTTCCTAGTATTGCAAACAACAATCCTTGGGGTATGTTTAATTTATTCATAATATATTTGTAATTGTTGTTTCTTGCTGCTACTCTTTTAAAATAGATTTGGATTCCTGGCTACTTCCTTTCCACTTGTTAAATTCCAGTAGTATTAAGGAAAGAAAGGTTCTGCTTGTTATTTTCACTTGATTGAAGAATTTTTTTATTTTTATTTTAAATGCTGCAGTTGCAGCCCTGACTCCTTTTCCCTAGGGCTTTTATATGTGGATAATGGATTCTGTTCTTAAATGCAGCCAAGGGGCGTCTGTTGGCATCTGCTCTTTCTAAGAATGGAAAATTTTCCTATGATGTATAAGACCTCACTGATGATTCAAGCAATTTGCTCAGGCCAAAGCTTTATTTACATGGTGAAGGGAACCACCCAAAATATGTGACCCTTTTGCCTGTGAAGGAGCAGAGATGAACATGAACCTTCCCTAGGCTGACAGGTTCTTGGCTGATTTCTCTCCACCTGTTGTATCCCAGTATTATTATTAAAAAAAAAAAAAAAAAGTTGCCTGACAACCCTGCCAGTTACACTAACATTACACACTACATAATGCATCATGTTGGCATCACATAGCCACAGAGGCTTATTTGATGTAATTTGATTTATTTAATGGTGCCATTTAATAAACAGCGTAAGAAGCAAGTGCATTGACTTTGACATTTCCTCAGCTACTACTGTTTTCCATAGTAGTTTGAAGTATACTGAACTGGAAAAGTAGTGGTTGAAACTGAATCTCACTTGGAAGTTGCTGTTCTCTGCTGTGGAGCTTGAATTAAAAAAATACAATAAAATCCCAATAAACAATTGCTTGGGTGTTGTCAAGTTTCCTCCATACATAAAGAAAACATGGTGGTAATTTGGATTCATCTTGATGGAAGCAGACATGGATCCTAATGAAAAGAGCATTTTTTTCTGGGAAGAAGAAAATTAAGTGAACTAATGCATTACATCAAAGTGGTCCTACTGGAGTTGATTATGAAGGGTTGAGTCTGTGATATGCATAATAGCCTTTTCTTCTCCTGTAATTCAGCTTCAATCATTAGGAAATACTGTTGGGGATCTAGTGGTGAGAGGTTTGAGAGGTGCTGGATGTCACTGTGTTGGTGACCGGACAGCAGTCTGACCATGAGACACCCTCTGCTTAATTACTCCAAAGACAAGAGTGAAGGATTCAGGTGGAGCTTCCTCAGTCCATGAGAGTGGTGGGCAATGATGAGCTGAGTCCCAGTGCCTGATGTGAATGAAGAGAATTTAAATTCTTGCTCATCAAGGACTGTGATTTGATAGAAGGACCGTGAGCAGATAGATGTGTGTCAGAAATGGTGACGGGGTGGGGTTACTGCTGATTTACTGTTGTCTTACTTGATGGATTTTTAATTGTTTCTTTCTCTCTTTCCAGAAGGTACCAGGAGCATCTGGTGGAGCTTTACCAAAAAGGAGGAATGCTAAGCTATTTTTAGGTATTGTGAGCAGCTGCTTCCACATAGTCCTTTTCTGACCCTCTCTCTCTGTGTACTTGGGTTCTGTCCACCATTGTGTCTGCCTTTGGGGCTCCTTGTGGGTTTTCTTTTTCTGTTGTTTGGTTTTTAACTTCTGGTACTCGTTTTTAAAGTTTGTCCAGACAAATAAGTAATTCTTAGCAATTTTGGTGCATATTGAGATGTGTGTATATATACATGAAACACTTTAACCTGAAATAGGCCCTCAGCTATTCTCAAACAACCTAGGCTCTGATAACATTTTTTGACTGATTCTGTCCATTCTCTCTCTTTGTGATTTCCACAAAGCACCCTTTTATTAAAATGTTTATCTATACTTAATGTTTAGATATATCAGGGCCTCAGTGTGGCACAGTTCTGCTCAGCAGCTGGTCATAGGAAGGTTTGTTGCCATTTTAAAATTGTTACACAGGTAAATGTTCTTAAGTGATGTTATGGTCTCTCCTGTAATGAATAGAACTGTACAAGCATCTCTAATTCTGCTACATCCACATCTATATCCCCTTGCTTCATGGAAAGCAGTTTTCTTACCGTGTGCATATCATCCAAAATCCATTTATTCAGATTACCCAGAAAACCTGAGGGCCTCATAAATATGTATGAGAAGAACATGATGCAAAGCCTATATTCTTTCTTCTCCTACCATTTGTGGTATTTCTCTAATTCATGTATTATTTATTCTCTCTGTATTAATAGTGAGTAGTGAATTTTTCTTCAGGTAATGCAGAGGTTAAATGTTTTCTTTACAATTGCCAGCTCTTAGGGCTAAAGGGAAACAATAGCATGACCTTCTTTTGGAATTGCTTTGATCTGTGGAATGTGTCCCTAAGAGGCCTCTGCAGATTGTGATCGATTAAATTGTTTTTGTTAATGTCTGGAGTAAGTCTTACAAGGTCTAAGGAAGAAAAAGGTCTGAAGATGAGTCATAAAGAAATTAAACTTCTTTTGTAGGAAAAGACTGTTACATCACAGATGCTGGTCTAAATGCCATTTACTGCCAGTCTACATTGAAAATAATGATTGTCACTGAATACTTATAAAAGAATTGGTTCAAAAACAAAGCTTGCTGCAATGCAGCAATGGTTGTACAGTCTTAGCAATATAAATGTAAATATGAAGTACAAAAGTGTGGTCAGCATCTATTCTTGCTGATCTTCTGCATACGTTTGGAGGAGGCTCCTGTTGCTGGGCTGTGCCAGCACACAGGGTACTGGCATAGTCTCTGATGTGCCATGTTGAAGTCCTCAAATTCCATCCTTGCACATGAGCATTTTGTTCCCACTAAGTAGATCTGGTGCAACAGTTCCAAGTGCTCCAAGTCCCAGGGAACTTCTGAAGGCAGTGTGGTTTCACTGGGTGGATTTAGCACATGGAACTATCACCATTTAATCCAGTACTTCTGGAATCTAATGCACTTTTGAAGATTTATCTCATCTGGCCAGTTGTTCTACTTCAGTCCCTGATGACTGGGAGTAAAATGGTATCAACTCTGTGCTCTGATCCTGGAGACAGTACTTCCATGCATCCAAATGCTTTGTATCCACTTCTTTGGCTCAGCAGATTTTACTGGCCATGCTTAAAGTAAAGAACAAAGAATTACTACTCGTTCATAGCTGTGGAAACAAAAAACACAGAGAGGTCAGCTGATTTGATGATTTTGCATGTGACAGCAGCAGAGGTGATTAGCAAAATTTGGCATCTTATCTCTTAATCCAACATCTATTTCATTGGTTCAGAGCTGCTGGACTTCTCATCTGAACAGGTTGTTTTACTTCTGTCTTTCTCATTGGGTCCTTGGGCACGTGTCACAGAAAGGTTGGGGTTGGAAGGGAGCTCTGTAGATCATCTAGTTCATTCCCCTGCTAGAGCAGCTTGCACATGATCCAGTCCAGGGGTGTTTTTAATATCTCCAGAGAAGGACACTCCACAGCCTCTCTGGGCAGCCCGTTCCAGTGCTTTGTCACCCTCAAAGTAAAGTTTTTTCTCATATTCAGATGGAACTTCCCATGTTTCAGTTTGTACCTGTCGTGCCTTCACTGGATACCACTGAAGAGAATCTGGCCCCATCCTCTTGACGTTAAGATAATTGTATGCATTGATAAGATCCCCTCTCAGTCTCTTTTTCAGACTGAACAGGTCTAACCCTCTCCTCTTTTACTCATAAAAGAGATGCTTCACCCTCCTAATCATCTTTGTAACCCTCCAGTGGACCCTCTCCAGTAGTTCCTTGTCTTTCTTGGACTGGGAAGCCCAGAACTGGACACAGTACTCCAGGTGCTGCCTCACCAGGGCAGAGTAGAGGGGGAGGATGATCTCCCTGCATCTGCTGGCCACACTCTTCTTAATGCCCCCCAGGACTGGCCTTCCCCATTGTCTTCTTAGAGGACACAAGGGCACGTTGCTGGCTCATGGTTAACTTGTCCTGTGGCAGAGATTTACACCAAACTGGCTGCTACCAGCCCAGGTGTGTAACCTGCCATCTGGGGCTCACCCTGTCAGACAAAAAACAGACAATGATCAGGGGGTCACTCTAACATTCCTGTGTTTCTAGGTGTCTTTGAATAATTCCCTGAAGGCCCAGAGATTTAAGCTTTGTGTACAAAGTCAATCCAGTTTGGGCATTTGTTACATTGCTTGTTGTAATCCTCTTTGATGTAAAACTATTAAAGATACTAAACCCTTTTCAATCTCCTTAGTATTAGGAAAACATCTTTTGGGTGTTCTGATTACTTTCTAGCACTGCTGCTATCTAGTAAATGCAATAGAAACACAGACTGGTTGGGTCAGTCAGCTGGAAGATTTATCTTTCCCGAAACATGAGAAGGTTCATAGGAAAGTGTTTGTGCACGTGCACTGCCTTAGGTTTGGGGCACGTTTTGGTTTGGTTTTCTTTTGGAGAAGGCTGGAGGGTGTTGGCTGTGAGTGTTCTATGTAATCAGGAAGCATAACAGTGTTGTTTATTGAAATGTATGGACTGCCTTTAACCTGGCTGGTTTAGGTGTTGCTGGACAGTGTGGACATGATAACTTCAGCTCAGGCTGTGCAACCTTTCAGGGGATTTGTGGTGATATTTAAAGCAGACTGTCAGGATGCATGGAATAGTATCCTCACTGCATTGTTATCTAGGTGAGCAAGTTTGGAGGTATTTTGTGCTTGTCAATATCTGTGGCTGTATAAAACTAAGTTTTAGATCCAGTCCGTAAAATGGAAATAAATTAATTTATGGGACAAGGTAGTAGCTCCCCATGACTTCATATGGCTCTCAGATTAGAAATAGCTGCAACCTTCTGTTTAAACCAGCCACTCTATGGTAAATATGATGCCAGTTTGGGAAAAGGAAGACATGATGGGACCAGGAAAAGTATAATCTCTAAATTTAATTTTCATATTAGCCCATAGAGAGTGGTATAAATACAACAGAACAGAACCATTGTGGATTTTCTGAAGTGAAGTTTTTATTCAAAGTCCAGAATACTCTGGAACTATGTGTAATAGTCCCCATACATATTCATTGACTTATGTGTGAATGAGAAAACCTCAATTAACAGGATGTACTACGATCTTCCATACAAGCTCTTGGTCAAAAGGGGTATGAAATAAGAGGGAAGATTCTTGTACTGAAGGGATTGGAGGCACAGTTCTTACCATAGAGTTACCAGCAGAGTCCCCCTGGACTTGTTACTCTAAGGAGTTAGCAGCAGAGTCCTTCATAATGTCCTAATTATAAAGAATTAGTGTGATCATAAATGATCTGGAAAGGGATTCAAAGATGAAGAAATGGAGTTTGCTGGTTGATTTAAAATTATCTAAGAGACTAAATCTAGAAGTGACTTTTAGTGTGTTGCTGAGTAATGAAACAACAGATGAAGTAAATGTTGAAAAACACAAAGAAAACTAAGTTCTTTAACTGTGTGCACAGGGATGAGGTCGAAGTTACTTGTCACTGTTCAGAGAGAGAGGTGGGGTGAATGGTTCTCTAAAATGTCAGCTTGGTTGTGAAAGAGTCAAGTGGAACATCAGTAGATCAACTTTTTATATTTTGTTCTCTATAATTTTGCTTTATAAATAGGAAGTGAACCTCTCTTTTGAATAGAGAAACTACATCTGCACACAGTATCTCCCCCTGCTTCTCTTTGTCCAAAACCAACCAGAAAACACACACACACACCCCCTACCCACCCCGGGTAGATATCTGGAAGCTAGGAGGTATGCATTGAGGGAAGAATCACCACATTTTTGCCTTGTTCTGGTACCCACTTCCTGACATCTTTTGGTCCATGCAGAGCCTGGACCCTGGGCTAAACAGAGCTGGCACAGTGGCTGTCATAAAACTTGTCTGTAAACAGATGTCCTCTCCCAGATCAGTTACCAGAGCATTATCTGCCAGTGCAGCAAGTTGTGGGAGCTCTGTTTTGAGCAAAGTCAGGGCTTAGACCATCAATTAAAAGTGTTTTGAAGTCCTCAGATGAACAGCTCTGTCAGCAGATCTGTGGGGGTGCTGGTGAGAAGAGTGTCAGTGAGGAGCAGTATCCGTGACACACAGCTGGTCTCAGAAGGTCTCAGAAAGGAAGACAAAACTTCCACTTAGAGAGTCTGGGAGAACTTGTAAACTTCCTGAGCTTTTCCTAGATGGCACCTGCCTGCCAATGGCAGGGAATGCACTCATGGCTGCTGTTTCTAAGTGTAAAGACCATTCCTAAGAGTGGCTGTACTGGATCTGACCACAGCCTCACTTAGTTCTCCCAGGCCAGGAGCAGAACCCTGTTTTCAGTGAGGATGCTTTTGTTTGGTGAGCTTCTGAAGAGAACTTTTACCATGAGTGGTTTAAATTCATATTTATGTAAGTAAGCGTATGTAGAGTATGTATCTATGAGTGAAAAACTGTGATGTAGGAGAATTTGGGCATTTCCTGACAATATTTTGACAGTTTAGCCCAGTAAAGTTGTGCATACTCCCCAGCAGTAGTAGTGGAATGGGTTAGACCAAGAGTGACCCTGTTGCTTTCTGGCTTTGCCATCTAAGCTTGAATTAAGTATAGAATGGTAAGCAGATACCTTACACTAATAGAGTCTTAATGGTTTGCTGGTTTAGTTAAAACTGTGAAAATTAGGCTAGATTAACACAGGCTAATGCTGCTATCAAAATAGTTGAGAATTTGAATTTTGGTGGTTTAGTTTTGCTTGTTTAACATGTGACTGTGCCAGAAATACAAGGGGTGATGTCTAACCTAGCAGAACAGCCTACTAATGCTTTGGAGATGTAGCAAGCAATTTGAATGCTATTTTATAAATAGTGAATCATCCAAACGATCCTAGTAGGAAGTTTTACTTTTCTTTTTTCTGGAAAGGAAAATGTTATGACTGTAAAGTGATTTTTTTTTTAATTTTTTCTTTTTTTATAGTTCTTCTGATGAGGTCAGGGTTTTGAATGTGCCCGAAGATAAATGAACTGAATAGCTTATATTTTGCAAAGTGCTGCTGCTGCAATTCACTGTTTTTTAGAGGCTTCAGGAAGAAATTATTTGGATTGAAGACTCAAGCCTCCACTTCCAAGTCCATGCAAATTTGTTCATTGCTTTCAGTGAGAACAGGATCAAGCCCAGATTCCCAAGATGTCTTTCTCGGGTTTCAAAATTGGTTGTAGCCTCGCTAGTCAACATCCTCACTCAATTTTCATGTTTGTATTCCCTTTCACACACACAGACACATCCATTTGCGCAGGAAATCCTGTTTGGGGGTCCTGTCTGGAGTCTCCTTATGCCACTATTATTAGTGCAGTCAGTTGGTAACTTGTCTAAATCTGATCTGGGCACATCCACTCCTTTTCTTCCCCTCTGCTGGGTTGGTTTACATTACAGTACTCTGTCTTCCAGCTGCTGTTTTCAGTCAGCTCAGCTGCAATGCTTTTCTCACCGTCACTAAGTGATGCCTCTGAGGTGGAGTAAATTTACTCTACTGACCACTGGCCCAAAATAACAACGTCAGTTGAACCTCTGTTTTAACATGTCTGTTACTTTGCTTTGCCTGTCGTCCTGGCCTCCCAACACAACATTTATGACCTATGGATACTTTGTTTTAGTGGCTGCAATGTGTAACTGGGACTGTTAGTCCACTAGCAGGGAAATAATGGCATGTGGACAATTGCCATCAAGCTGTCACTCTTTGAAAAGATTCCAGACTGATTGGTTCTCTTGTGGCTAAGTCCTAGAATTGAGTAAAGCTTTTTTTTTTGCCCGGAGATCTCTCACACTGCATCTTGAAAGAACATCTTTGTCCAAGAAACAACTTTGGATGAAGTATAGTTCTTGAAACTTGATGTTTTTCAGTGCCTTCAGAGTAATTTTTAATCAAATATGCTCCATTTGCAAATAGATTGCATACTACTCCTCTTTCCTATAGTTAAGTTACTCTTATTCCTCTCTCAAATTCTGCACTAGTTTGAAACTGCCTGCAGACTGTACGTGATGCCCAATGGCTGCAGGGTAAACCTCTGCCCTCATTTAGTGTGGGCTCCATTGCCTTCAAAGTAACAGGCATCTGTTTTTATTATATCTGTCCTCATTCTTTCTCAGCCATGTTGGCCCTTGCACAGGCACAGAAAATATAATGCAGGTAGAAATTTCTACTGAACTTAACAACAAAGATTTAAAAATATGAGTAGTGATTTGGGGGTTTCCAACTAAAATCCTTTAGGGGTCTCTCTGACAGTCAGCCAAAGGGATTAGCTTATATGGTCATCTGCTGTATCAAGAGATTTCAGTCAGTGACCTTAGAAGTCCTTTCCACTCTCATGTAGTGGGGTCTGAACCCTGAGAAACTCTTCAGACTGATAATTACCAGAAGTCACTGGCAGTCCCTTTTAATTCCTAGTCCGAGGGAGTAGGTGTGTGGATGGAAGTGTACCAGCTTTACATGGTCACCTTCAAAAGCCAGTTAAATCCTCATTGTGTTTCCTGGGACTGTTATGAAGCTCTATGTCTCCTTCTTTAAAACAAGGCATGTGATGCTGCCAAACTGGAGTGTCAGATATCCAGAGTTCCATGCTGATGGGACACTGTTTTCTGCTTTTCTGCTAACGTGAATGGTACGAAGCCTGAGAAGGTAAAAAGGAACTTCCTTTCCCTACCCATTGCACGCAGAAGGCTGATGCTCCCAAGCATGCGAAGTCCTTAGGTGGCAGCAGATGATTGCTAATAGGATACTCAGTCTTTCATCCCTGGATCACTGGTTCAAATGCAGGTCAGGTCAGCAGCAGAAAAGTCTCTGCTCCCTGGCTGTCGTGAGATGAGCTGCAGTGCGTGCCTGAATTTTGAACACAGGCAGCAGTGTCGTTGCTGTTTCTATACAGCAGATTGTAGATAATATAAACTCAGTGTCAGTATCTCAAGGAAATGAAGATACCGGCGGGTCCTACATATGTCCACAGATCCCAGCAGTGAGCTGGCACCAGGTTCCCTCTGGTGGCTGAGACAGTGTGTGACTGCAGCCCTGGAAGAGGCATTTGCTGCCTCCAAGCCTGGCTGAACACACACTGAGCTTTTATCCTCTGTCCTGTTTAGGAGATGGTCAGTACTTTTAGTTTTGCTATACTGGCCACCACCAAATATCTGGGCATTATGTGACAATTCTCTGTGACGTGTTACCATGTGTATCATGGGCTTGGAGATACTAATTTTCTTTGCTTCATAGAGCAAAAGAGCAGTTACAGATTGCATCTGTGGAGATTGGCTTATTTGTCAGACACAGGGCTCTAATACAACCTGGGAAAGAAGCCTGGAGTAAAGTGAGGTTTCTGGTCATATCTATTATGCTTCAGTAAGAGAGGGGCTCATTATGAAAATAGTGTGATTTGGGGAATTAGTAATGAATTAATATTTCCTATATAAATGTCATGCTTTCAGCATGACAGAAAGTTCTTGCTTTTGTGTCTATATTGAGCTGATGAGAAGGGGCTTTTGTTGGTTGCTGCTGAGAGAGAGAGAGGTCATGTTGCTGGAAGTCATTGACAGGGGATGTTGTCACCCCTCAGGACTGGCTGGTGCAGCAGGTGAGCCAAGAATCGATGTTCCTCTCAAGAGGTCAAGTTAAAATATCTTTTGATACTCATTTTATCATTAGAGTTGTTCAGTCTGTTGCTGCCCTCTGGGTAAATAGAGAGCTTAATTTTCTGTGTCTGGCTTCTGTCATTCTCACCTCTCTCAAACATACAGTTGAGATTTCAGGCATTCAGGGGTGCAGTGGTTGCTGCCAGTGCTCATTTAGTATTGAGGGACTCATCAAGCATATGCATGTTCTTGGAATGAAAATAAGAGCCAACTTTGGCTACTGCTAATGTGTCTCATTTTTGGTTGAGCTTTATTCTGTCAGTGACTGTCTGATACATCAGAATACAGTAGATCCCGCATCTCCAGATGGGAGAAGGATCCAGAAGATCCCATCGTTACCTGGCATATTCTTGCAATTGAATTTTGTGAAATGTCTGACACAATGTGTACATGTTTGGTCTAAACTTTTTCAGTTGTCCCGGAAAGAACTGAGCAAGATTTTAACTCAGTCTTGTCACTAGGAGATAATTATGTTAACTAATAATTATACGTTTTCATGAAGATGGAGGTGCAAACACTATCTATTTAGTTCCCTCCAGGCTTTTCTCTGGGTCCATATATTTCTGGACAAGCATTGTAGCTGATGTTGCATGATCAAAGCTCGTATTTAAGCAAAAAAATAATTCTTACAGTGGAAGAATGTACACAAACACTGTGAAAGGCTTGATCTTCAAAAGAAAGCTTTAGTAGTTAATGCATGCTTTTTAAACTAATAGTTACAGTGGCTAAGGAATCGAGAGGGATAATGTTAGTGTAACTGTACTTGCTGTAGCTATTTGAGACTGTGGATAAGATGCAGGAATACTTCCAGACAGGGACATCTTCATGGCAGGAAAGGACACAGGTTCAAGATGGATGAGAGCCATAGCACGTTTCAGCCAGGTCTGTGATCTGGAAAATACGAGGTGCTCTTTTTATTTATGCTCTGCAATTTGGGCATGTGTAGTGTGCCCTGGTCTCCATATTGTAGAGCATTTCAAGATCCTGGGTGAAAGGCACACCCTGATTTTTGTCCAAAATGAGCAGAATTCTGTTATCTGCTTTGCAGAATGTGATGTCTGCAACAGGGCAGTGCTTGGAGAGGAGACAAAACAACTGTGTCTGTGACTGGGGATGACATTAAGTGGAAGTTTTGGTCCTCAGTAGTCTTCATGCAGGATGGTCAGATTTCAGTTCAGACCAGGATTTCACAAACATTTCTAGCCAGAAGATACTACTGACAGTGTCAACATGCAGGCTGATGCCAGGCAAGCAGTGCTTATAGTGGTACCCCGCCACAATTTCGGAACCTTGATCGCAGGACAGTCTCCTAACATTCCCCATCTTGTTTTCCAGATCTAGAGACAAACAGTGATCTCAACAGTGAGGACTTTGAATATGAAGATGAAGCAAAACTTGTTATATTTCCTGATCACTATGAAATCTCATTACCCAACATAGAAGAGTTACCAGCACTGGTCAGTGAGTGTGTGAAAGTGGCCATAGGAATTGTCTGTTTCTGTTTTTGCTGAGGTGATGCTTTGTTTTCTTATGTGTGGTGCTTGTTTGGACATAAAGATCTTTCTTAACCAGCTGTGTGTCAGTCATTTTTATAAGTTGTCTTTATTTCTTGGATTTCCTTTACCTCCTGTATTCCTTTCCTTATGGTGCCAGCTTGTCCTGGGAAAGCTCACATTGTACATGTGCTTACTCTCCTGCTAAAATAATAACAGCACTCTAAAAGATTAGATGCATATTTGAGTGTATAAATAGTCTTACTGATAAGCAGTTCTCTGTGTGGCTAGCAATAGGCTGAATGCCAAGTTCTGTCCAGTCACTGAACCGTGTTAGGTTTTGATTGACATACATTTGTCTTCCAGGTGACGATAGCTTGTGATGCACTCCTCAGTGCAAAATCACCCTACAGGAAGCAGGAACCTGACTCCTGGGAAGAAGAACTACAGGCATCTAAACACGCCAAAACACTTGTACAGTTAGACAATGGTGTTAGGATTCCCCCCAGGTGAGGGTGATAAGGTTTGTTCCTTGTAGGCTCTCGAATCCAGTCCAGGGTAACTGAACCAAAGCCAGGAACTCGGCCCACAATTCCCTTGCATGACTCCGGGCTGGGTGTGTGGGTTGGTTTGACCTGCCATAATGGGAAACACAGGACTGATTCCTGCCTTACATATTTCTATTCTTTCTTCCTGTTTCCTCTTGCAGTGGTTGGAAATGCTCAAAGTGTGACCTGCGGGAGAATCTGTGGCTGAACCTGACAGATGGTTCTGTGCTGTGTGGGAAGTGGTTCTTCGATGGCAGTGGGGGCAACGGGCACGCCATGGAGCACTACAAGGAGACGGGTTATCCCCTGGCAGTGAAGTTGGGAACCATCACTCCTGATGGAGCAGGTCTGTGGCATGTTCTGACATGAGGTATCTGTTGTGCATGAGGCTAACAGTATATATCTATTACCAAGTGGGTTTGTGCTTCTAGTGCAAACGTTTGAGAGTGTGATATGAAAGGACATCCTGTAAGTCTGTGGATCTTGGGATTGGTGGGAACATCACACACTCCATTCAGAGAAAGCCCATACCTGTTTTATCTACTCTTCTTTTCCTGTTTTATATTTTGTGAAAATATTTTTCTTTTAATTTGTGTAATAGTAGACTTATGATAGAAAAATTGTATTATTTTGAAACAACAGAGTCTGGAGAAACAGTATTAGAAACAGTTTTTAGTTCTGCTACATTTACTAGGGCAAATGGTTCAAACTTCTGTAACAAAGAAACAAAAACAGGGTAATGAGTTTCTAAATTCAGAAAAGTCTGCTTGTAACAGCATGTTTGGGTTTTTTTAATTATACATGGAAACTGCTCTTTTTCCTTATTGAACAAAATGTTGCTGAAACAGTCTAATGAACGCTCATCTTCACGGGGCTGCTGAGATGCTCAATTGTAAAATGCCTCATGATCTTGAGAGAGGAAAAAAACTATAGTTGTATCCTTGCCTGCATATTCTCCACGTGTGGTGTTATGCAGTGTTGCTGCAGAGGGGATTATGGCATGTGAGGATTAGATGGAATAAAAATGTGAGAAGCTGAAAAAGTCATAAGCGAAGAGATCTTTTGCTGCAGCTGTATGGAGAAGTAAAAATGGAAGAACACATAGCATGATTATATTTTGATTTTAGTCCTCATGACTACAGGGATGAAAAATAGCTCTTTAAAGCAGCCCCTTTTTTTAAGAAGCATCAGTTCAGAGTTTTTCTGAGTTTTATTCAGTGCCAGGGAAAGGAGACTGTAGTCAGATTCAACCAGCTGTGTCAGAGAAATATTAAACAAAATTCATTCTTTTATCTCCCAGATGGAATATTATTTCCTTGCATGTGCCTGGTCTTGGATGATTTGTATCCAAATCTCAGTTATTGAGGGTGTTTAGGATTTGCCCAGCTGTAGGTTTCAACTGCATCTACAAAAGAAACAGGGTATTCTTTAGTGGTTTTTTTCAGGTTTTTTTTTTCTCCTCTTTTCTTTCTCATCTTTAGCAGCAATACTTGTTTCCTTATGGCTGCTGTCCTTGTGCCTCCCACTGATCAGCTACTTCCTCTTATGTGGCCTTTGGGATAACAAAGGACAGGCTGTCATCCTTCCCTCTGAATGAGAGGCACCAGCTGTTCTCCACAGACCTTTGTTCTTCTGGGTGATGTTTACTTGGTTTCCATACAGAAAAGACTTCCCTCCCCCAGCCTTCCCTGTTTCCTTTTCAGCACATATTCTATCTGTGAGCTGTATTTCTGTGTTACTCATAACCCTGGGTAGGGCTGGGTGACAGACGAGCTTCAGGAAAGAGGCTTCGTGGTTGATTGTGACACAGAGTCTGTCTGTTTTCTGCTTCCCTGGGCTAGAGGTGAAGAGGTGATGGTAGAAGAGTAATAAGCATTATTCCCTCTCCTGACACAAATTGTTCCTTTTTCACACCGGTAGGAAAGAGAAAGAGGTGATGCCTCTGCCTGTACACAGAGGAGAGCTCTTTGTCTTGCCCTGAGAAGTCTGTGCTGTGCACATTATGAAGGATTTCTGAGGCAGTAGCCCCTTTTTGTAAAATTCTGTCAACAAACACACCTGGGATCAGGGCAGAAACTGAACCAAACTTCTCTCTTCTGCTGTTGTACCTTGGACAGGATGCACCAGAGAGTCAGACAAGTTGGTTGCCTCAGTAGGTTGAGCACCACTGGGCAGACTGTGCTACCTGCTGCCTCTCTTGGCAGTGCCATTAGATTTCATTTCAAGTTACTGTGAGGGTGCTTGTTTGGAAATAGATTAAGGCATGGAAAGGGGAATTGGCAGGGGGAAGGCCTATGTACCTATGTGGCAGGTACTTGAATAAGTTCCTTTGTGGATGCTAATCTCAGCAATTGTCAGATACTTTTTGGGGGATCCTGAGCAACTTGTTTCTTCAGGAACAGTGTTGACATTGCCTGTTACTGGTTAAGTAGGAAGGATTGATGTCTTCACAACCAGAACAGGTGTAAATCTTGAGCTGTCAAGGAAAAGGAAGTACAGTAGCATTGTGATTTTTCTTTTCTTACAATAATAGTAATCATAATGATTATTTTCTGTTTAATAATATTCTGTGTTAGCTGTCTCAGATTTGTCTTGGTGGGATTTTTTTTCCCTTTTTCCTCTTTCTCATTCTAATGATACCAGCTTTTTGTGTGTCACATTTGCTGATTTGTCTACATTCCTCATCTACTAAAGTCTGTATGACAGCACTGCAGACCTCTGTTTGGTGACTCTAATCTTCTTTCCTTGATTTCTTGAAAAGTGAATTATATCTTTCTCCCATGAAATTAAGTTACACAGCAGAAAGTACTAAAGGATATGACTCAAGCTGGGCTTGAGCAAAAGATTAGTCATGTGTTCCATTTCTGCTACTTTGGGTCAGTAGTCCCAGAGGACTGCTCCCTGCAGTTGTCAGAGCAGAGAGAAAACAATATCAAAGCTTCCATATAGAAAGCAGTCACCCAAGTTCAGTTGCTGTGTAATCTCACTCCATTAGGTGTTTGAACTTTTGGCTGTGCTGTGACCTCACCAGAATACTATGGGAATGTTGTGATGTCTTGTGTGTGGATGAACAGTCATGTTTTCTGGGCACGTTTGCTACCACACAGTGGAATTCCAGCAGATGGGCATCTACAGCCACACACATGCCGGGAAGGTCATTGGGACTAACATTATTAGAGTGTCTGGTGGCTAGAGAGTATTAATGTTTGCAAGTATTAATAGTTTGAAAGTATAGATAGTTTGAGAGTATTAATGTTTTTCATAAGACTGGTCAATGTTAAAAGTTACATAATGTCTTTGAGTTCTTGGCTAACCTTCAGTCTATCGTTTCAGTGTGGGTTGGGTACTAGCAAACTTCAGTGAGACTGCCTTTTGTGAAAGCCTTACATAGGGGATGAGCTGAGTCTGTAGCTGCCAGACAGGCCAGGGTAAGGACCTTTCAGAAGTGATATTTGTGCTGTGAGCAGACTTTATCTGGGTTCCTGATGGCATCTCCTGAGTTTGTTTCATCTTTCCCCTGGCTAAGTTTTCTCTGTCAGCCTAGATCTGGCATTGTGGAGCAAGGTCACTGTGAGAAACTCTGCCAGGCATGAAGGAAGCTTGCCTCAGAGAAATGCAGGCAGACTGGCAGAGGAATTCTGGATTTTGGTATGAGGAGGGACCAAAGCAGTGAAGTAGTTATTTACTAGAGAAGAAGAGACCTGAGAAAAGATGAAAGACCTGGTCAAGTCTTACTAGTGTTTGTTTTACACTCCAATTTCTTTATGACTCCTGAAGCTTTATCGTTATTTGCTCAAGTAGGTGAAACCTGCTCTGATTTCAGCATCATCATAAGACTTATTTGGTAAATACTAAAAAAAGGATTTTTCTCTCAACTCTTTTGTCCTTCTGTTGAATTTATTAAACTTGGTTTCATATTGAAAATATCATCATTATATGTGTTGCTTCCCTTGAGAGTGTGAACTGTGCCTTGCCAGAATGTTTGTGAGCTTTTACTTAAGGCCTTAAGGAGCTATCTTAGAGCTAGAACTGAAATCCAGACCTCCCATACAATTAAACAAGACACCTCACTCATAAAATCATTCTTTCTCCTTAACTGCAAGATTTGATTAATCTTCAAAGTCCAATTCAGTGAAGTCCATTCCAAAAAAAGTCCTCTTTATTTCTAATAAAGAATTTCTCTGTTCTCCCTGCATCTCTGTGGGAAAAGAGCATAAGTGGATTTCTTAAACTGTACTAGAAATTAAAATACCATTGGCGTAGTCAGTTGGCCTGAAATACTCACATTTTTAGTGTGTCTGCTTGTATCTGGCAGCTCTACAAAAATTCAGAATCTCTCGTTGTCATGTTCAAAATGTGGACTGGCCACATATCTGAGAACTTTGCACACTTTGTTCCTTGTTTTGCCTACAAATTTCTTTTTTTGGGGGAGGGGAAATACTATGATCACTACTATTTTTAAGTTTTAACACTGTGAAAGTATGTAATTGCTTTTGAGGAGAGCACTTGAGGTGATTGTGTTGAGAGCATTTAAGATACATACTTAGCTATATGGTTGTCTGTGCACTTTTCTGCTGGCCGTAACCAAACCTGGATAATATGAACAAGGCAACTTATATAGGCAGCCCTGTGGTAAACAAAGAGAAGGGGATATTATTTGAACCTTTGGTTTCTCTCTACTTTTGTAGATGTCTATTCCTTTGATGAAGAGGAGCCGGTTTTAGATCCGCACATAGCAAAACATTTGGCACACTTTGGGATTGATATGCTGCAGATGCAAGTGGTAGGAAATCCATCTTTTATTTGGTTTGTTGTTTACTTGCTTGTCCAGTTGGGGGTGGGAGAGAAAGAGGAGAAGAATGGCAGTTGTAGCTTATTTGTGTGGTTCCTTCAGTGTTATAGTACTGAGTTTTGTAAAATTCAGCCAGCCAGTTTGTGTTTTATTGTCTGACATCTGAGGGAATCTTTGCTCTCAAATCCAAAAGGTTCCTTCCCAAAGAGGTCTTTGTGTTCTCTAGTTTACATTTTTCACTTCTCCTGAAGGAAAGCCTGTTGCATGTGTAAACAGATACAAGTCTTAAGCAAAAAGAAGCTAAGCAATGGATAAGTTAAAAAGTGGCTGAAATTTCAGTTTAGGTTTTTTTAAGAAATGCATTAAAAATGAAATAAGACATTCAAGTCTAGAAAACAGTGTGGTCGTCTAGGGTGTGATATAGTAGACATGGACTGGGGCAAAAAGGGTCCTGTTCCTGAACATGTGTTTGTGTCTATTAGTAAAGAAGTACTTCCAATAATTTGTATCTTAGTGGATGTTGATTTCAGTTCTGTTTAAATTATGTAAGAAGACAGAACAGGATATGGTTATAAAGGCAGGTGGGGATTTTGTTGTTGTGTTGGGGGTTTTGTGGTTTGTTTGTTTGCTTTTTTTCTCTCAAGCACATAACCTAGTATCACTACCTGAGAACCTGAACTGCTAAAAATGCACAAACCTGATACCGGCTTAGTGTATTTCATTGTCCAAGTGGTGAGAAAACTAACTATAACTGAAATGATAGAGAATAGTTACACTTCAGTTTCAAAAGCCTTTGTGGTACTAATATTTTTGGTGTACTAATGTCCTTGCCAATATAATGAATAATAAGTTTCTTTTATTCAGTGATCTTTCTGGAAAACCTGTTTTACTCAGCAGCCTCGAAAACTTAGTGTCAGCTGTTGCAAAGGTTTTGCCTCCAGTCTGAACCATTCTTAGAGAAGTGACACAGTAGTGCCAGCAGTGAATGACACTGCAGTGACCTGTACCTACAGGCTGAAGGCTGAGCTGTAAAGGAGAGAAATCTCAGTGCCAAAAATTTGGGCTTTTCCCATTTGAAAGAAGGGAAGAGTTCTTGGATCTGCAGCTTTTCACGTAGTTTGTTGGTAGGACCAGCTCCTACACCAGCAGCTATTCCTGGCCATTACAAGTGGAGTAGAATATCTGAAAAGAAAGCTGCGTTCGATGCTGAGGCTTGAGGTCACAGCCCTGAGAGAAGTGAAACCCCCAGCTGAGATTGAGGTCACAACTGGGAACAGTCGAAGAGCCAGTGGTCTGTGGTAAAGAGCTGAGAGGTGTATTGGAGGAATAAGCTGCCAGCTTTCCGACCCTCATCTTCTCTCTTACATGCAGCATTTACCTCCCTTTGCCCATTAATGTGGCTTTTCCTTTTTTTGCAGTATAGATCACAAAGTTGTTGGTGATGATGGCAGTAACATAATTGTTGCAGAAGTTAAACACGTTAAAAAGAAAATCTTATTGCTTTCAGACAGAGAACGGGCTGAGAGATAATGATATAAAGCCAAGAGTCTCAGAATGGGAAGTGATTCAGGAAGCTGGCGTGAAACTCAAGCCCATGTATGGCCCAGGATACACTGGCATAAAGAACCTGGGAAATAGCTGCTACCTCAATGCTGTCATGCAAGCCATTTTCAGCATCCCAGAGTTCCAGCGAGCGTAAGTAGCTTCACACCAGTTCTTGTCACTAGCTGCTGCATTGCTCAATGTGTTGTTTCTCTAAGAAAAATAAAAATGGTATTTTAATTTTTGTCTCCCCTGCAAACAGACGTCTTTCAGTCAGTTCAGTGGCTGCTTAGAGGATTAGAAAAGGTTGGAACACAAAACCCAATCTGCCTTTGAAACCAGAACTTACTGACTTAAGTGGTGGGAAATCATATGCCACCTTGTAAATTTGATGTCTCTGTCTCTGCTGTTTATATACATATGCACATATCTCTGTTTATCTTGGTATCATCAGTATCACATTAGGGGTTTTGTCCTGGTCCATGCCTTTGTACCACTGCAGGAGACATTCTGTTGATCCAGTGTGATTTGTTCAAAAAACTGGCACAAACATGTTAATGTTGATCCATTCCAGTGGAAGACAATGCACCTGTTGCATGCAGGCCTGGCTAAGGAGGGAAACTATCAGAGGTATATTTTAATTAAAATTTAAAAAATCATAAAAAGGGTAGTGTAAGCCTATTCTTCCACTGAATAATTAAGGGGAAAAAAGCACAATAGAAGAATATGAAATACTCTTAGTGATCAAAACTGAACACATCACTCCAAGGAGAGAAGCCTTTTTATAAAGGACAGTCTGTGGTTTGAAATAAAATTCAGAGTTCCCTTTCATTCCACAGCACCAGTAGTGTATGTGCTGGAAATAAATCTTTTAGATTTTGGAAAGCCTGCCAGATTTTCGTGTTAGAATTACCTTCTGGAGAAGAAGAGGGAGAAAACTTGTGTCTGCTTACTTTGTTAGCCATATGTAGTACAGTCTGTAGATTCATTAAGTTCCAGCTCTTCTACCTCCATTGCTGAAAAATATCAAAATAGATTTTATCGAGGAAGGTAATTTTCCACGGCGTGGTCCTTGGAGTTACCTGGAGCACTTAGTGTCAACAAAGTAGTGGAGATCTTTGGAAGAGGGACCAGGCAGAAATCAGATGTATTCTTCCAATATGGCCACATCTACCTAGCCTGCTTTTATTTGTGCTCAGAGAGCGTGCTGCTGAATGCTTCCAACAGATTGGCTAGAACTATGTATGTTCTGGTGTCAGAATGGTTCCTCTGAAGAATCTCAGTAGAAACACTCTTTTTACATGGTCCTGATACAAATTTGAATTTATTTGCTTGTGTTGGTTAGGAGTAGAAAGTACTTTGATTCTCAACTCAGCTCTGTGGTTTTGGGCAACACCATTGTGCAGCTATTTCAAGATCAAGGAATAGAATTTAAATTCCTTTATATCTAGAAGTTTCTAAGTAAGACCTCAACATCTGTTTCCTAATTTCTTTACTATTATTTTTGCATGATAGAAGCACTCACCAAGGATAGATTGACTCATTAAGCTGCAGTATTTGAACGTTTCTCCTTTGTTCTTGCTGCCCAGGTATGTGGGAAACCTTCCGCGAATATTTGACTACTCTCCTCTTGATCCAACACAAGATTTCAACACTCAGATGTAAGTTTTCTCAGTTATTTACTTGGTCAACTTAAGTAGAATCTAAATAACTTAATGGCAGGGCAAAAGAACACCTTTTCATGGGCTTGAAAGTGAGATATGACACAAGGTAGAAGGAAAGATTTGCCCACTTAGTTGCAGGTAATGATGTTCCGTTTCAAAAGCAGTAAACTTCGTTTTTGCTTGAAAAAAAAGTCTTCTATTCTTTTCTGGTTTTCTCACGTTTGTTTCCACCCCACCTTCTTCCTTACAGGGCTAAACTGGGACATGGCCTCCTTTCAGGCCAATACTCTAAGCCACCCATGAAATCTGAGCTTATTGAGCAGGTGATGAAAGAAGAACACAAGGTATTTGCCTGAGTTTGTACAGCCTGGTAACTAGGTAAAAGTGATATCCTGAGAAAAGGGAACAGGTGCTGGGCATTGAAGAACATGTGTGGGTCCAGCATGGATGGGATGCTTAGCAAGGTGGAATGTGCAGGATACCAGTCAGGGATATATTAGTCAGGCTCTATTTGTGCAGCACATTAAAGGAAGCATTGGTTCTGCTAATAAAGTATTCTGCTGCTCCAGTGATGAGTGCAAATGTTCATAGAATTGGCAACCAATGTTTATCTTCTCTGAGGAGCAAAAGAAATCCAGAGAGTCCTGCGTATTTGGAAGCAAGCTTATAAATCCTCTGTAAATTACAGAAAGAAGTATAAAGAGCTAAAGAATTCTTTCCAGGAAGGGTCTGACAATATTCCACCTGATTTCTAGAGAAGCTGCCTAGGATAACGCAAGATTAAGTGGTGCTGGATGCTTTCATGTAGATGGAGGGGCTATGCAGAGCCATAGAAGTGATGCATGTTTCTCCCACAGAGCCATGGTGATAGTTTCCATGGAAATGCATGTTTTCCTCTACCTTCATTTATCAATTACTGATATACAAATTTCTCCTGAAGTCAGAATGCCAGTGAGATTTTGGACAGATAGAGCACTGATACAGAGTAGTTTACATGATCTGAAAGTCCTGTGTCTCCTTGATTTGTACAGCAGCTATTCATTGTTTTGGAACAACAAATAATGAATCCTGCTTGCTTCAAGTTCAACTTCAAAACTTATCAACACACCCCTGGGACCAAGGAATAGTGGAACAGATTTCACCATACATTGAATTATGTGTACTGACTGACCTGCTTTGCTAAACACATGCAGGATGTGAATGAAGAATAATGTACTGGAAGTTCAGGGACCTGAATCTTTCAAGTAAAGCTACACCTCCATGTTTAGCTCTGCATCCACTACTAGCAATGAGATATTGAGAACTTTGTAATGACAGATGGTATAAATCTCTGTTGTGTTATAGTAGGCATCTACTGGCATTTAACAGTACTTGTGGTGTTCATAAATGCAGTTTAATAAAGGTGAAGTTACATGCCTCAAATGACTTCCTTATCAAGCAATTCGTAGCAGATATTAGGATTTGAAACAGCTTTTACAGCTTTTGTTCCTTGTTGTATTGAAGATTTATTTTAAAAAGATCAAGTATAGATATTTTCTCAATTCCTTCACTCTGGGAATGTGAATCTGTGTTTTTTTCAGCTTGGGGATGCTTTTTTTTGTTTGATGCCTCCCCCCCCACCAATAATGCTGATATACATTGAGATATTATTTTGTCTTTCAGAGACATTTTTAATAAATATAACTGCATAGAATTTTAGGCTTTCAGTGTTTTCAAGTGCTTCTGCTTTGTGTCTATAAAATCAATTATTCATTTTATTTTTTTTCCTTTCCTTTTTTGTCCCCTCCTACATGCAAAGAAGTTCTCTAGCTTTCTGAGCCTTTGGAACTCATCCAAAGTTTTGGGGAGTTGTTGCTTGTAGAAGCATTCATATGAGATCTACACTGGTCCAGCACAATCTATATTTAGCTAAACTATTTTGCAACTGTTGATGGGGAAAGTATGCCAGGTATTCTATAAATATTCATTCTACTGTGGAATTGAAATTTTTCACCACAGGAGTTTAGCCTGGAAATGGCAGCATTTTTCTTGGACCCACTTTAACATTAAAAAGAGGCTGAAAGCCTAATGGGTCATCAGCTGCTACTTGATTTTCTGTTTAGAGCTTTAGCTTTGGGGGCTTTTGTGTCCTTGAGGTGGAAAGGGTTTAGATTGCAAGATTCAATCCGCTTTTATAGACTGTCACACGTAGCATGTTTCTCTTCTTCTTGTTCAAAGTGTATAGGTGTAAACAAGGCTTGATTCCAAACTCACTGCATTATACAGCAGGATGAGTGTGCCATATTCCTGCTTCTGGCATGGGAAGAAGCCTGGTATTTAGTGATGTGAGCTAGTTTATGCATTTCTCTCGCCGGTCCTAGTTTTGATGAAAGGCAGTTGAGGACTCTGAAGCAAATATAACCCAAGATTCAGAAATCCCTAGAACATCTCTTTGTCCAAGCAATACCGAGACTTTGTCTCTTGACAAGAGACTTTAAGGAGCATCTTAGGCTAATGTGGTTGCTGGTGTAGTGCCAGAAATTAAAAAAGAATTAAAATTGAGAATCTACCTCAGTTTCAGTGGTTCTAGGAATATTCTACCCTGGTAAAACAAAGAATAAAATTTTGCTCTTTTAGCGTGCGTTTTATGTGCCTCCCATTTCATGCTGCTTTTTCTATTTTTATGTTGGCGTGATAATGCAACTCTAGTAATGAATGAGATTGACTGAGTTTTTAACAGCCTTTGAGAATTATACTTTTGCTAGGATGGCCTTGAAAATTATGTGGTTTCATAGAGGAAGAGAGCGAATCTGACTAAAAGATTCTGACCCCTTCAGAAATGTTATTTAAATGGCAAAATAGCTAGTGTTGTGTTGAGGATCTGGAATGGTTGGGGAGTCCTCCTTAACTAGCATAGAGGATGAGAAAGTCAAAACTAGGACTCTCTGGAAGCTAGAGATTTTCTGATTTAGGGTAGTTTCCTATTGAAAGGCTAAAGGCAATAAGTTATGGTCTTTCAACATGACCAACACCTTTCTAAAAACTACTAACCTTTAGCAAACCTTCAGTAGTCTCTTTTAATTTGCAAATGCCTTAGAACAGGTAGAGTGAGCACTGTAGAAACTAAATCATAAAATATACTCTAAAACCCCCAAATCATGTTTCAGGCCCTCCCCATTTTTATTAAAATGGAAAACTAGATGAAACGGAAACTATCATTTCTCCAGTGGCAGAAATGGGCCACAGGTAGATCTAGTGGAGTGACTTTGGGATATTTGGTCCAGGATTGAATAAAAATGTTTCTTTAAAATTTTTCTCTTTGTTTTATTTAGCCTCAACGCAATGGAATATCTCCCAGAATGTTTAAGGCTTTTATAAGTAAAGGCCACCCAGAATTTTCCTCTAATAGACAACAAGACGCACAGGAATTTTTCCTACATCTTATAAATCTAGTAGAGGTGAGAAAATCCCAATTACTGCTTCTTTTTCTTGGTTATATTAGAAAATGAAGGCAAATCTGTTATATGAGAGTCTAATTTTTTTAATTATAGTGTATTTGGTCTTAGATATATAGAAAATGCCACTAATGGACATGTATTTTGGTTTAGAAACAGTTGTTTCTTTAATTCTTCCTTTTCTTTACTTCAGACTCTTGCATGACCATTCACAGGGCCAATGCTGCTGATAGCAACTGTTGGAGATATAAAGAGGTCAAGCATCACTGTACAGGCTATAAGATTTATAAAAATATGTGACCTTTTAAATTGCTGTTTGTGTTATGGTTACATGCTATCTGTTTGCTTACCATATTGGTTTTTCATGGAATATTAACAAATTTGGTATTATTATTATTGTTATTATTATTATTGTTATTATTATTCCTAATTCATATAATTGTTGGGAGCAAATTAATTACCCTGTCCAGCTCTCTTGCAAATCCCAGCTGTACATCATTGAATCACGGGAGGAAGGACTTCTCTGCTGAAAACTAAGTAACTGTTTGTCAGTTGAATATTTTAGTATAAAAGTCTAAGTTCCACTGAGCTCCAGCTCACTGCTGTGTGTATAAGAATCATACTGTGAATTTTAATGCTGTCTTTCTGAAAAGGAATTTACAAATACATCAGTTTTGATGTAAAGCATTTCTTGTCTACCCTCCTCCCTCGTTTTCCCATTTTCCCCAAGAATCGAGGGTGTTTATTCACGTGTTACAGTCTCTAGATGAAGTTTCTCACATTTGCATGCATAATGTTCCACATCCCAAAATGCATGTACTGATTATAGGGTGGTTAGAAGACACTTCTCTGTTTCTTGCCTGATAACAGGCATTAATGTGAACAACAGGGAGGAGGTATATTATTTGTTTGACATTCCCATCTGGATAATGAACTACAAGTTGCTTGTTCTGTTTCAGTGCAGATTCAGAGTGGTGGGAGCAATTCTGTTTGCTGAAAGGATACTCCGTGTTATTTACCTGAGCTTTCTATCTTTATTGTAACCTACCACCTCCCTACCTTCTTCTGTTCACCTCGACTCAGTCAGGTTCCTTAGGCACATGCTCTGCAAGTTCCTGTGTAGAAAGATACTGTTGTGGGTGCAGACATTGTGGACTTCAGTTTATTCTCTACGGGTGCAAGATTTTTGCATGCAGTCCAATGCAAGCTGAGCTGCCAGATCCGGGTGCAAGATTGGTGTCTTTGTGCTTGCCATAAAACATCCAACAGCCTTTGGGTTGTCTGGTCATTTTAATGGTCATCACATAAGTGATTGGGTTTAATATTCCTTTCAGAGGAACCCCGTGGGTTCAGAAAACCCGAGTGATGTGTTCCGGTTCCTGGTGGAGGAGCGCACGCAGTGCTGCCAGTCCAGAAAGGTCCGCTACACTGAGAGGGTGGACTACATCATGCAGTTACCTGTTGCCATGGAGGCAGCAACAAACAAAGGTAAAGAAAGAAACTGGTCTGTTTGACCCAGGGATGTGACACACTTGTAGTACAAGGTGTTCACCCTTGTTTTGCATGTGTGTTGCAGGGGCAGAGGGGTCATGTGTGTGCCCAGAGATCCCCCTTAGGACTGAATCTCCTTTGTCCTGGGCAGTGAAAAGGTTTATAAACTAACTTCTTCATCATCAAAAAGGAACTGAACATACTAGCTAATAAATATCTGGTAAAAACACACACTCATAAACCCCCAACCCCCCAAACCAATAAAAAAAACCAGATTGGCTTTGTGTTTGTTAGCAGCGGATTAGAAGATTTCATATGATGTCAGAGAATAGAGGTATAAGATAGTTTGTAATCCATAAATACAAAATACACAATTTGGATATCCTGGACTGTAGGGAAGGAAGATGAAGCATTGGATGTTGATTTAATAAACAGGAGTGGTGTTTTGATGCCTACAAGCTGTCTGAAACAGGACACTTGTTTTTAAAGGAGACAATAGCTGAGGAGGCTTGAAAACTTGGAAGCAAGAGAGAGACACTGACAAATCGTGGTTGCCCCTGCAATCAGTGGTGAAGAGTCTTGCAGACTAACAATAAATGTGAGCTTGAGGTAGAAATGAAGGAGACATCACAGGAACAGTAGAAGGGGGATGTACCTCTGGTTTCATACACAGATTCAATATGTAAAATATTTTATAGCCAGAGGGAAGTATTTTGGTTGTTTAATGAGATCCCTTGAAGTAACACAAAGCTGAGAAGTCTACCTACTGCTTTTTACCTAGCCCACAACTCCTTGAACTGGATGTTAAGTTTAGGATAACTTTGTAATCTTTGTTCATCAGTTTCAGCGATGATTCTGTTGCTTATAAAAGAGCATGTTATTTCCAGGTAATGACTCAGAAGACAGATTAGTTTATAAATTTGCCATATGGCACTGCTCAGCTTGCTGGTGTCAGGACTTTTTCTAGATCATACATAATCCTGTCCTGTCCAGATAGTCAGATGACAGAGATAGACAGCAATAACTTTCCAAGTCAGATTGAGCTGATAAAGTAGGTAGTTGGCGTTACTATTCACACAGAATTCTGACTGTCATGGCAAGATTTTCGTTGGTGGTTCCCTGGCATTTCCAGTTCCGTGTTTTCACCATGAAGGAACCCCTTCAAAATAGAGATGTGTCTTTAAGTGTAGCTCCTGAACACGATGCAGACAAAAAAAATTGATGTCTAGTTAAAGCCCTGTAAAAGTTTTATTGCTAAGTAGTTTTTTGCGTTTTCAAAACTTGCAAATATAGGCCTGGTGAGGAACACACAACCATGACAGTATTCGTTAGTGTTGTGCATATTTCTCAGATGAATTAATTGCCTATGAGTTGAAGAGGCGAGAAGCAGAAGCTGCAAGGAGACCTCCACCAGAACTTGTCCGTGCCAAGATCCCATTTAGTGCATGTCTGCAGGCCTTTTCTGAACCCAGCAATGTAGAGGATTTCTGGAGTAGTGCCCTTCAAGCAAAATCTGCAGGAGTTAAGTAAGTGTGTGTCTGGCTGCCTGTTAAAATCTGTGCTCTGTGCTTGTCTTGCTACCTGGACATGACGCAGAGAGGAACAGACAAAAGCATAGTGGATTTTGCTGTTGTATTATTGTTGGGGATCGCTCACAAATGTGATGTGCAGATCAAGCCTGACAAGAGTTGTAGTGATGCACTGAGCAGGAAATCAATTGTTCTCAAGTGTCAGCCTCCAAGAGGTGATGCAGTCTGGTTGTTAAGAGCTTGAACTTTAAATGCTCGTAGCTTAATTGTTTGCTCACATTTTAGAATTTGATCCTGTCTGTCAACTAGCAATGGTTCATCTCAGTGCATATGAGGTTCTGAAATGTGTGCTCCATGTGATTTTGTTGCCTTGTTTGAAAGAATTGTATTTCTTGTCCTTGACAGGACTTCCCGTTTTGCTTCGTTTCCTGAGTACTTAGTGGTGCAGATAAAGAAATTCACCTTTGGCCTTGATTGGATACCCAAAAAGCTGGGTATGTGCTTTTTATATTTACCTTTTCTTCATTCTATCCAAGATAATGGATAAGGTGTACATGCTTTGGTCTGTAATAAGGACCTGACTTGACTCTTAAGTTTGTACTGTGAGGATCCTAATTGAGTCTTCTTTCCTTTTTTGACAAATTAAACCAATCCAGCAGGTCTGTGGAGTTAAAACACAGTTTCATGTAATCTGACCTCCTATTTAAATTGTTTTAGTGTTCCAAATGTCTCAAATAACTGTTTTCAGAAGGAGAATCCTGTCTGTGCTTGTACCTCGAGTACCAGAGTCCACTCTCTGAAGGGGTAGGTTACACCACAAGGGTCATTTTGCTGGGTGCATAAGGTTAGCCTGTTTCTCTGCTTTTGTAGATGTTTCTATAGACATGCCAGATTTCCTGGATATCAGCCACCTTCGGGCCAGGGGGCTCCAGCCAGGAGAAGAGGAACTTCCAGACATTGCTCCTCCCATTGTCATTCCCGATGATCCAAAAGGTATTTACTGGCTTACTGTCTCATGTGTTCCCCTTTCCTTCTAGCACACAGGGATTCTCTTTAATCTTCACATTTTGGGACTGTGAACAAAAAAGCAGCTCTGTGCTTCTGTCACTGAAGACTTTTACAACACAGCCTTTTGTCTTCCCTGCTAGACAGCCCTAGTTCTTCCAGCTTTGATGTTTTCAGGGTTTATCATAGAATCACAGGCTGGTTTGGGTTGGAACGGGGGGTTCCAACCCCTGTGCCATGGGCAGGGACACCTTCCACTAGAGGGTTTGATAACTGATGCTGCTGTTCAGGACTCTTTCCAAATAACCTTCAGTTCATGTCCATGAGTCCCTTGCAGTAAAGTCACTGTGCACTTCCCAGGTTCTGGTGCAAAGGACTTGGTCTCAGAGTCCTGCTCTGGGTCTCATGACAGGTGTCAGAAGTGGGGTGGAGCATTAATCTATTTGGTCCTTACATTTGCATAAGAGGTGTTACTAAACTGCTGTTGTTTTGTACTAAATTTTGTCTAAAACCTGGTGATAAAGTAATTTGCAAGGTCCTGTACCTAAATCAATTTCTTGGTTCTTGTGCACTCCCTTAAACACAGTATATGGTCCAGTATATCTTGGTCAGAAGGAATTTTAAAATCTGTCTTTTATTGCAATTATTGATGTAGGATTTTAGTGTTACAGTTCTGAGCAGATGCTCTTCTCCGTAGTCACAGACTTTACTTAGATAATTCCAAACACTTTGGTTCAACGTGGCACAACAAGCACAACATGTCTGCAGAATTGATTAATTCACAGGACAATACTTAGTGCACAAGGGGCCACAATTTAAGATAACAGTTTTCCAGGCATAGATTAAGATTAAAACTTTTATTAATTCTTAAAATACAAGAATTGTTAGCTGCATGTTAGACATGCAGCTGCCGATAGTTCTCTTCTCTGGATGTACATGGCTGTACAGCCCATTAAAAAAGGCTGTCTTAAGGAGATGATGTCAAAAGGCTAACTAAAAGATTTCTAGAGGAGAAAGAAAGAGGAGTGAATAACATGCTATGCTGGCTTTTCCCCCTTTAAATACAGTTTCTTTTATGCTAAAGTTCAGAAACAAGAATATTAGAATGTCCTCCTTCCCTGGGTTTCTTTGGAAAACAAAATGGTTTATGGCTAGTAAAATGATGCCCTAGTGAATGGCTAGTAAAATGTGCTAGTTTATGGCTAGTAAAATGTTACCTTAGACCCAGGTTGTTGCAATTTCATCGGGTGCCTCAGTATTTAATACGAAACCAGTAATGCAACTACTCTCATGACATGATGGCCCCATTTGCTTGGATATTTTTAATAGAAGTGGCATAATATCAAGCTGTATGTAGGTGAAAGGACACCAGTACCTGAAATTGTATGCAGAGCAAGGATATGGCAAAATTCAGTTCTCTAAAGGTTTTAATTTCATCCCATATCTGTAGAAGTTTCTCACAAAGGCCTGTTCCTTCTTACCCTCTTGTTGAATGGACTGATCTAGTTTTAGTGTAAGTGCATGGCTGATGGTACTTTATTTATAACAAAACAGATTCTTGCTTAGGTCAACCATCAGCTTTATTTACTACTGGTTTTTAGTACCATGACACTTTGCTCTGAACTAAGGGAAATTACTGCTCTAGTTCATGGCAAAAACATCGGGGATGTAAGGATGAGCGTGCCCTGTCTCTGTGAGGTCAAATGTTTCTATGACTTTAAAAATACGGAATTGTTTTTTCACCTATGGATCTACTTAGCCTGCATATAAGTCCTTTTCCCTGTTTTTTTTTCCATTCTTAATTTTCAGATCGTATGACGAACCATTTAATGGAGTGTACGTATCTCATTTTTCTGAGACTGGTATTTCAGCTGCTTAAAAGGTTGTCATGCTAATGGCTTCTCATCATAGAGATGCATGAAATGTTGCTCCGCATGCTTCTAAATAACAGCTGATTTCTGTACTTGTTCAGCATTTACTTCCACGTGTGCAGGATTCTCTTAAAAAAGAGTCTGTAGTAGCATCAGTGTAGCCAGAATATGAGCTGCTCCTCCATCTGCTGCTCCTCAGGAGGATCTTGCAGTTCTGGAGGTCACAGCTGCTTGATCCTGGCTTCCTCTGGACAGTGATTTAATCTAAAACTGTCATTCAGAGATGAAGTTCAAGTGGACACTGATATATCTGGCAGGTGTTGTTTCTCTAACCTGCAAGATTCTGCCTTTGAGAGGTGCTTGCTTTTGGCTGCCACTTCTAGCTAAGTTCACCCTCTGACTTCCTCACCCCTTGAAATTCAGTGGTGAGGTTTCTTAATAAATAAAGTCCTGTAGTCATCCATCAAGGTTTAATGATCTGTGTGGATTACTGTGACAAAAGATTATCTCTAAGTCCATAGCAACTACTGTAATGCTGTGTACAAGGCTTATGGCTGTGGGTTTATTGAAGTACTAAACCAAATCCAAGGGATAGGTACTGTAATATGTGGCACCATGAATAACAATAAGACATACAGTGGATGAAATTAGACTTTGATGTTTTAGAAGGTCTTTTCTTGTAGCCCTAGATATTGATGAGTCTTCAGTTATGCAACTGGCAGAGATGGGCTTTCCTTTGGAAGCATGTCGGAAGGCTGTGTACTATACAGGCAACCTGGGTGCTGAAATTGCTTTCAACTGGATCATTGCACACATGGAAGAACCAGGTCAGTGACTGGAATGTGTAAGTTAAACTCAGTTCCTCATTGTGTATTTTGGCAGTCAGTAGAAATTTTATAATGTGTGACAGAGAAACAACGGCCCCTTCCCCACCTGGGAAACCTGGAGATGTGAGTGAATTTTCCTAAACTGCTCCTGGGATGTGCAGAACTTGATCATTATGTGGTATCCTCTGCCTAGAAGAAGACAACAAACTAAGCTACACCAGAAGTACACTCTCCTGTCCTCACCAATGGTGTGGGCCAGCTCTGTGTTTCCACCCTTTGGCTAGGTCCGGGCTGCTAAGGGGGAAACTGACTTGTGATCAAGTGTAAGTACAAAGAATCCTGTGGTCTGGATGCTTTTCTTCCATATGAGCCTAGCTCAGGCTAGAGCATTCATGCTGTACTTAGAACCTGGGCTATCTAGTGATGGACAGGGCTGCTAGATGTTCTCCACGTCCTGTGTTTCATCCATACAAAGTTTGGGCTACTGATCCAGCACTGGGTATATCTGAGTACTCCCTTGCCAGGAAACTCCAGATTTGGTTAAGTTCATGCTTCACCATGGGCTTTTGTGCTGCTTGTGTAAATGGGGAATGAGTTTCACTTGGGCTTAGCTGACATTTTCAGGAATGGAGTCAGTTCATTTTACATCTGTGCACTGGGTTGTCTATTATCCTGGTGACATCATTGCTTCCATACCAATCTGTGCTACTTTCCTTCTGCAATGTGCAAAGTTATTCCAGTCTGCTAGATATTTTGTAATGTGCACATTTGTTTTGGTTTTTTTAAGGCTTTCCACACATCTAAGTCCCAATTTAGATGCCAGTGAAATGAACTTACATTGATTTTGGGACTGCTTTTGAGGTCCTGCTTGTTTGTTTGTGTTTTTTGTTGACTTTTCAGTTCAGTGAGGCAAAAGAATGAACTGATGAATATTTGTTTGTTCCAGACTTCGCTGAGCCATTGGTCGTATCTGCATTTGGAGAAGTTGCTTCCAGTGGGGCAGCAGCATTAGGAGCTATAGGATTAGATAACCAGCCCCCTGAAGAGATGGTTGCAATTATCATTTCCATGGGATTCCAAAGGAATCTAGCAATTCAAGCGCTGAAGGCAACAGTGAGTTCCATGGATTATTGGTAGCACTTGAATTTTGTTTCATGTTCTGTACTTTGTACAGGTGCATGCTCAGATGCCTTTGAAATGTGTATAAAAATCCAGTTAGTGGATGATCCACCAGAACTATTCTGGCACAGTGTGGGATGCCTGACTTCTCTGGAGTGGGGAAGGTGGTTTGTGTGTTTCACTCAAAGTGTGGAAGACAGTGAGGAAAACTTACCTGCTTTTACTATCAGCTGAACAATAACCTGGATGCCTAAAGGCTATGTGTCTGCAAGATAAGAACATGGATGGGGTCATGGATCTTAGTTGTGAGATTATTTCTTTTCCATATTCCAAGCTTCTGCAGAGTGTTTGTTGAATACTGTTTTACTTGGAGGTAGACTGTGTACCTTACAAGTTTTAAGTGCTGTTAACATGATCCTTACTCTGTTCAAAAACTGTTGAGCGGCAGCATGATGGTAGAGAATGTATTAAAGGCTGCTCTTTTGATTATTTGGCTCACAGAACAATAACTTGGAGCGTGCACTGGAATGGATCTTCAGCCACCCTGACCTTGAGGAAGAAGGTGAACCTGCCTTGGACACGATGGATATGGAGAACAATGCTAATGCCAATATCCTTGCAGACACAGGGTCAGAGGGACCCAGGATCAAAGATGGGCCTGGAAGTAAGTTCTCCTTCAGCTTAGAACTGGTTATCACGTTGTTGTGTCACACCTATACCATTCATAGAGCTCCTTCCTGTTTTGAAAGTAGTTACTGCACCTTTTTGGACATGATCCAGATAATTCACTTCCAGTCTTGCTTCTGGGCTTGGTTGGCTGCTGAATTCTGTGGGCTGTGTTTGCTCAGAACACTCTTTGCTTGGACTCACTGAATAACCTGAGTCCGAGTTTGTTGTTACCAGAGCATGTAAGTCTGTCCTGGCGAAGATTTACTTTTTGTTTTGTTGCTATAAGATAAAAAGACAGAGAAAAGCTGCAATGTTTAACTCCTCAGAGTCTGAGCCTCCTAAAGACAACGCTGCTGTTACAGACCACCTGAGTTTCTGTCCTCCTGTGGTCTGCTGGACAGTTTCATAATCCCTTCAACCAAACTCCTTGTTCAAAATATGTGAGATATAGTTTGTATCCTGCATGTGCTGCTTTTGTTTTGTTTTCTTTTGGTTGAGATTCTGTCATACTACTGCTAAATAAACCACAAGATGGAGCTAAGGTACAGCAGGCAGAGTTGTGAAGCAGGCAAAGAACCTGATGTAAGTGGAACAGCACTGAAGTACAAAAGCTCAGTGGTGGTGCTAACATAAGGATAACACATAACATTTTTTGAAGGGCCTTTAGTGACCAGTTCTAAAAACTGTAGTATGTTTTAAACTTCTACCTCTGTTCTTGAATGTAAAGGTCTTATGAAAAAAAAATTAACAGACAATTTTATTTTTGTTTCTGTGGTTGCTACTGTTATATTAGCATTATAAATATCAACCTTAATTCTTTTGGAGACATGGGAAACACTGATTATTGTTAGGTTAAAAAAAAAGATTTGGAATAATTAATTTTTGTGGTACTTAGCCTTTATAGACTGAGACCTTTTACTGATTGCCTGAAATCCTGATAACCAACATGATTCTGTAAAATGGCTCCAGAAAGCCCTCTCCACCAAAATCCAGGCCCATGTCCTTATGCAATGAAAAAAGGTACCCTTTCACTTTTGGTGGTAATTTGGGTGAATGGCATGAATGGGTGGGGATGAAGAACTAATGCTGAGTTCCCCAGGGACTTTAGGCACAAAAATTGTCCTTGTGTTAAAGGAAGAGGTTTCTTTCCTGTCCTTTCTTTTATCGACTGCTAAAATATAAACTTCTGGATTTTATTTGATTTTTAGGGGATCTGTGATCACACTTACAGACATGGCTAATTTGTGTGCAGAATGAACTCCATATCTGGCACTTTCTGTGATGCTGTCTGTGAACTGGGAATGAATCTGCTGTTTTCTTTCCTGGTAGGGGCTGTGATCACAGCCCTGGTGTGTGCACAGGTCTGTGTGGGTTTGATTAGGATTGGTTTGATGTTTGACAGTGAATCTGATGTTTGACAGTGAACCTGACCAATAGGTAGAGTGAGAGTATGCTGCGGTGCTAACAGAAACTCTGTTTGGGGGTGCAGAGTGTGAGTTAGGAGTGCTCAGCTGATTCTCCAGTATTAGAAAGAACATTTCCCCTGGAGTCATATTTCATTGTTAGGAATAAAAACCTTATGATACCATTTGTACTTCTTAAAACAGGATATGAGCTGTTTGGGTTCATCAGCCACATGGGAACATCCACGATGAGTGGCCACTATGTTTGTCATCTCAAGAAGGAAGGAAGGTGGGTGCAACTGGGAGACTCACACAGGGATAAGCAAATGCTTGGTTTGAGGCATGAATCTCTACAGTGCAGAGTGTGCTCACGGCAGACAACACGTGTTTTACCATCTATACATTTCCCAACAAAGAAGTGAAATCTGTTACAGATTGTAGATGTGAGTCAGCTCTGATTCCACTGAGGTCTGGGCTGAAATGTACCATTGGCTCTCCTGTGCTTGCTGTTACAAATTTCTTCAGTTTGGGGCATTGGTTCTGTATCTGGCTTAGTTTATCTGAGCTGTCCCCCTCTTCTTTTTGTTCCCCACTGATAGAAAGCCATCAAACTATGGGCTGATACTAGTATTGCTGGTACCGTGGTGCTGATCTGGGCTGTGATTTTGATACACTCCCATTATCTGGCATTGGGAATCCCTGATTTTTCTTCATTTGAACTGTAACAAGACATGCCTCTTCATTTCCCCCTTCCTTTTCATTTCCTGGCTCTACCAACACTCTACTTTAGCTGTTTCTCTGATTTTTTATTCTTGTCTAATTTTAGATTTTAAGCTCTTTGAAGTTTGTGTCTGAGAAGTCCCTGATAAACTAGTGATGATTTTCATACACACAGAGTGTGATCCATCTTTTTTTTTCCTTTCAGATGGGTGATCTACAACGACCTCAGAGTCTGTGCCTCAGAACGACCTCCCAAAGACCTGGGCTACATTTATTTTTACCATAGGATAGCAAGTTAGACCTCAAATCTATTTCCTGGCCTTAAGAAGCCATAAGCCTTTTTAACCTGCCCAAAAAAGCGTACAATAAAAAAAAAAAAAATCTAAAACCAACAAAAGACCCCTAACCCTTGGACTGCCAAAAAGCAAAAGAAAACATGGGATGTTTATAGTGTATTTAAAAACAGTCATTTGATGCCGCCTTAAATGTTAGACGGGAAATTTCTATTAGGTGCTGTGTAGTACATTGTTTTAAATTTATACACCTTAAAGGCCATGCAGATTACTGGTGGAGTTTGCAGGGAGTGTGGGGAGAAAGTGGAAGCTTCAGTATTGAACAAAAATAGCTGAGTTCATCCCAGCTCCTGCCTGATCTGTCCATGCATCTGTTGAAAACCACAAACAAACATTGGCGTCTTTGGTAACTGGAAGCCAGTGTTTTCAACCAAAGCCCAGACCACTTGTGAAAATCATATAAAAGTTGGAGGGAGAGGGTCTGTGACTGTTCTTCAAAGCAGATCTTACTTCAGAGGTTATTTACAGTGCAGTGAGAAAAGTCAACTAAAGTTATGTCTGTTGAAATTCAGTGGTATAATATTTTGATTTGCCTTTTTGATGCATAAGTCTAAGAGCCTAATGGAGATAAAAGCAATCTCCTATCAGTGCCCAGTACATTTTCTGCCAAAGAGAAATAATAGATTTTATTTTTGCAGACATAGATTTCTTCATCTTCTCTTGACTGTTCATTTTGCAAGTTCTTCCAACAGATACAGGACTACAGATGGCTAAAAGAAGCAGACTTCCTGACTATGAAATTAAACACATACTCTCAGGAAAGGCAAGGCTATTATTTAAATTTGGTTTTCATATGGAGGAGGTAAGGAAGGGTTTAATGTCCTGTTATATTTACGTCTGGGAAACTTGCATCTAGACAACTCATAATCCAGCTGAAATCAACTCCCTGACGAAGTATTCACAGTGAAAGTTTGCTCTGTGAGGGGGGTGGAGGGTGGGTTGAAATTGCTTAGTAGAATTGCTGATTTATTGATTTGCCCCTCTCTCTCCCCTTAAAAGAACCAAACAACAAAACCCAACAAGAACAAAAAAACCTTGAATTGGTATTTCAGCTTTCTTAAAACTTGCAAACACACCAATAATCTGATCTCTTCCACAGACACCTTCTGAAAGGTGTTTGATGTCTCTGGCATGGTTTAAGGGGTGGGTAGGTAGGGGCTGGCCTTTCCTGTCTGTTTTTGTTTTTTTGGTGTTATTTCAGTTTGTTTTACAATGAAGAATATATATGTGGGCTTTTAAGTTATATTTGAAAACACTAATTCTAGAAAAATTACAATGATGAGTGTGAAACCTTTCATGATTCCAAAAAATACCCCAAAGGTTCACAGTGTTGGCCACTGCTTAGAGACTGTTGCTGGAGTTGCCTTGTACAATGTTACTGAGCCCTCAAAATAAATTGCAACAGTCAAAAAACCCTCTTCCTTATGAAGTGGAGGAGAACCAAGGAAGTGTAATTACATTTTCTCTGCAGTCAGTTCCTACAACTTTAATAGCAAAAATTCAGGCAGCTACACACTACAGAAGAGAACCCAAATTAAATGTCTAGGTACGAGTAGGGTATTTCATTTTTTTCCCAGTGTTTGGGGGAAAATAGTTCTCCCTCTGATCATAAAGCCTCACGCAGAGCCAAAAAACACTGTTGTTTTTTTAATCAGTTTTTGATCTTAAAAGATTTGGAGAGAAATTCCAGTGCAATAATTCTGTACAGTGTAAAGGTGCCTAATGCTGGGAAGCTCCCAGCACTTAGTGCTCTTATTGACACAGAATCATGGTGTCCTAGCATATTAATAAGTGTCCCCTGTGAGATTCAGCTGCCTTGTAATTATTGAGCCACCAGTTCTGGATGAAATAAAAGCTGCCAGTAATTTTTTTCCTTCTTCCATGTTTTAGATAGTTGTATACTTCACCAGAAAATGGCAGATCTGAAAATGGGATCAGCAAATTATGCAGTGATACATCGTCTATTTAAAGTGAAAGAGCAAAACTTCCTATACCTACATGTTTTTTCATTCTGGTAGTAGAAAAAGGAGAAAAGGCCTTTTTATTTTTCCCCCTTTTAAAAAAACAAATGTTTTGCTTTTTTTTTTTCATTCACAATTATATTCCAAGGAAGTTCAGCACAACAGCTTCCCTCTTGCCTCATGAACTTAAAGGGCTATTTATAAACTAACAAGATCTGGTGGCCACTGCCTTTTTATTTAGAAACGTTGGGTAAATAAAGGCCAACAGAGTAATTCCCATGTTCATTATTAAACTGGAAGCATGGCTGGTCTTGTAGGATCAAGAATGGAGCTTGGACTATTGCAAACTATTTTTCTGGTGCATCCTTAAACTGTAATGGCTGTGGGACTGCCTGATGTCACAAGGCACACTTGGAAGGCTGGGAGGAGATAAACTGGAAATAGTAACTGAAAGGGGAGAACCCTTGGCTGGCTGTGTAAGGGAACTGTAGCAGCTCAGCTCCTGTAAGTTCTTTTTAGTTCATGACTTGTGTTCTGCCCTCCCAAAACCACTGAGCTGGTCAGGAGTGCAGGGAGCAGTTTAGAGGAAGGGCTTACAGGACTTCTGAAATTTAGCAGTTAGAAATGTGTTAGAAATTCTTCGGTCAGCTGTTTGAGGCATTATTTTATTCTCTCCCAAAGCAGTGGCTTCCCTTCTTTTTCAAATTGCTGGTTAAGTTGTCTGCCTTTTGTGATGGGATATGTGTGAAGAACATCTTGAATCTGGAGGAACAGGATGTAAACTCCTGACTCTTCAGCCTAAGGTGGGGGAGAGGAGTTTGTTTTGGTGGTTTCTTCTTTTTTGTTTTGTTTTTTAAACTACGGCATGCAGAAACCACACTCAAACAGCCCGTACTGAATAATTTATCAGGCTTTGGCTGCTAAAATTTACATGTGCTGAGTTGTGCTGGGCCAGACCTCAGTACACAACCTGGGCACACTCCCTGTGTCTGGGTGGTGGAAGAGCTGCTGGGGAGTTCAGTGTGCTGAGGGCTTCTTGCAAAAAAAGAGATGGAGGAAGAAAAATCACTGTGAGCTGTTTGAGACAATCTAACCTGAGAATTACGGCAAGCCAGGACTTGGCAGTGAATAATTCTCTTATTTCTCAGACTAATTTTTACTTCCATGTATGATACATTTAGGTTAGGAAATTGGAAGGAAGAAAAACTCAACAACTTCTACTTGTTTAGAATAAAAATTAATTTATTCAGAGCTACGGTTTTACAACAAGTGCAGATGTTTCTGAACTCCCATCACTTGAAACTCTACTGGGTTCAGTGACATTACCTCTGACTCACTTTAGTGGAACAGAAACCAGCCTCAGCCCAGTTCTTTGCTTCAGGCAGCCTCCACTGGGCCACAGAACACATTTGGAATATTGGTGCAACCAGAGCTCATTAGATTGCTTTAAAAGCCTCTCCAATTCATTCCTTTTGTTCTCCATTCTGGCAGCAGCCATTTTTATCCTCTTTGCTGCTTTCATGCATTGAAAGACTATGCAAAATATGTAACTGGACATTTTATTGTTTTCCCCATCACCCTTCCTACTTTAATGGCTGAGATCAGTGTCTGATTTCTACTCACTCTTCAGTGGTTTTACTGTTGTATCCTGGAAGTGTCTGTCCTGGTTTACTTTGCACCACTCAGAGTTGTTTGCTTGAAGCACTGTTAACTTTTTGGAGAGTATTTGTCCAAGATGAGAAAGGTTGTGAATGACATTGTTGCAACTGTTTTAAATTAAAAAGAAATATTCTCACATCTGGTGACTGTGTGGATTCTTGCTTCTTTCTTTCCTGTCTGAAGAGGAATAGACTGAATGTGCTTTGATTCTACCTCTTTTCTTATTCTTTATGATCACTTCTGGTGTTTTACTTAAAAAAAATAACATGCAGAGGGAACAGAGAGGTTCATGAGAGTCTTGATTTCTTGTGACTCCTGGGTGCATCTGTTTTCCTCACGTGTAAGGACTTTACATAGCAATGTGACCACTGGGAGTCTGGTAGGTGCAAGAATAGGCCAAAAAAGAAGAGTGAGGATGACAAGCATTTCTACTTTTTATAGGATCATGAAACCAGGAACTGGAGGAGAGGTAAAAGAGGTAAATCTGCCAGGCTCTGAGTGACACTTCCTGATGTGGAAATAGAGGACATGTGACATGTTGAATGATAAGAAATGTAAAGTTGGTTCAGCTTCTGAAATCCAAATTTAATGATCTGTTTTGGTCTCTTTTCTATGACAGATGTCCTTTGTGACCATGGCAAGTCACACCACACCGTTCACACCACTTGTAGCAGCTGGCAGAGGTGGGAGAGTGGCTCCTTGTGCAAGCTGAAGGGCTCTGTTCAGACTTCATCCAAGAATTCCCTGTGTAGGATTTGTACTTGCTAGCTTTTACAGACTGTTTGTGGGAGGTGGTATTGGATAATTCACAAGTTACCACACTCTTCTCTCCCTCACTAAAGCGGGAAGTAACACCTCTGTCCCTCAGGTGTACTACAGGCTTAACTTGAATAAGGGAGGCACTGACAGCTGTGGTGGAAGACAAATGCCATAAAATTATTGAAGACAGATACTGCATGACTGACAGCTGGTGTGGAGTGGGTGATTGTGTTTTCAGATGTCTTCACCAGTATCCTTCCCTGACTTTTTGAGCAGTTTTTTATGTGTATTTGGTACTAATGCTTTTCTCCCAACCACTGTCTTTGGCTTCAGGATGACAGTGCTGTGTTCCTGATCTGGGTTCCTTACAGAGCATGTAGCTCATGGGTATTCCTGTTGCTGCTTTGTTGGTACATTTGAGCAGCAAGAACTAAACTAACCTTTGTATCTCCTGGCAAAACACACCAGTGTCAAGAGCCCACAATTACTTTCATCCTAAGCCTTAGTGTGTTTTTAATGTCTCTTCCCTTTTCTCCTTTAGTGGAGGGTTCTGGTTAAAGCCATATTCAGACAGCTTTATTTTTGCTGTGGCTCTATCTTCTAGTTCTTTTTCCTGGAGCAACCTACATGTTCATGGAGAGTGTCAGCCTTCAGATCCTTGCTGATGTGGTCCTGCTTTGTCCTGTCACAGCCCCCCAAGCTGTCCACAGCCCCCAGCTTTTCTGTCCACAACATCATACAGGAATTTTTGTCCCTCATGTCTGTGCTTACGTTGGTGTCTCATAGGAAAAGCATAGAGTAGGAATGGTATCATCCTTATCAGCTCCTTTGCCTCATCCTGTGAAAGCCAAAACTGAAAAATGCCGATAGCAAACTCCTACTATGGTGTTTGGGAAATTGCTTTAGTAGTGATTTCAGTCACTGAAAGTTGGGTTTGTTTTTTTTCATAAGGATTGTTTTGTGATATTATTACTTCTGGTTTAATTGTTGCATGGTCTTCAGGAAAAATTCTGATCTACTTTTTTCCCATTTTCTTCATATGGACTGTTTGTGCAAAAGCTTTTGGGCCAGGCTTCAGCTGAAATAAATTCCAGCTGTAAATATAATTGATCAACATGTTGAAATAAAAATAAATTCTAAAAATAACTCTACCTCAGAGTAGCAATGAATTTATGAAAAATGAGAACAAAAGCATATTCTGGGCTTAATTTTTAAGCAGAGAAACATGTTCACTTTGCAAACAATAGGACAGAAGACCTCATTGAAAAAATCTTCTTTCAGTTGGAGATGTAGATCCCTCCTTTCAGTTCATGTAATTGTAGTCAAGACCATTCTCAAATTGAAAAGAGATTTTGAAATATTTGAAGCCACAGACAAAGTTTATTTTTAAAACATATTTAAAAATCGCACAGTTATAAATACAGGTAAATAAATACAATTTAATATGTGGAAAAGAACCCAAGGAAGGCATGCTTCCATTACAGTACAAAAATACTACATCAAGTGTGGTGCTCTGCAAATAGTCATCTATGACCTTAATAAATTTAACACATCCAGTATGCACATAGTTCTTTTTTTTTTTTTTGAGGAAATAAGTTATTTTTAAACAGCAGTGCAAGGAAACACCAAATTAAAGCATCAGTAAACTAAAGGTCTGTGTTTAATATTATACACAGCTGATAATGCACTAAGTATACAGAGGCAGAGCTACCTGTAGTAAGAAACTGATCTTTTACCCCGTTATGTTCTTACATTCAGATTCTTAATCTGGGTCAATATGAGCCTTGGTAACGGAATGTAAACATTCAGGTGTCGGGCTGAGCTCCCACCTCCGCACCCACCGCCCGCCCTGCCAGGCCTGGCACCTGCCACACTTCCCCCTCACACCGGCAGGGAAGTGAGCAGGGCAGGGCTGTGCAGCAGCAGGGCTCTTCAGATGGCCCGGGTGAAAGTATCTGCCAACCCTATAATCTCTTCTTTCCCGTATGTTGGCTTAAAAATAAAGCCAAAAGAACTGATGCAAGATTGCAAAGGTTTTTTTCAAACAGTTTACAGCGTACAGAGGAAGCCACACAGAATGCCTCTCAAAACTATATAGTTTTATTTTACTCTAGATATGTTATACTCTGATATATAAAATATATTTATAAATTTCTTTCATTTTTCTGAATTTACAATAGCTTACTGATATTAAAAAGGCTATTCAAATTAAAGGTTTAGCCAATGTTGATGGCATTCTGTAAAGGTAGAAGGGGAAAAAAGATCAAAGCACATCAAGTCTTGACCATGCAAGCTTGCTCAATGGGCTGTCACATATGCAAGCATTTGTAAAGTTACAGCAAATTTAGGAAAATTTAGATTCCTTCTGTCTCTCTCCCTTGTTGAATGCCTGTTACTTTGTGGGCTGAGGCTCTGAAACTTCCCGGGATTCTGTGACATGCCTGTTTTTCACTTTGCCTAGGTTTGTTCAAAGTGTCAGTGATCTCTTTATGCCTGGCACTTCTTTTTTCTGATTTATTTCACCAGTCCAAAACCAGTAGAACTATAATGAAGGAATCTGACTTCTAGCCTAGGTAAGGTTTGAATAGTAGATAATACTGTATTGCATATCCACCGTTTTTTTTCACAACGTGCAGTGCATTTTGTCTTATTGTTTTTGTCTGTGAATACTTGGCATATTATAAACATTTATTACATAAATTCACTGTACAGACTGCTAAGCTGACAACACTGGTGACCAGAAATCACATTTTTTTCAACTGTGCAGGTTATTCATGCGAAATAACTAATATGTCTCATTTTGCAGATGCAAGTTTGGGCAAAAGAGATCTACAACCAATTTACGTTTTGCTCCATTTCTCACTGGCTCTAACAGACAATGTCTGCCAGTAGTTGTATCAGTTATTATTTCTGCCATGGTGGCTTTTGTGTCCTGGGGGCCCATGCTCTATGGATGTTTCTGGGATCACCTGGTTGCTCCGTTGGTGTTGTCAGGGTCCTCCTTTTCAGGCCCAGGTTTTCTAAATTTGGTTTATTAGCTTAACTCCATATGCTGAGGTTTCAGATGAGTTAAGTGTCTTCAGCTGGAGGTAGCAGATGTTCAGATCTTGTGAAGTTTTACATCTACATATTTCAAATAGGACATTGAACACTGAGCTGTTTTCAGAGCTACTGGGCAAGTTTGAAAAACCTGGCCATGGTAAGAGAGTGCAGACTGAGACAACAGGTTTTTCACTGATTCTTGGAATCTTTTTCTCTAGTTTGTGCTGTGGGGTTTAGACTAGAGAAGAAAATGTGAAAATCCAAACATCCAGCTTCCCTGTGAAAGCTGTGCAAATTTGGCTTTTTTAATTCTTGAGAGGATACTAAAACACATCTGCAAAAACTGTTACTACAGATGTCTGTTATTAATTAAACACTTGAAGCAAACATGAAATCCACAACACAAAGTGATTTCTAAGGATGGGATTTTAAAAGGGCTCTGCTTTTGGTCTAGCCTCTTCCAAATAATATGAACAACTCAGATTTGAGTTTGGCAGACGCAAAGTACTTTTAAAATATTCCATAGAAGATACCAATCAGTAGTTTGAAAATACCCTATGTGTAGGCCTCCTGCATGCATTCTGTAAACCCATGCTCAGGTAGCATTACTACATGCATTGGGTTAATACTTCAGAGTGGTTATTGGTTAATATAGCTGCATGCAATATTGTCACATGAGGTTTTGTGTCATTTGAACCTCCCCTTCGATATTTTTACAAGTGCTATGATTTATCAGATCATAACAAAATACCGTTAGATACAGGTGTGTATATCTGTGTACCTAAAGATCAAATCAGTTCTTCAAGCTGACGTAAGCCTGTCCCCACAAAGTTTCTGTGGTCATTACAGTTTAATGGGATCAGCCAGAAATGAGCCTTTTGCCTTCATTGCAAAGCCTCCCTCCATAAATAATCCCCATGATTCCAGTGCCTGTTCAGCACGTGCAGTGGTACCAGAGCCAGCCCTTGCCTGGTCACTGAATACCTGCACATGAGCTGATCATGCAAAGTGCTGAGCTCTCCTGTGAAGGCTCCAGGGTTCCAGTGCTCGGCAGCTTTATGGATCAGGCTTCTAGGTCACAAATATTCTTAAAGCTTTGCAGAGAGAAAGGACAAGGACAGTCCTAAGCTGGGGGTTAGGAAAATGTTTTTTAATTGCATGAAATATAAAATAGAAAAAAGACTCAAAAACTTGGAATCAGTTACCTGGCAGTGATAAATCACCTCTGGAAAAAGAGGGGAGTAACAAGAACAAGAAACAGAGGTGGGAGAGATGGTGATACACCATTGCAGCACTCTGATTTGGCCTCACCCCATAGATGCGTGCAGTTGTTATCCTGAAATGTCTGAGTCTCTTCTCTGCTGAAGCTGCTAGTCTGTGTGTGAAACTGCTTCCTTAGACCTGGGCAACCTTGTGTTTGTGTGTTACCTTCCTCTCCAGGTGAGTGGTGACCTCATCCATGCCGTCTGTGGGACAGCACCACTCCCCTGCTCACACACAGTGCCACCACATGCAATGACTGTTATTTCCCATCTCCCTTCCTTGCACACCTGGGTGTCATGGATGGCAGGAGGTTTTGACTTGGTCGAGCTCACAGGGAGCACTGAGAAGAGGACCCAGATTTGCTGTCTCTCACTCTCAGGCTCAATCTGCTACTGTTTAGCACCCGCCTTATTTATCCCACCTCATGCTTGGTTAGAAGTACAAGTAGATGAGTTTTCTGTTCAGGTTGTTAATATGCTGCAGCCTCCACACTTTTCCTCTTGCTGTTTCAGGCAAATATACGTGCTTGCCCCTGAATATTTAAGGAATGCTGTGGGGAGGTCAGATCTAATCCTGTCTGTTGCACTGACAGTGCTTGGCAGTGGGGGCTAAAGGAGAACAGTAAAGGCCAGGATACTAAAGAAGTCCCCAGAAGTCCCAAGAGCTGCTGAGTCTGACCTGTTAGAGAGAGGTGAGCTCAGTCTCCAGCTGCTCTCCCACACTGACTAGGGCAGAGCTGTGTGAGGAGATGTGCCACTGGCCCCTTGAAGTCTCCCTGGTTTATCCTTCCCCTCTCGCAGTGTCTCGGTCAGTGGTACGTGGTTAACTTGCCATAGGCTGGCTACAAGAGGAGAGAACAGCTGGGATAATCTTCAAGGGTGTGCACCATCTCTTTGGACAGGCTTTGAAGCCCCTGTTCTGTGCAGCAGAACTGCAGTGCTCTTGACTGACCCAGAGGCCTGAGCCTCCCCTTGGGAGGCAGAGTTCAGCCCCTGTGATTTGTCTGCAGGTTACACAGACAGCTCGTACTAATCCCATGGGTGTGGACATGCATCAGCAGATGAGTGTAGTTTGGAGCAGTGCATCTCAGGATAAACTAAAAGCTACTTCCTACTTAGTCTGTTCTTTTTGGAGAGGCTTGGAGTTGCATTAGGTTTTCCTAACAACTGCTGTGTTACTCGTCCATAGGCTGAAGATGATGTTTGGTGAACTGCCATGGGTATCAAATGCCCTTTGTCATTCTGACTCTGGGAAATCAAGTACTTATTTTTTTTTAATTTGCAGATATAAAAATATCTGGTTTTTTAATTTAAAGATATAATAATAAAGTTCCTGAACAGCTAATTCCTCTGGGTAAGCACCGATTATCCTGCACCACAGCATAGAGGATATTCTAGAGAAACTTGTATGATGGCAGGGCATCAAGCAAAATCTAAGCACATATGCCTTTGCTTTACAGCCTCTTCTCAAAACTGCTTCCCTTCTCTCTTATCACTTCCCAGATTCAATTGCACCGCACCTTCTGCTCTGCCTTATCAATAAAGAGCTGTCATCACACATCGCTGTCAAAGCAAAAGAGCAAACTGTTGTCAGCAGATATGAATACAGCAGCCCACTTAGCTAAAGTGACATTCCCAGTCAGTCCCATACCCCATCCTTAGAGAAAGCTGCAGGAATCAGTTATGGAACGATAGATAAACAGGAATATAGATGTAGACAATTAATTAATAAAACACTCATGAAAAATTTCTGTAGCTGTTTCAGCATCTCTGATCTGTGGGGGAGAGTGAGGGGTAAGCCTTTTATTTTTTAATGACTATCAATTCTTTGTATTTAACAGACTATAGATGGTGATTAGATGCAGTGATTACACTGTCTTACATGGAATTTTCCTTTAAGTGGTTGCTGAAAATAACAGACAGCTGCAAGAAACTTAAGGTTTGTACTGGTGAAACTGTCCAACTCCCACAGAGCTTCTTTCTCTGTGATCTGTGCAGTTGGATTTCTTTTTTATCTGGTTGAGCTGGATTTTTCTTTTAGTGTTGTTTATAAGAAATGTGCCATTTGTCCCACTTTACCACATTCCATTCCATTAAATTCCTGACCACAGGTCAGCACAGTAGCCATCTAATTACACTTTTTCTCTCTCACTATTTTGGAAAAACATTAAAAATATCAGCAACTGAAAATCACCTCCTAAAAATTTCTATTCCTTCTTTGATTGATGCATTCACCCTGAGCTAAATGTGTTTGATTGTAGCCAATCAATCCATTCATCATGTGGAAATGTACTGCCCCAACACTGTTCCCCATTCATCCAATCAGGGAAAATTAAGATGGTGTGTTTATATACACATTTGTAAGTAGCTACACATATATGGTGTTATATAAGGATTTACTCTGCTCTCCTGGAGGTCACAGAGACTCTTGCTACTGTTTGTCATAATAGCAGGATCAAGTCTTGGTCTCAATCCTACAAGCACTATATAGACCAATTTCTTCAGGGAAAGTTTTCCCTTGAGCATGGTCTGCAGGCAGTAACCCCTATGAAGATTTTTCTTTATTTGCAATAAAGATCTGTGGCTTTTTATGTTCTGAAATGACATCATTTGCATACAACATGTATGTGCATGCACATGCATGTATATGTATAGTACCTGATGGATGCATAATAGAATAATCTTTCTAGTTGTTAATGCAGTTTATACTGTATTTGCATCTCTCTAAACATAAGAATATTGAAAACCCTCTCGTTACATTTCAGGAAATGATAGTTGGTCCTCTATGCCAACAAGGCCATCCTGTACATTCTGTTGTTGGTAATAAAAATAAAAGCATAGCACTATTTTACAAAAAGAAAGATTAAAGTGCATAAGTACACAGATAGGTGCAGACCCTGCCATGAGCTCCTTTGAAGCAAACAGACTCTGTCCGAGATCAAGGACAGCTGGTTTGAACAGTAACAATTCTAGTGCAAATTGCCCCTTCTGCTGGCAACACTCGGCCTCCACACTGGTACCCGACCTCATCCCATAGACCTCCATGGACAATGTTCCTCCTGACATTGCACATGGTTTATAATCCTGCAGAACTGGGCCCAAATTAATTGAGGTACCTTTGGAAGCAAAAACTGGTTGCCAGCTAATAGATATGTCCAAAACAAAACACATCCATTTTACATGCATCTACTTTCAGAGCTGTGTTAAAAACGGACCTTGAGAAGAATTTTCATCAAAGAAATCAAAGGATAGGGAATCCCCATTGTGGGGCAAAGTGGGGCCAGCATAGTGCAACGAGCTACTAAGCAGGTTCCTTGGATGCACTGCTTGCTGTTCTAATGTGCAATAGCCATTATCTAGGTTTGTTCTTAGTATACATTTTTTTGTAAAGCTGTGTATATATAGAAAGATATAGCTTGCATGGGATGAAGGTTCTTCAGAAATTCCTATTTCATCTAATTCAGGGCTTTGTCAGATTACCACAGCTCATTTCAATCATTTGAATTTGAATTTATTTACAGTATTTTTGTGCTTTTGAACTTTTCCTTTTTGAATAATATCTGAAATAATTCCTCTATTGATCTACAGTCATGATCTGTTGGAAAATGTGGTCATTTTGGGATGAGTATTAAAAAAGTTCTGTTTCCTAATACAATTTAGTCAATTTGTGGATACTTTTTATTACGGCTCTAGATTAAAAGCTCTTAAGAGAATGTCTAGATCACCCACATTGGCAGCTTGAAATAGTTCTGGCTGGTCCATCATAGACAGAGCAATTCGAAGTGCAGCCCAAATATTGCCTGATAGAGCAGGGTGGGGAACCTGTTGTTGATTCCTGCTTTTTCTTTGCAAACTGAGAGCAGTGAGAAAATTGCTGACAGCCTCTCTGTAGGGAAGAGGGAAAAAAGACAGAATAGAGTAAAACTTTCTAAAGTTCCATGCCAGACTCTAATGCATTATTTTACCGTGCAGTTCATCAGTCTCTTCATGTTGTTCTTGTTTGATTTTCATTAAACAGGTGGGCATGGCTTGTAGTAATGCAAAGCTGAGTCTCTTCATACATCTAGGAGTAGTCTTCATTGCAGTGTAGCTCCCCATCATCTTACCTGTCTTAACCTGACAGCTGGAATACCATCCTTCAGTCCTGAAGGATATACTGCAAGTGTTTTTGGTGACATTAACTACTTGAAGCAGTTTAACTGAAGTTTCCCTTCCAACAACGGGCTCTTATATTTTCTTTTACAAATGCTCTTAAGCACAGGACTAAGTTTAAGTGCAAGAACAATCTCACTAATTATAATAGTACTTTCACTTAAAGCTAAAAAATGCTTAAGCAGCTTGGTAGTTTTATTATGTAGAATTTGTGGCTATAAGAAAAGTACCATTGCTTTGCTAGTACTTCATAAAAACTAATGACAAAATTTTACAACAGCCGAGATTATGCAGCTATATTCTGATTACTTTTTTTTCTTAGATAGCTTCAGCCAGAAGATGAATCTTCACTTGGTAGTTGTGATCCCTGACTTTCTGTGTACACATTTTTTTAACTTACCTGTATGCCCCTAGGTTGATGCAGCTTATCCCTAAATTGTATCTGGACCTAATGAAGCCAGGCTGTATTTCCAGAGCGCGTGTATAGGCCTCGACAGCTTCTTCACTGCGATCCCCGTTTGCCAAGGTCGCTCCAAGACGGTTCCATAACGTATAGTCCTGGTGAAAAAACGAGTTTTTCTACTGTATGTGTCAAAAAGGGACAGAATAGCTCGTTTTTGCTTGCAAAGTTAGGAGGACTGCAGTAAATAACAGTGTTGTATCTTAATTGACACAGAATGTGAGGTTCTGACTCGTGGTCACAGGCAACTTTATATAACTACTACAATTAATCAGGACACAGCTAGAAATTGGACGTGTATAAATCTGCTTCTAAACGGGGCTGTCTTGTAATTAACGTTTCTATTTCAGGTATTGAAATTTTAATGGCGGAAGTGACATCTCATTAATAACAGCCTGATCGAGACAGGAGAAGGAAAATGGCCTGTAGAGCTAAATTTTTTAAAATGTAGAAGTAAAAAATGTACCTCTGGTCGAACAGTTAAAGCAGCACTAAATGCATCTATTGCTCTGTTAAATTCTCCATTCAGGTGAAAAAGAACTCCAAGTCCTGTCTGCAGGTCAGGGTCTATCATATCACCATTCTGGTGAGCAGCCTCCAGGTACAAGTCCTTTACTTCTTCGAGTAATGAGCTAGACAAGGGTGAAAAAATAAAGATCCATTATACAGTTATTTACAAATATTTCAATATTGATTGCATAGCTGGAAATTAAAATCCTTGTAGTGCCTTTGTCAGGAGTGATATATTCCTAAAATTTGTAAATAAGCTTCTTCATCATGGAAAAGATCTACTTCAAGGTGGTGATGTAAACTCATGACTGGAATAAAAATTTCATCTATAAAATGAAGTACGGCCATGAACCCAAGTGAGATGACACAAAGGGTTATTAAAACTGTTCCGATTAGATGACTTTCTCGGACATAAAAGCATTCCTTACTGGCAAAAACAGTCGTATTCTTAAGAGGAATAGATAAGTGACTAGCCAAGACCTTTGAAGAAAGATGCCACTTCATAAAAAAAGACTTCATAAAACCTTTGCACTGACAGCACCAGATGTCAGCGGGATGAAGCTGAAGTAGAATAACACACTTAGCAATTAAGCAGAACTTGCATATTTTATTTTTGTTCATACTCAATTATCTTGTCAACCCAGGACTTGTAAGCGATAAGGGTAAAACATAAGGCCTGTCTTCAAAATGACAAGCAGTGAGATAGCCCGAGTGTTTTAGTTCTGCAAATCATGTCTATGCCTTTAATGACTTTATCATGCATCTCACAGTCCAGAAGTACTTGTTTATTGACCTCATGAAATCATGAGAAAGGGCTGCCAACTCATAAATTATTATGTTATTTAAAATGGATGCCAGCTGAAGACAAATAAAATGACTATACTGCCTCTTTGGTTAGAACCAGAATGGCTTTCAAACAAGCGGATGCCACCTCCCAGTCTTTTCAGAGAACTGAAGCTGTGCCACACTGCAAAATGGCTCATTCCTCGATCCTAGTGGCTGGGTTGGGATACAGGAGAAACTATGAAAGTAGGAAGAGCACACACATGTAGAGGAGGATGAAGGCTTGGTATGGATGTGGAAGCAGCTGAAGAATGAGGGTGCAGGATGTGGGATTACAGAGGCAGGAGGCAGGGTCAGAGGAAAGTAACGGGAGTTGAGGAGAAGCATATTTTTTAAGCTGTTTTATTATTTATTTTTAACTTCCAGAGATGGCATAAGAAATAAAGCCTTCAGTCTCTAAACCAAATGTCCTATGTTGTCTTCCCACTCCTGCCACTAGAGATACTGAGTATTCCATTACAAGGAACAGGCTGGATTTATACAGAGCAAGGAGGCACAGCATGCACCATCAGTTCCAGTGATGTTACAATTTCCACCATCAGGATTTACACTGCATTTACCTTTCATCTGCTGTCTTAGACATCCTCCTGTTAAGCGCTGGGGACCCTTTTTTGCTTCTCACTATATACTTGTATTTTGGATTTTGCTTTATCCAGTTTTTCAGAGCTTGATAGGCTTCCTGTTGATGGCCAGTGTTGGTATAACTTACAGCCAGGGCCATCAGAGCTTTTAGGTTGTTTGGCTGTAGTTCCAAGCACCTAGGCAGAAAATAAAAATATATTGAAACATTTTTGTAGCCAAATACAATTCTTGAATTCTTCCAAAATAAGCCGTGTAAAGAAAACCACTCACACAAGTAAGATCTACCCAATAATACTTGTGAAAAGGGACATTGTCTTATTTTTGTATAAGTGCATTATGCACGTGTATACACACATATACTACACATTGCTGTGCATACACACATATGTACATAAAACTACACGTAAAAGTTTTGTTTTCATCCTTCTGACTATGAGGAATTGTAGGTAGATTCATTTGTGTAATATCTGTCTAGTAAACAAAGAGAAGCTTTACATAATTTCAAGCAAACAGTTTAATACAGTTTTCAGCTCTGCAAAAAAAGGATTTTGAAGCTAAAATTTCTTCCATCTCTATGAATCTTAACAGTCATCCTGATTTCTCAGTTGTTCTTTGACAAAACTGGAGACAATCACCTCAAGCAGTCTTTCTCTGGTTGCGTACTATTAACTGAAAACAGAATCTCATCTATTTTGTGAACATTGCTGTTGCTTGTTTGAAAACTGGGGATAAGCAAGCCCTAAATCAGGCAATCCCTTGCATTTCTATCCAGGTAAGCTCATAAGTTACATATAAATAAGTCTGAGTATCCTTAGATGAAATAACTTCATGGTTAACAGTGCTGATGCAATTGAATATTGCTTCAAATGGAAACATAAAAGCCCATTACACAAAGATAATAATAATACTGATATTTTGGAACTCACATTTTACATACAAGCATTCTGTGATATTCACATCTCTATCAACCTAGAAACGTTGTCAGTCTAGCATTCAGCAGCTGAAGGGAGCTGTCTCCAATTAAGAAAACCTCTTCATTAAAGGACAGACTACAGAAAACATGCTAAGTGGCTAGAATATCAAAAAGACACTTCATTTGCATTATGCCTAATTCAAGTTTATTGGGCCACATAACTTTTCTTTTGTGCAACTACTTAAATTACTAGGTTAAATATTGCACTTATTTAATAAAACAGAAATATTAATCACCCTCTGAAGTCACTTGGAAAGTTTTTATATCTATGTGAATGCTTTACTGAGCTCAATAAATGCTTCACATTCCAAGATAAGAATAACATTAAATATCCCCAGGTCTCTATTACCAAATACTCATCAGACCCTTGATTTAGCACTGAACTTCATTTACCTTTGGAGGGCGACAATTGCTGCCTGCTCATTTTCATTCTCTGCCTGTGTTATACCCAGGAATTGCCAGGCCTGCAAGAATAATCATAATTTTCTTATTTTGTTATATATACCCAATTGCAGAGTTACAACTAATATCAGTGTTAAACACAGGGGTGATAAAAGAGCAGATCTGTCCAGCACTAACTACAGATTTTTCTATGGGGTGATACCAACAGTACCAATCAATACAGTTCTGAATATCTTTGGGCCCAATAAATGTTTATAGTCAATGAATGCAAGGGTGTTCTGTCAGTGTATGATCACATGCTGCTTTCTTAGATTTAAGCTACTGTACATTTTAAATGTTGGTAGAATTTTATGGAAAATGATGAAGAAGAATTATTAAGGTGTATAGATTTAAGGGGTTCTAGAGGGTTTGGGGATTCTCTGCTTTTTGAAATACTGCTGCTTAGTTTAATGCAGCAGTACATTCAAAGAACCCTAGATACTTACACTGTAAATATTTTTTACAAAAAAACAGACTTTAACACTATACTTGTTGAAAACAGCAATATTAAGGAAATTTATATAACTTTTAAAAAAATTTCAACACTCATTAAATCAACAATGTTATTTTTACAATAGCGGCGTTTACAAGATACTTCGAAAACATCAGGATATGAAGGAAAGGTTTGAAGCATTTCAAACAATTATATTACAAAAACAGTTTCTCATCCTGTGAAGGACTCACTGTTGTCTGTTTAAAGTCATATACTAATTCAAAACTCTTGGAATTTAATCTGTTTCAGTCAATCATGACTAGTAAAAGTTTGAGCCCCAAATCCTTCCATGACTACATGCTAAAGGGAATCCCCGTTCCCTTTGTCAGTAAAAGGCACATGAGTGAATACCTCTGCATCGTTGGGTTCTTGTAGAATAGCAGCCTCCAGGTATAAGATTGTAACAGGAAGGTCACCTTCTTTCATTTTTTTCAGTCCTTCCTCAAAAGCACCAGGCCAGTCTTTGAAGGGATTGTCAGTATGGAAATAATAACCCTGGAGGAGAGAGATAATGGACCCGTGATGAAGCACTGTAGCAGGGAATGACAAGTCCAAAAAATTAAATGACTCACCATTTTCCAGCTGGATGTAAACATCCTTTGTTCTGTGAAAATGGTATGAACTCCCCCATGGAATTTCAATTATAGAAAGGGTAAAAAGGTAAAATGTCACCAGACATTTATGTTTCTGCTCTCTTTACTTTTACCTTAGCTCTGAAGTGATACTTACTGGTGCTAATGGTGGGCTCTCCTACTCCCATCAAAGATAATGGCAACAACTCACACTGCCTGCAGTAGCAGCAGAGCTGAACCTATCATGAGCCCAGGATATCCAATTGAATTGTAAAGAGCACACATCAAGCAGCTGACTCCCTGCAGTGCTTGTAACCTCATGTCTGCTCAGTTAAAATTTTGAAATCTTCAATTAAACTTCCAGATACAGAACAGTGTTGCAAACACCTGAGTTTATTTTAGTATTCCTTTAAATTTTGCCTTTTTCTCTTCTTGTCACTGCAGTATAAAGGGTGTATGCTAATATCAGCTACATAACAGAAGTCAAATGAAAATGTGAAATGGAAAGAATGAAGAAGAGAGACAGAATCTCTGTCATTTCTATCCTCAACAGTGTTTGAGGATATTTTTATTTGGTACTCTTCCTTAGGTGCCTGTCTTCAAAACTGCCCATAATCCAGCAGTTTGCTTTGTGAATCTTTCAGCACAATTCAGACAGTGTGCAAGTCTAAATGTATTCTCACTATGGCAAGGTCTTTTAAATCTATCCCACTCATAGACAATTAAAGAATATGAACTCTTTTGGGTAAAGTTAACTTCCACATCCAATGAATTTCCTTGGGATCCTTTGAATAGCTGAGTCTTGTCTCAGAGTTGCACAGGAGGGATGGGAAAACTTGGTGTTACCTTCTCGATGGTTGAGATGGTGACTTGCCCTGGAGTTTCCTGGTTGTCTGAAATCCAGTTTCTGCGAGCCATTTCTTCCCATTCTGCTTGCATTTTGTCCCAAAACTCTGTGTCTGACTAGAGGAAAAGGAAGAAAACAGAAAATGAACAACAAAAACTTTAAAACAAACTGGCAAGCTTTAAATTTCTTTCTACCAGTGGTCTGTCAATTTTGCTGAATGGTATTAGTTCTATTAATAATCACACTGACTGAAATGCTACAGCTCCTGTTTGGAATTTCATATAATTAAATTTCATCTCATATTGGAATGCATTTTGTCAACAGAAAACTCTTTATCTCAGAGGCAGCGTATGTCCTGTTTGAAGCAGGATTTGCAGCAGCTTACACTGCTTCTTATTGATACTAACAGCAAATGGTTACAGAAAATTTGAAGGAAATGAATGTTGCAAGTCTCTGACCAAAGAAAAGAAAGAAAAAAAAAAGAAAAATCAACTAAGTGCATGTGCTAAAGAATAACAATAGATAAAACAGTTTAAAAGAGAATGAACTTCTCACTTTGTTATATTCAGCATTATTTTCAGCTTTGTGAAAGGGAAATGTCAAAGCTCAGACAGAGAGTATTTGCATAAGAGATTTAATAGAAATTGGGCTTTTTGACATAGTGGAGAAATCTTAATGTTGCACTATGTACTGTGCTGGTGAGAGGAATCTACAAGAGATTATAAAATTGTACAGTAAGATTAACATTCAGCTCAAAGACAAGGGAAAAATGCAAACACAAGGGAAACAGAAATTATGAAAAAAAGAACGAGATTTAGGATGTACAACGACCAGACAGAGGGAACCACTGTGGTTACTAGAAAATGATGCCAAAAAGCAGAAATGGGATTTAAAAAGAGGGGAGAATCCAAGTTTAGGTGCCATTTCGATCTCCACAGATTATCCATAAACCCCCAAAAACAGATCCATAGCAGAATATCTGCCCAGCACTAGGGGCCTTTCCAAAGTTCTCCAGTTCCTGCAAGGTCATGGCCAGAGCTTCAGTGAAATGACACTACTGGGGGCACACTTTCCCAATTTATTTATGTCAAAGAAAACAGCACAAATAATTCTATTGAGGTTAGAAATGTAATATTTGATACAAGACTGACAACTTTGCTACTGCTCCACATCCAGGCATGATTTGAAAAATAGAGCTTAGTCTGTAATTGCAGGACTTGCTGCAATGTTCCTTAGGTACTTGGAAAAAGGAAAACATGTGCCTCCTGATATCCAGCACTTTCTTCCAGGGTACTCGGAGTTGTCTGAATTATGCAATTATGGGACCTGTGGAGGTACCTGCAATGTTCCTCTGAATGGGAACCATTCACTCCTGGAGAGGAGATTTCACTCTGGGTAATAGAAGCGAATGGCACTTGACCGCTCTGTTACACACCTTCAGAATTTGCTTTCATTCCAGACTTGAAGGAAATACATTCTTATAAATAGTCATGAGATTGTGCTGAAATGTCCATTTAGAGTTTGAAAAGGCTGGGATAATGAATCAGGTTGCTCCCTCTTTAACTCTTAGCCAGGAGCAGAGGCACTTGAATCCCTAAAACAATCCCATTTTTCAACAGATGCCTCTATCAACCACTTCTCACTCAGTACAAATTTGCAGTGCACTGAAATACAAATTACATGTTCGTGTTTATACTAGCAGTGATTTTGAGATTCAGGATGAGGGAAGGAGTAGAAATTTCCCTTTCCTTCAGATTAAAACTAATAAAACTACTGAAAAGTAATCAGTAATGCCTTTTTAAGCAGATTAAGTTATAGAAATAATTATATATATGAATATATAAATTCATAGATATGAATGTGCATATGAATATATATATATGTTTATATTAAATTTTTGCTCCTATTTTTCTCCCAGAAATTCCCTATGAATCAGTGGTTTGGAAACATATCTAATCATATTTCTGCAGACAGTAAGCAGGCATGTAAGTGGGTTTAGGTCTTAAATTCAAATTCTGCTGTTTAATTACATATTTTTAATTCCCACAGATGTTCACTGTGTTTATACTCCACTTAAAAAGCCAATGAATTGTAGTGCATTCAAGTAGTCATGCTGGATGTCCATCTCCAGTGAGTCAAAAGGGGAGGGAAAATGCAACGAGGAGAAGACCTGCTTTGCTACAATGTCTCTCCACTCATCCTACACTACTTGGACATGGGGCAGGACTCAACTGTTATTTTGCAATGATGAGAGAAGATTTGCTTGTTTGGGCCAAGCTCCGACATTCTGAGCACATCCAGCATGGGGGGTTTCTGAAACGAGTGTGGCAAAGCTGCACTGGGCACCTGGATCATGGCACCTGATAAAATGCTGTAATTCTACTGTGACAAATCCCAATGTCAGTAGCAGAGCAGTTTAATGTCCTTGAGGAAGAGGAGTGTAACCATCACACAACCTTTGGCAAAGGCCTAAGTCTGTTCCAGCTGCCATTAGTAGCAATTTTTTCATTGACTTCAGTGGCAGGAAGGTTAAATTAATATTGAGCATTCCTGAAGATCTGGCTTTGCACCAAGACTCCTAGACCTAATTTTAACTCTGCTACATCACTGGTGCCAATTAACCTCATTTCAGTGTTTTTGCTGCCTTAATGCTGGTGAATTACTTTGGATGTACCAAATGTTTTCAGACCAGTTGAACACATTTAACACATTCTCAGATGATCTGCAGCAGTTAAGTAGAATGACAACCAGGAAAAATGTTCGTACCATCTGACTACTTCCAAGCAGAAAATTCTGCATTTTGTCAAAGAGGCTATTTTTACTTTTAGTATTTAAAAATATGCTGAAGCAGTTAAACAAATGGGAGGCAAAATATTTCCAGGCTCTCTACTTCCTATTATACAGTGAAAGGAGGAGAGGGGTGCACTTTTTCAATATTGCTGGATAAATTACAAATTTACCTGTTTTCATGACTTTTAGAATTTTGCCTGTCCTGTAGTGTCAAAAATTAATTTGCAATATTCCTTTTAGACCAATGCATAACAAAGTAAGTTTCTGTCATTTTTCTTTGGATTACTGCATCAACACACTCTTTGATGTGGAAGGCACAGTTAAACTCATGTACTTTTAACCAGATAAGATTTCCTTAGCTGATACCTTCTCAAAACGAAACTTGAAAGTTTTAATAAAATGTAGAGATAAAAAATTATATAAAAAATTGATATACCAAGGCAAAGATACCCATCATGATTTGGGAGAGTGGCAAATAAAATACATCTTGATGACTCAAGTTCTTAGTTCCCAGGCACATCTGAAGTGATGTCTAAATAGTGAAACAGGAACACTGTAGGTACAGAAAGGACTGATACTCATGGGAACCACAAAGCTTATGATTCTAGACTATGTGTTCCTAGGCTAGAAGAAATTAATCCCATCTTTTTGTGCTATTGTCACATAATTTATCTGTAATATATTCTGATGCTTTACAACAGTACATTATACAGCAGATGGTTCAAGTGACATTGTGTTGTAAATAAAGTGATGCTGAGAAGGACAGCTCAAAATTTCTTATGCATAAGCTCATGAAACAGTGTGGCATCTGCAGTTTAATCAGGGAAATGTGGAATAAGAAAATAACAAAACTCCTTTTTTTTCCATCTCTGAGACATTTCTCAGTTGGAAGTCTTTGCATTTTCTTGGTTTTATTTCTATTTATCCTAATCTATCACCACTAAAATGGCAGATGATAAAAAAGTTGTTTTAACAGAATATAGGTACAGGATGGACCTGAATCCCCAGAGTAGCATTTTTTAAAAATTCAAAAGTACCAATTTGTGGTAAAAAAGAGCTAATTATTAGGAAAATTACATTAAAACATAGTTCTTACTGCACTTGGGAATCATGAAGATAAAAAACCACGAGGCAAAACCCAAATCCAATTTCCAGAAGAATAGAAAAGGTAGTGAGGTCTGCAAGAACCCGATCACTGCGAGGGAATATGGACCCTCTCTAGTAAAAAAGCTATTTTACTTACTGCTTTATTCTTAAAAGATTCCCCAATGGCAGACATCATTAAAACTTCTTAAGAAAGAATTACCTCACAAATCTTCATTAATCTCAAAGTTTGACATCTTAAAACCATTCCCAAAGCTCTAAAGTGAATACTGGGTGGAGGATAAAGTTTGGTGTCTTCATTTACTGAATTGTTAATTAATTCCTTTCGAACTAGGCCACAAAGAACCTGAGATTTGCTTCCTTTACTTGATCAGTTTTCTGGCTAATCTTACCGCTTGGAGCTTTCTCAATTGAAGAATACTGCAGAAACAACCAAAACCTAAAAAATGAATTTTTGAACTGTATCTGTTCTCCGCTTAAGAAAGCACTAATCTTTCTGAGATGGGCTCCAATTTATTTCAATCACTCCAGCTTTCTTACCACTTCATTTTATCTAGGATGGAAATTCATCTCTTTTCATATGTAAATGGAAATAACTGCTCTATAAGGTCTTGGAGAATCCTTTCCTTTACATTTTAACTACCTGGTCCAAGGTTCTATTTTAAGCAAAAAGAATAACTTTAGACTGCCAGCTACACAGTTAGGGAAACATTTAATTAGATTCCTTTTAATAGCTGTTTCTGAGACTACTTTAAAGTATTTTAACAACCTCTCTATTGCCTCAAAATGACCTTTTAGTCTGTAGGTTTGGGGGTTTTTTTATACAATATATTCTTCTCCTTACTTTACTCTATAAAGCAATTCAATAATGTCGTGTAACCTGTTGTTGGACTCAACTCATTTTTCTCTCTGAGTGTCTGGAAACTCCTCATCACACACAGTTGCTGGCAGTTGCAACAGTACTGACATCATTCGCTTAACCAGTAACGCCAAGATGTTCAGCATCAGACTCCCTGTGTTGCCATTACAGGTTGCAGCACATCATGTCCCACCTTCAGGATCAGTCTGGAGTGCAATTAGGAACACCTTGAGCATTTTAAGCAGTGACAATTTGAAAACAAGTCTCTCCTTTCATGCCACGAGCAAATGTGTGTGATGTGTGACATCAAAAACACCTCCCGTGCCTCACCAGCAGTTGTTTACAAAGAACCTACTTGATCTGGAAAAAGCAACGCAGGCAGAAAAAACAAGAAAAATGCCTTCAGTGTTTAGTTTATAAAAGAGTTTAGTTACTGCTTGTGTCCATTTTAACCTTGTATGCTCAGACAAGATTTTTTTCTCTGTGCAATAAAATCCCAAGAAACCATAGTAGAAACCATGACTCTTACGATAGCATATAATTAAAAGAACCCTACAAATCAGCTTAATTTCTTAAAAAGGAAACTCTGTTTCTAGCTAAAAGCCAGCATATGAATTAGGCATAGTTTTTTTGTAATCAACCAATATTAATTTAGAATAGTTCAACTGCCAACACTGGAATTGGAATGGTATAAAAACTTGAGTTAGGGGACTATTAAAAACATGGCTCAAATTTAAATTGAATCTCAACCCTAAAGTGTTCTAGATGGTTTGGAGACTAGTGAGACTTCAGTCCATGCTAAAAATAACAAGTTTTGAGGAATCGGTTTTGCAGCTTCATCCTTTCCACCCTAAAAATTAATTTCAGTGGCTGTTATATAACTTAGCCTGAAATTCTGTCCTCAGTGGAAGGTAGCTGTCTTGGCTCTTTGTGGTGACAGGATTTTGCAGGGTTACCAATGGAACCCACGGCATTTACGGATCAATGCTCCAGATGATCCTCCAGGTCGATGCTTATATCTAATTTTTTGTTGAGTTCTTTTAAAAAAACCCCTGTATTCCACCTTGTCTCTAGTCAGGATCAGGATTTCAGTTGGGATTAGTGGTATAGGAGAACACTCGAGAGATGTTTCAGGTGTTGGAAATGTAGTTAGTGAAAAAAACATGAAAGTGCACTTGGAGAACTATCCAAATAGCTTCACCTTTTCAAACCAAATTGATTTGTCAGAAAACAAAAATATTCCTGTGCTTAATGCTCTGCCACTTCTTGTAAAAATGGGAAAATGGTGCATGGTTACTGCTACATGTGCAGTCTGCATTACAGCAGGTAATTGTGCTGTTTATCAGGGATTCTGAATTCAGGCTCCCCTGGAGAGACTTGGTTTGTGTCTGAGCTTAAATAGCTGAGTGCACACGTTCAGTTGCTGGGGAAAAATATTTTCCTCTTTTACTTTCAGTTTGGAAGTACTTACATTTATGGGGCATTTTTCTTTACCCACTTGCTATAGCAATAAAAATCGAGCTTGAAAAGTTGGTTCTGTCTAATCTCAGTTTATAGCTAAGGGTTGGTGTTTGTTTATTTGTTGTTTGGTTTTTTTCTTTTAAATGAGATAAAATGCTATTTTAAATTAGAAACTCCAGGATTTGTGTCTTTTCACTGCTTTAGATAATCCAATTCCAACTTTCTCCTATGCTTGTGCTGCAAGATAAACAAGAAATCTATAGAACATTAGCTGAAAACAGAACAGTAAATGAAATAATACCTCAACTGCTGCCTTTGCTCTTTCAAATTCCTCTTCCAGGGAGTGATTTCTGGAGAGAAGAGGTGCTCCCCAACGCTGCTCCCTAGTTGATCGTGCCTAAAAAATAAAAGAATAAATCAGAAAAGGATGATAGACTCTCTGCCACATTTCTGAGTTATTTCCTCAATTGTCTAGAGCCCCAAATGGCCTTTCTCTTGGGGAAAATTAGTTGTTTCCCTAGATGAATTCCTCTGAATTTTCTCACACCATAGCTAATATCACTCCTGATGGGAAGCAGAGTAATCTATCTTTTCCAGATTTTTCTTTTCACTCGAGATGCATGAAAGATGAAGAGACATCCAAGAAAAGGCGGTGCAAGAGCTGGACTACAAAAGGAAAGAGCTGACTATTTTATGTAAGACTTTTATCTTCATTCTTCCTTCTCCTGCATTACAACTGTCTACACTCCAGGAAGAAAACATCTCACTTCCCCTGTACATTTCGTAGTTTTCTTTCAGATTTTATTTCAGGATCACATTGGAGAGCCAGGTTTGCCATGGATTTCACTGGAGGGACAAATCCTTTTCACAATCAGCAGCTCTCCTGTGCCTTACTATTGGTCGATCTCATTGGAGGTACATAAAGACTTTTTCCCTATTCTTTTATTAAAAGCAAATTTTATTTTTTTTTTAACAAAAGGCCCTGTACAAAACCAAACAATGTTTAGGGATGGTATAGAAAGGCACAAAGTGGCCTAATCTTGCTAAATAGAGCTCTGGCTGCTAATCCCTCCCCTCGTGTTTGTCAAGAGGTTAAACTCATTAGCCACTTGCCTGCCCGTGGTCCCAACTGCATTAATTTATGTGATTATATTTCTGATGACTGTACTTGTAATATTCAATTTCAATGAGCCACACTGCTAAAAGACTAATTTTGCTCACATCAGGCTCATTGGGCTGTATCTGGAAATGCTGGTGTGTGCACTGCTGGGATGAAACATCCAACACAGTCCTGGGTTCTCACACACGTTGTGTCTGTGGTTGTACACATGTTTTTTTACCCAGAAAATGGCACTCATCTGTCAATCTAGCCTTAAGGTTTCTGTATTGTTCTCAAGCCGTTGGTCTCTCAGGCAGAGATTGATGAGTGAGTTGTACACTGGGTGGATGATACACAGAGGGGAAGAAAACAGCAATACAGCACAAATTCTGTGAGAAGCACAGGCTGGTGGTGGGCACTGTGGGTGTTATTCTGTGTGGGCTTCAGGATTTTGCTGTGACAGGAAGCACCAAGAGTCCACACTGAGGATCTGTTTCTGCTTTCACATCTACTGCCTCTGGTCCATGTGGTTTTCAAACTGGTTTTTTCCCTTGCTGAGGCCAGGAAGAGATTTCAGGTTGTTACTGAAAACATATCGAAACCCAGCCCTACACACAAACCAGTTGTTTTACCGATTAATAGAATTTGTGCAGAAGAGAGAACTGGTTCAAATCATTAATTTCTTTACATATCACATGATGATATTTGTCACTCAACTTCCACAGGATCAAACTGATGTTCTACAGAGAATAAACTGAGGTTGTCTGGAATACTTGTCTTTGAGGAAGACACTCATATTTAATTTAAAGTTATCAAGAGACCTTAATGATATTTCCAACTACCACTTCTTATTTTTCTCCACTAGTTTAAAACACATGTTAGTACTCCTTATTTTCTCTGTAGAAAGATACTGATGATTTTAATAAGTTTTTAATGATAAAAGGACATTGAATAATACAAAGACATTGCAATATTAAATGATCTCATTATGAAACATCTTTTTCAGATTTCAACCTTTTTTGAGGTCACTTTTACACTCCTTCTTTATTTTTCAGAGTCATACAGACAACCAAAATGAACCATATATTCTAGTACCTGTCTTGCTGTTTCTCTATGCTGAAATCAGGTGATCTCCTGTCTCCCTTCTAGACAATTCTGTTACTCCAGTGCCACACAGGGAGCCCTCATGCTGACATTCTCATACATTCTGAGCCATTGATTCTTTTCAAACTGCCTTCCAGCACAGTGTTGTAAGTAGAGCCTGCATTCTGGCTCTCAAATGTATTGGAATACATATTTATACAGATGTCTTGGTCACCAACTCATTTTTTCAACTCCCTTATTTACATTTTTTTCATTTCACTGTTGTATCATGAAGAAATTTTCTCAGGAGTGGCTTGCATATTTATTTTCAGATCAATAATACTGAAAATCACAGTTTCTCCTTGGAATCACAGAAGAATCCCCACTCAGTTACATTTCCTAGTAAGTAACTACTGCTCTTGAGATCTAATGTTAGCCAGTCTTAATCTGTTTAATGGCTTCTCAATTCATACTGTATGGTGCCAATTTTAAAATCAAGATATGGTGTGTTTATTCAAACCTCTTGCAGAATATCGCACAGCAACATTTATGAACTTGACCTGTAGTCTGATCAAAGAATTACATTTGTTTTCCTTGACACAGGACTCTGTTGATAGGCACTAATTATGTTCCCAGCCTTTCCAATATTTATGAGTTGGCTCTTGCAAATGGTTTGATTACTTCCGCTTTTTACCCTTTTGCTTCCAGTGGCTGCCATTCCTCAGGTCAAGGACAGTACTGCAAAAGGTGATGTTCAGACTGCAGAAGGGGAGAGTGAACTTGTTGGGGCAGCAGAGAGGTGAGGGGGAAGAAGGCAAGAAGCACAGAGGTCCCCTCTGCCACATGACATAAGATACACATGGTCCCTGCATCACCCCCACAGAAATAAACTTTCTGCTCCATTAAACGCACAGTCAGAGGGAAAAAAGGTCATTAACAAAACCCTCATAAGCTGTGCTTACATATAAACAATGCAGAGTCATACTCCAAGTTGTGATACCCAGAAATGGAAGACCCCCTGTGTAATGAACATGCTGCCTTCCACTAGTGCAGGAAAAGAGAGGATGGGAATGGAGTACCAGTACTGGAGAACTCCACATCTCCAGCTGGTGATGGGCTGGGACTCCCTTAAGGGGAGACCAAGGTGGGTGTGGGTCAGGGTGGAATGAGTGTGTCCGTGGACACTCTGTGGACACCATGGTTTGATATTCCCATCACCCTACAATGGAGGTGCTGAAGCTGATCATGGCTGCTGTCCTTAGGGAAAAAAAAAATCTTCCATTCTGATGCATTTGCACACACTTTCCTGCACTTGTACTCTACTTACACGCTGCTGGATCTTAACTGTTGGTGAGAGGCTTAAATTACAGTTTTAACTTTTGATCAGGTCTTCAAATAATGAACTAAATCTGTCCCTTGTAACTTTTCATTTCCTAAGAGTAACTGGTACATCCAAGGAGAGCCATTAGTCTTACTTTAGCTATTTGGGAGAAGTGAGGAATCAGTTTTTTATTCTAAATATGTTGCCTTAAATTGGAGATTTCTAAGGTTTAGAGGCTTTGCATTATACCTTTGTCTGAGAGTGCTGACATATTAGAATTAGATACAGCTTTTTAGCATGTCAGGGGTTTTGTGTATTATAGGTGAGCAATAAAATATCTATAATGCCCAGAGGAGCATTTAAAGAGTTACAACATGAGCAAACTTTATGTACAGACAATGGAACATATTATCTCTCTCTTCACTTTGTAATTATAAGATGAAAAATAAGCCTTCAAAAAAGCCCCAAACACTGTAGGATATCTCAGTACTAATAAAAGCATAATAAGGAACTTTCCAGAATGGTAGAGGAAAAAAAGAACAGTGCCAATGCTGTTTAAGAGTTAATAGTAGGTAGAATATGATGTGCAAAAATGCTGCAAAACAAGACAGCCACATCCAGTGAGAGCCACCACAAGAGCATATTCCAGCCTTCAAACACATTTCTCCCTTAGTAGTTCAAAGCTTGTCTTTTGGATTTTGTATTGATAAAAGTTCTGGTAAACATAGGATTTTCTTAAGAAGATTGCATAATTTTAATGAAAATATGACCTAGTTACTTAGCATTTCACTTTGAGGAACTAAATCTAACATGTCAAAGATGAGTGATGAGGTGATTGCCTGGGAAACTGCTGATGGAAAACTGTAGCAAGTTTGACAAGATGGAATATTTAGGCTATGGCAGAATGTGTTGCATATGCAAAGGTTACCTTTAAATGAGATAGACAAAACCTATAGAGGACAAAGATGGAAAACATATGTTTTGATAAAAGCTGTAACGTGATTTCTTTTACAAGTACAGTAAGAACTCGGTCAAGATCAATGAGCCTGTTTCCTGGGAACTGACAGCTCTGGCAGTCCAAGCAGGATGAAGCTGGCAGTGAACAAACCCACTGTATTTCTGAGTAAGCTACCTAGAATAAGAACTCAACCTCACTTTAGGTCATTTTTCTGCGCCACTAATTACCAGTTCAGCGTTTCGTTACTTGAGTGGATCATAAGTTTGAAAAAAAGCAGGTTATGACAAAATAAAACAAAAAATTCAAAACATGAATTATACCAAAACAACAGATAAGAATTTTTTTCTCTGCTTCTTCTTCAAGCTGGCTTATTCAGCTTCATGTTTTTTTTATTTTGAAATATCAGTCATTTCACAAAACAGTATGGAGCCTCAACTGACTGAACTTAAACTGAATGAAAAATGTGGATTTTTGCTTCTGCAGTTATTCTAGTGGAAGATAAACAGGAAATAGACCATAGAAAGTAGAGATGTTATATACTAAATTTGCAACTGCTTTTACAGAGAGCCACAGCATTTAAATTCTGTGACAGTCTGCTTGATTTACACACATCTTGGTTGAGCACAACTATTCTGGAATTTAGATCTATTAGGCTGAGGAACAGCCTCCTAAAAATGGATCAGAGGTACTTCAAGACAGACAAACTATGTGAGAACACATCATCCATTTCAAGTGGATGATATTGTGCAATAGATCTTTTCCATTAATAAGAAGTATAAATCTATTGCAGAGAAAGAAAAGATATCATACATTACAACAAGAGTGAGGCTTTCCAGAGGGAAAAAGCCTCTGCTGTTAGTAGTGTAGAGATGGCAGGGAAGTAGGCTTTTTTCCTAACAAAAAGACAGAAATGGATCTGATAACTGGGTTCTATTTCTATTTTCTTAAAAAAATGGCGCATAATTTAAGAAAACACATTTAGCATTTTAATGTCTCATTTTTCCATTTTCAAATGAGGCTATTATTTTCCATTAATTTTCAGATTTTCTATCTGATGGAAAGTTTTTGAAGTGCAGGCCTAAAAATAGCTGTGGAAGGGAAGACAATTATTTTCAACTAAAAGCTAATCCACTAGACAACTCTTTCTTACCCTGGCCAGTGGCAATGGTAGAAATCCCTCAGTTAAAAAATCAGAAGCAGGAAAGAAGGTGTGTAAGCAACCTGATCTGCGTGAATGCAGATCTAAATCTGTTTGTACCTGTTTGTGCATACATACATACCAAAAAATATACAACTCTACATAACAATTGCTTAAAACTCTAAATAATAATTGCCACAAGATCCTGTCTAATATACTGTGACAGTGGAATTGGGCAAATCTACAGAACCCTCTGTACTAGAGTTACTTTTCCTGCAGGAAAAAGTCCTTTGACCACACTGCTCTCCCACCTGTGGAGATAAACTAATAATGAACATTGGTCTAATGATTTCTTCAACCATTTTCCAATTCTGGGGATTCCTGCTTGATCAAGAGACCTTGAGAACAGATATGTTGCAGGGAGAGGGAACCATTAGAAGTCTGAATTTTCAGAACTGGTTGAAGAGAAAAAAGATGATGCTTTAAATTGTTTGAAGTTTTTGTCTTTGTACAGGAAGGTCACAGTTCACTGCAGTATTAAACTCTGAATGGTTGAGGTGCTGACATATGTAAGATATTTTGACAACATTAATTTCAAAGAGGTGTAAATATTTTTCTCTGATGATGTTGAGAACATCCCTTAAATAGTTGTCCCAGAATGTGAATGGTTAGCCAGTGGGACAATTTTTCCTTGCCTTTTTGTTGCCAAATCTCCTTACCTGTATTGCAGGTGCAAGTTCTAATTCTGATGTAGAATCAGAGTCCAAGGCACTCTTGACATTAGTCAGCTCAGACTGTGATCTGTTTTCTGTGGACCTAGAAAGAGTGCATTTACACACTCATCACTGAGCAGTAAGACATGCTGCTTTACATCTTTCAGGTTCATAAACACACACCAATAAATTAGAGTATTTATTTTAACTGAATTATCAAAAGGTAGTTATCAAAAGTACCTGGACCCTTCTCAGTGTTCTCACTCATGCACTTCTGTTTCATATCCAGGCAAAATGAGGTTAGGCAATGACACAAGACTGTACCTGCAGTCAGTGTCTGAGAATCAACCACCACTATGCAGGAATTCACCTTGGCATATGTGCATTTTCATGCCACAGTATCCTAATATTCTTTCTCCCTAGAAAATGAAACCCTGTAGACCAAAATCAAGTCAACCGAGCAAAACTTGGTCAAGCTCTAAGTTAATGAAATGCCCAGAAAAAGGGCAGGTTAAAATACAGGATAAGCATCATTTGGTCAGAAACCTTCTTCTAGTGCATGAAAATGCTAATTATGGCCATGCATAATGTGGAGAATGAGTGTTACTTACACATCAGGAAGGTAGCAGAATTAATCTGCAGGAACTGTTCCCAAAGGCAAAGTCCAATTCTTCCCTCATTTGCAACCCCTCAAGTTTAATTAACTGCGTGAAAGGGGTAGTTCTTGGTTTGAATATTTTATCTTACCTCTTCCAGTTGTACCCTTGCGGTAGCAAAGCCAAAATACAGTGGATATCCAGTGAGTGTCAAATCACTGCACTGCCAAGTATCCTGCTTTATTCATTTTACTCATGTTTGTAGTTGGATTTGGATCATTGCATGTCTCTGTAGAATTCTAACCACCATTTATTTAGTAATTGCACCTGCTACTTTTCACAACACTAAAAATTGCTGGCAAAATATCATTTTAGTGTGTACTGCCTTATGATGCATTGTCCAAAATGTGTGCCTGAGCACATTTAGTGTGATCATAACAGGTTTAATGATATGACTTTTCATCAAGAAGGCATTTCTGTGAATTAAGAAAGCTGGAGTGGAAATATTTTGGTAAGGAAAGCAAAAAGCTGTACCATAAAATCTCCTTTGATGGAGCTCTAGATGATGATGATGATATTCGCTCTGCAGAAGGGTGGACCTTGCTACTCCTGTCTCCATGAAAACTGACATCATCCCATTTCTCTGGATGATGAATATCAACTGGAAAATAAGAAAAGAAAATATGAATCTTTTAAAGAAACTGCTACAGAAAATTTTATCTCCTCTGCTAAATGTACATTATAGAGAAAATGGTGCCACCAAAGACTATACTTTAGTTAAAGTCCAATATACAGAAATGTTTTGCACCTTTCTATTTGATATGCTGTGAAAATATTTGGAAATTCACACCATTTTTTCAAAATCTATTAGCATTCATGGTCAGAATGTCGGTGTAACTCTTGATTTAAAATCAGTGATTTGTATGTAATTTAGTCTAATTGTAAAAATAAAACTTTTTTTAGAGACTACCATTTAAAAATGTAGGTAACTAATATTATTCAGTCATGTGTCAGACTCACTGTGCAAAAATCAGATGTTCAGCTCCTGTTTAAAGAAAAGGTCTCTAAAAGAATTTCTGTGCTGATGAATGGAAAGTTTGCTGCCTCGGTATAAATTACATTTACCTTGCAAATTCTCAGTTGCAGTGCAAGTAATTTAGTTTGGACGGAACTAAATTAAATTCACCTTTTCCAAAGCTTGTAGATAGATCAGGCTTGGCAGGATATTGAGTTGTTTTGGGGATTTTTTTCAAGCTGTATAAATATATCTCTCTTGTCAAGAATGGAATTTTTTCCCTCATATGCATAGATACAGCAGTATTTACAAATGTATTATGTATTTCTGACATCTGCAGTTCTGAAAAGGACATCTATGTATGGGCTTCCTCTCATTTGTGTCCTTTCCCAATTTCTCATCATACCCCTATAGAATTTTCTACCATTTGACTCACCCTGACTAAATTCTTTTATTCAAAGAAACCTTTCAAAGCTTTATTAGCACACTTGGTGACAATTTAAAACATATAATAGCAAAATGTAAAATGTAAACTTGAAACTGTTTCAAGTTTAAAGTGCTTCAATTAGTTTATTAAGTGGAGCAAAGGTTACACACTCTGCTAAAACATGGTGCAACAAAAAAATCTGGTGTTGTTCATTATTTTGTGATAATAGTCAGGAGAAACCTGTGCTAAGAAAGGCTATGGAGCACTAATAAAATAGCTACACTCTTACCAAAATCTAGTGAAGACTTGTCTGCAACTCTGGCAGCCTGGACTTTCTGCTCAGAATCCACACTGATAAGGTCAGGATTGTCTGTCTTCTTTCTGTGAGTTGGAGCTTTTAAGCCTTCACTTCTTGATGGATTCTCTGATTTCTTTGCTTTGTTTTGGGTTTGTAAGACAGGTTCACTAAGATCCAAGAGATCCAGACCTGTTGATAATACTTAGAGACAAAATGTTAAAATTTAATGTTGTTTTAATTCAAAAAGATTGCTTTTTAAGATTTGTTTAAATTGGGAAAAACATTTCTGACGCGTTTGTGTTTGACTAGAGTATGTGTGTGTTTCCTGGCTAAAGGTGTTGACCAGCACATTAAAATATGGCTGGGAATTTCAGGTGCTTAACTGATGCAGTTTAATGGATTTGCATAAAAGGCTTCTCATCTGATAATCTTAAAGACATCCAAAGTCTTAAGGCTGTGGCCTTCACAGATTTTCCTCTGTTGTCAGGGTTCCCTGTTCAATTGAGCTTTGAGATAAGATTTGGTTTGATTTATGATTTATCAAGTACTGGTAACAGGTGCTTAGGGCATTGCTGTTGTGCCACATGTCATTTTGGAAAATGCAGAGTAGATGTCTTCCTGGGTTCTTAATTTAAAAGTTGCTTAAAGAATTAAATTTAAAATTCTTTAGCATGTAAAATATAGGAAAACTGTCTTTTTGTCATTGTTTTACAGGACAGGTGTTTTTTGACAAATCAATTTGTATTATCTCTTGCAGTGCTTTATCTGTGTTCTTGGCAAATGACTGAATTTCATCAATCTTCATAGAATAAGAAATTTTTATTTTGCTATTACATAAATCTAATAACCCCCCGCCGCTCAATCTGGTAGATATTCTAGGCAGCTATACAATATATAGATACTTTTTTACAACAAACACCATTCTTAAACAACCTGAAATAGCTGTATTCATCCCTGTAATATCTTTATATATATATGTATATATATATATATAAAAGGAAAAAATATTATTTACAATTGTTATTTAACTTAGTGTTCCAGTTTTTGTTATTAGAACTTGCATACTGCTTTAGACATATATTGATTATTAGTGAAGATAATCACCCAGCTGTCAATTATTCATTTAATTATTTACATGTCTATGGATTTTAATTAAATGGCTTCTAACAAGCGGAGTCATTTTAAGAGATAGCAAGAGAACATAAAGGTGTTATGCTGATTTTATTGAATCTCTGCTGATCTGCTCAGCTGCATCGATTACCTTTGCACAAATACTAGTGGGAAGGGACCAATTTCTAAAAATACCTCCAAAGGACAATATACATCAAATAGAATTCAGTATAATTCAAAAGGCTTTCGGGATTCGCTCTTTCTCTTCTCTGCTATCTCATTGAACACAACGGAGCTGAGAAATATATTAGATCCTTTCACTATTAAGGTGTCCAAACTCAGCCTGAACAAATTGTTTTGATATCTCTTCCCTTTTCCTTTGCTATCCCATCCTAGTTTTTATTTTAAAAAGTCTTTCTAGAGTAAGGAATGGGTTTGGTTAAAATCAGACTAAATGTGGCTTTCTCATAGGTTAACATTTTTCAAAAACAAATATTGAGAATTGGTCAAACTAATACATACTTCTGTGAGACTTAAACAAAGTGCTTTTATTTCAGCCCCAAAGATCTGCTGGAACTGATGTGGTTTGAATCTCATCATATTGGCCCTCAAATGTAATGAACAAAGTTTTTTTTCTACAAATAGTTCAGGCAATTATAATTTAATACTGGCTTGTGATTTTGTGGAAGTAGTAAAAAGTAAGAAACTACTTTAAAAAATGTGCTCTAAATAAGATTAAATTATTTCTATCTACTGAGGGATAGTGAAGAATGTTGTTTACCTGCAGTGTTCGATGTTACAGGCCTTGCAACAGCTTCTGGTTTAGTTTCACAGAGAAAGTCGTCAATGGAGGGGCTCAGGAGGGGTCTGCTTTCCTGTTGCTCATTCACCAGCTAACAATAAAGAACCCCGGGTCACAGAGTGTTCTTGGCATGAAGAATTTAAAGAAATAAAACACATCTCACAACATCACATGCTTTATTTTTGCTTGTGAGAGTAAAGTGCTGCAATTAGGTGATGCACAAATATATCTGGCTTTAAAATAAAAAGAGTCTAATTACTCTTTTGGGGCAAAAATTATATTCTGGTTTTACAAATCACACAAAAATAAAGCAGCAAGATGATTTTTCCTTAGCAGTTATTGCATACTATTGCTTATAGGGCTAAATTATACAAGGCCTGATGCAACTCCCCTCAAATCCATGGTGAAGTTGGCCTTCTCTATCACCAGGAGACTAAACAGGGCTTTTTTAGTATTTGGAAGTGGCCTTTTTTTTTTTCCCACCAGTAACATGCCTCCCCACAGAACTCCCACAATAGCATTTCATCCAGCAAATATGCATTAGCCCATTAAACAATAACCCGCTGAGACAGAAAACACTTCTCTGCCATACAACGACATGTGAATGACAGTGGATGGAGCCTGGTGAGTGTATGAACTTCCTGCACGAGCCCTGACTGTGGGAAGACTCACAGTACAATTTTTATTTATGAGCAGTTTTCCAGTTTTGTTCTGACTGCATGAATGCATTGGTTTTCTGCTACCTAAAAGTAATCTCTGCATTACAAGCTATTTAATGTACTAGGGATTAAATAGAAAAAATGGTAAAAGTCTCGGAAATAAAAGTCACCTCTTTTCCATCTATCTCTGACTGGAGGATCAAGACCTAAGCTGAGTTGGAGGGATGCCTGATGGTGTGTCCTGCATTTACTGTATCTTAATAATGTGGAAACATGTTTTCCCTCTGTTGCTTTTGCCTGGAGCACTTTCAGGTTTATTTTTCCCTCTCCTCTCTCCTTCTTGCTATCCTCTTATTTCCTTTACACTGTTGAATTTTCGGAATTTTCTCTTAGATATATTTGAATTTTAAAATTTAGGATGGACTAAAACTGGCAAAAAAAGGTATTTACTCATCCTCATGTTTGTTAATTACCGACATTGAGCTCAGGATTACCTTTAAGCCTAGATTCAATTTACATGAGTGCCATAAGAGAAGGTGAGGGATTGCCTGCCCGACTGTGGGCAGCCCAACCTGCAAATATGGGCACTTCATTTAGAAATCTGGCAATGATGCTGTCCCAAACTCTACATCTACATGTGCTAAACCCAGACTGAAGATGCACCTCACCAGTGACTTAATCATGGGGGGTTCTAACTCGAAAGCACCCAAGATCACTCACTGCAGAAGTGAAAAACAGAAAATCTTAAGACCAGACGAAAAGGCAATTTATTGCCCAAAACTTGTTGTGGACATAAGAGGATAAACTCTGGGAAGACCAGCAATAATAATAAGAATCAGTGTTGTGGCAGGGAAGGAGACAAGAATCAATAAAGATCCGAATTTTTCCAAGATCCAACTGAAGTATGAAGTTTGATAAATAATTTTTTTATTTTCAAAGATGGTTATCATGTCCTTAGAAATTTCTTTATTACAGTGGTTGTAAGAGGAAGACCTGCTAAGCAACAGGCATTCATTAGTTTGATACCAGCAGTGGATTGTTCAAAACCCTTGATAAAATTCTACCAACAAACTGAAAGAAGATTGGTGGTAACATCAGCTTCACCAGCAAACAACAAGATTTAATTTTTACTAATGTGTGTCTGCTTTCTGCTGCATTTACAGTATTTTTATTTAGTTATAAAACAAATAAGTTCCTATTCTCTGACTTTGTGAACAAATACACTAAATTCATCAGACACGGGCCACCCAAATGATCAGCAGAATAAACCCCACATTTTAGAGGTGACTAAAAAAAGTTGGACTTGTTTAGGCTAACAAAATGAAGATTGAGTAGGCATATAGTTATTCTTCATGTGTACATAAAGGGAGAGTGGTTAGATGACATTGGAGGAGGAAAGTTATTTCAGCTATAGAGAAAGGCTGGAATGATAACAAAGAGTTCTAAACCAACCATGAGTAGATCTGGTCTGGGAATTAAAAGAACCTATCACAGCAGTGAACCATATGAACAACATTTTTTTTAGGGTAGAGGGACAAAGTGACTTTTGCCAAGCCTTGTACATAACTCTTTATGATGTGATTGCTTTTGAGAAGTGGACCATGACCCAGAGGATCCCTCCTAGTCCTGCATCCTGTGCTCCCACAACTAAGGACTAGAAGCTGCACAAGTGTCTTATTAAAGGGCTTATTCCCATGAAAAATAACCGTTTTCAACTGAGACATTTGGGTCAAAATAGATAGCAAGTACGTGATCATGTCTACTAAATCTCAATAAATACAAACTACGTACGTACAGCAATAGAACAAATTAGAAAAATACTATTTTGTTGTGAGGCAGACATTTAATGATGAATTAAGATCTTATTAAGTTAGAATGTCATGAGCTGATATTTTTTCTGTAGGTAAGTGGGCAGTGGGGTAGGTTTCTGGCATTACTCTGTAATCAATGCCACTTGTTAAGTTCTTGGTCTCACACTTTGAATTCCATTTTGCTGCCTCATATATTGTACCAAATTTATCCCTAGTTTAACTTTGCTCAAGTTATTAGAGTTTTATCAGGCATGAATTTCGAGTAGTGCTATAAAAGATTCATGAGATGAAAACTATGATCTATATTAAACTAATAATTTATGGTTCTTGAGCACCTTTCGGGTGAAAAACACAGAATGCTTTAAAACATTCATGAATCAAGTTTGGCACCACTGCAGAGCTGAGAAGTATTATCTCTACCTTGCAGATGAGGGAAGTAAAGTGAAATTAAGAAAGTCACCCAACGTCGCCAGGTGCTGGAGGAAGCGGTGCTGGGAAAAGGAGCCGGGCAGACGTTGCCACACTGGATTTATGTGCACAATATCTGTACACACATCAAGCAGTACAGACTCAGCCTGGAGAACTGTGGGTTTCTGAGTATTGATTTAGCCAGTGAGAGCCATAAATTCTCATCATGTCTCCAAGAATTTAAATTTTCTTTATAAAGTTCGTTTTAATTAAAGAAGAAGCCCACACACTCCTCTGACTGAGGGATTTCTAAAATCTGTTGAGGGTGGTATTCTTTACTATCAATACATCTGAAGAGACTCATTCATAGTATAAAATGCTCCTCCTAAATCTGAATGAGTTTTCTGGGACTGATTCTGCTGTTGAACAGCACAACAGGAAAAGATGGTTTTTTCACCCCAGTACTGCTACTGGAATTTTTTGTCCCTAAAAGCAGATATGTGGGGCTTTTGGGTGCTTTGGGAGAGATACTGGGAGAGTCAAAATGTCATCTGGTGATATTTGATACATTACTTCAATATATTCAAAGCAATGCTTCAATATACTCAAAGCAAGGATTATTTAACAGCAACTGTAACATGTAGTCCTTCCATCCCATTTTATACACTCTCTTACTGCATTCCTGGTCTTTATCTCTTTGCAGTGCACAAAGCATGATGGTTTGTTTCTTTTCTTTTTTTTAAAGTATTAGTAGGGCATAACATAATGCTAGTCTTTAAGATAAATTATTTCAACTTTAAACTGGGGGGGTTCCAGTCAGGCATAGGCAGCTAATTAGCACCTATGTTTTGAGCACATAGTGAACTAGTTCTCTTAAATTAAGTGCCAAGATTCCCTCCATATTCAATAGGGAGAGAAAAATGCCTAGAAAAGCAACTCCAGAGGGAGGTTCTGCCTGCCTAATTTAGGTTGTCCCTCAGGAGGCTCTCAAAGGCACCTCACTTTCCCCCTGGCTATATAGGGAATTTATCTTAGAAGGACTGGTTCAAGAGGCACCCAAAATTTAGGTGTAACTAGCTACCCAAGTTTGTTGGATTGGATTTTGTATTGGATCCACTTTGTCACCTGAGGCTGATTGAATTACTCATGGCAGTAACTTAGGAAGCCCGAAACTACTGCTAGGATAAGAGGAAACAAGTCAATTGGTTTCCACTACCTGACTCTTTCTAAAAACTGATAATTGGGAACCACATCCAGAAACCAAGGTTATTGTTCTCTGGAGTGTAACTGGAAGTACTGGCCTGACAGCTGAGTCCCTGCATTGTTATCTTGGCAGAATGAGAACTGGAAGACCTCATTTTCTGCTTGCAGAGGGAGGAAAGGGAGCTCCTGGAAAAAATCACTAGTCTCATGATAAAAGTTCAAATTGCATGAGTTATGTTTTTCTTTTTCCTTATGTTTGCTTTTGTAGTAGATTTATAAACATCTCACAATCAAAATTACTGCCTCACACACTTTATTTACTCTTGTATAGTAAGTGTGATCACTATTCAGCTTTTTGCATCATCCTTCTGCCAGGGTGATACTAATTCTTTCTCTGTCAGTGTGAATTTATGCCCCAATGACACTGACATGAGAGCCAAATATTTGGTTTACACAAGAACAGAGAATCAATTCCCATGGCACGTGGTATAACTGACTTTGGCCCCATGGGAATCGTGGGAAGCTCCAAAACTGAGACAAACTCTTTGCATCCTCTTGCAAGGAGCACTGGTGTTGCTGCCTCTCTGAAGACTAGTCTAGCTCAGCAGATGATAACCAGAGCTCTGTTGCAAAGTAGTAGGAAGTGTGTGGAGTGGCCTGTGAACCAGAGGTGACAATATCTTACCTGAAATCACACAGGCCCAGTCACCCCCAGGGAGTTCGTGCAAACAGATGTCAGGGTTTGTGTGAAGTCAGAGAAGCTGTGAGATGACTGCTGTAGACATTGCACTGGATATTTAAATTCATGTGCCAGTAGATATTTAAAATCTGTGCTTGATGTCTGAGTCAGTAAATAATAATGTCTATGTTGCATCCTCATAAAGAGCAGTTGCGTTGGCTGACAACTCTTGCTGTGATCCCTGTGTCACAGCAACATCCTACCTGTGTTTCTAAGTGCTGACAAGTTATGGTGTTTTGTTGCAAGGTAAAACTAAGTATCTCTCAATTCAGAGTCTCCTTCCCTCTGTCCATGCTGGTCCTGCTAAAGAAAACTTAACATGGGAGTTGTGTCTGGCTCCTGCATTTTGGCCTGGTTCCAGCAAAGCACTTAAGCGTGCTCTGTAGAGCTCAAGGTTAAGCATGTGCTTAACTGTCCTGCTGGATCAGAGCCATGGGGGAAGAGGAGAAAAGTTGCTCTTGTCGTATTTTGACTGTGACTGACAGTTTGGCCTTTACTAGTCATATAAAAATGTGATTTATTGTAAATCTGTTGCATTAGTGCCTGCACGCTCCATGCACTTTCGAAGTTAAAGGAAACTGTTTTCTAAAACAGAGTGTCTCCCCCTCCTGGATGTTTGAAGATTTTACTTATTTATTTTCCCTCACTTGGTTATGCATTGTTTTTGTGGTGTTACCTTGTGACTTGCGTTTTAGCCTCTCCTCTTCCTCATATCAGTATTTAGACTGGAGAACTGCTCTACCACAGTGATCAAAGACAACATAAACTCATTGTCAGAGATGTTTACAGATCCTTGCAAGTAACACAGTCACTAAGAAGTTACAGAGTGTTCCTTTAAATAAATGATTTCTTACAGAAGTACCTAGGCTGTGCTCCTAAAATGACCTGCTAGTTAACTGAGGGATCAACAAATTTTACGTGGAAGCTGAGTAAACACAGGTTGAAATAGTCTTGTAGAACAGGAAGGATACAGAATCCAAAGTAATCTGTTGAGAAAGTCCTGGAAAAACCTATACTGAGGGGGCAGGCACAAGTGTTGTGATAGTATCTACAAGGAACTCTTCATGCTAGATTTTGGTTTCTCTATCATTCACTAAAATTACTTTTTGTGTGGGAACTTTGGCTGAAGAGGAAACTTGGCTTTGAACCCACAGTTCTCAAATGCTCTTAAATAAGGTGCAGAGGATAGAAACTAGAGAGGTGCTGCTTCCCTCACATTGCAGGTGGTGCATTTCTACTCTTAGAGCTTCTCTCGGAACAACTTTGATCTTTGCTTACAAAATATTATAAAATTATTTAACATTATTCTCTAGGTGAAAATAAAGAAGATTGACAGCATATAGAACTAAGCAGTAGGTACAAGTTCTTTGTGAAGATAGGAGAATTAAAGATATCAAATATAGCACAGATTCTGGCAGAATTTAGTTAATGTAAAACTTATGCCATTTCTACTGATCTTCAGTTGTGTTGAAAATGCCCTTTTTTCATTTTCCATTTAAAAAAATTCATCTTTTACTGTACCCTTCCTGTATCTTTGCATGTAGGTTGTAATAACTTCAAAATCACAGATTTTTCTTGTCCTTTCTGTGTTTTTTCTTTTCAAATAAAGTTCTGTAGCATAGCTACAGTAAGACTGTGGATGTGTTACTGTGGTCAGGTGCAGGAACCAAGTCATAAGTCCTTGTTATTATATGGCCTTTCTCTGCAGGGATCTGTTATGGTGTGTATGGCTGCTTTAGAATGTTTTTTGTAGATTGAAGAGCTTGAAACTCATAAATTGTTTGTGAATTGCAATTCAGTAGAACAGTTTCACTATAAAAACAGCGAGTTCAATGACTCTAGAACCGTAGTATATGGTTTGCAACTCTTTAACAGGACAGTATATTCTTGCTTAGGGTATGCATGAATGAAGAGCCAACAAGTTTCTGAAAACTCCTGTTATTTCATGTAAAAACCAGGATTAGACTGGTATATTATATCATTCACAAAAAAAAAAAATTTCCAATCTTTCTGTCCTTAAGGAATAGTGAGGCATTTTACAATGTATGAAAAAGTATAGTTAATTTTTTTACTGTATTAAAAAAATGACACCACCGATTCCCATGGTAATTTCAAATTAAAACTGTTATTTCGTGGAAAAATGTATTTAATTTATGTGACAGAGAAATCTGTATTACTTTAGGCAAGCAGCCAATTTATGACTTTTAAGCATATTGTCAAGGCAATTTTATTGTACTCATGAGAATATTTGTGCTGAAATTATGCATACTGCCCTAAAAGCAATAAGTGTTGAGCAATATTTAACTTAGAGGTAAAGAACCAATTAATATTTGTACTGCTAAATGTGCATTTTTTTTGCTCTTCATGTATTTACCCTGCTTTAATAATACATGAAAAAGAGTTATCAGTAGGACTTATGAAGTGTCTCCAGATAAATCACTCGAAAATTTTATAATAAACCCAATGAGAGAGATTTGAGATGTATGGAAAATACTGCTCATGAATTTATCACAAATCCTTTAAAAAAATAAAAAAATACTATTTCAGGTCTAGTTCTCTTAAGATCAACGTGGAAATTGCCACTGTTCTCAGAAAACAAATTGGAATGTACAGTATATTATTGTAGCCCAAATTTAGATAATGACAGTAATTAAAAAGCTTGATTTTTGCCTTTTTTTTACATTAATGTGTTTCAGTCATTGAAAATGGAGTGAGTTCTGGTTGTCTATAAAAGAGAATGGAAGCTAATTACATTCCCTGTAACATCCCTCCATTCTGTTTTAATGTTATTTAGTAAACATTTATGGCGTGAGTTGGAAGTCAGAGCAAGTCTAATACTAAGAAGCTTAGAATGAACATGATTGAATTCAAATGGGACAGTCAACTTTACATGGAAATCTGTGATTATGCAATAAAATTCATGTAGTGAGTCCTTGACACACACACCAGAAAATCTCCTAACAGCATTGGGAGCTGAATATTAGCTATTTTTGCTCTGTTTCCTTTATAAAATTAAATGGAAGCATTTGGAAAATCTTCTGTCAGAGACAAAAAATCCCAAACAAACCTACAAAAAGTCCCAGAACAAAACAAAAAGCCCAACAAAGCAAACAAGAAAAGAAAAGCAAAACCAACCCAAAACATACCACCACCACCAAAGTAAAATAAAATAAAATAAATAAATAAAAGCACATGAAAACCCGAACAACAAAACAGTGGCTTTCAGGCAGTGGAAATGTTTGAGTATTTTATTCATAAGCCCTTGAGCAAACATAAATCTGCTTAGATCAACTAATGGCACGCAAATGAAGTTCACTTAAAAAAAAATTATTGCTACTCTGAATACTAACTGATACCTCTAAGAAAGACTATAAAAAATCTTAAGCATCTGGTGGAGTTAATTGGGGTGTACTCATGAAACATATCTCTTTTTTTGACGTGTGCTGTAGCCTGCATTTTTCATGGGAGAGGATGTATTTCAGCATGTTTCTTATAATATAACTTTTTAAGTTATAAGTGGTTGAGATCAAACCTATGCTCTGAGAAATGTCTGTGTAGGTCCTGTAAATTCTAAGTAGGCAGCTCCTATATTTTTTGGTTATAAGTAGAAGTGGGGAATAGCTTTCAAGATATACTTTGCATTTCTTTTTCCTGTTGGTGAATTTTTCATGGACTCCCATTTCTGCTCCATATAAGTCCAGAGTATATTTGTATATTTGCCACAGCATTGTCAGGGACATGAATCCCCACCTGCAGGTCTTCTTTCTTTCTGTAACCTTTACAGGGATCCTACCATGAGTAGCTTTCCAATTTGTGTACTCTAACGAGTAATCTAAATTAGGTGTGATGAATCTGGGACAAATAACACTTGTGACACCATGAGATTTGTTTGTTTAAAGTCAGTCTGGCAAAGCATTTAATCATGGACTTTTTTACTGCTCAATGAAGCAGTTAATCATATTTTAAAGTACAAGTCTGGATCGAAGTGTGTTATTGAATCAGATCCTTTGAAGTTCACTGACCTGTAGTAAACCAGGAATTTCATAGATGGCTGTACAATTAAACTTTGACTTCAAGGGGTATTTAGGTTTAAATTTCTCATTAGAAAGTAATTTCGAAGTGAGGTTTTTTCCTCCTGACAAATGCAAAGAAGCTGTGAAGAAGTTAAACAAAAATCTTATTTTACAATTAAAATCAAGTTCTTATGCGCGATTTTTCTCATTTATTTCTTTGCTTCAATTAGAAGTATATTGATTCATAGCTGCATGGTCAGTTAATCTTTGAACCTTCAATAAAATTTCTTTCACATTTTCTAGGTTCTATTCATATGAAAAAAGAAAAATCTGTTTTTTTATTTGTCCCAGTCTTCTGAATTACCTTTAAAAAGCTAAAGGGAGACAGAAACATGGATAGACTTATGTTCTATAAAATCCTATAAGTGCTGAAAGCTCACTCTGTTGATGCTTAAGTATTAAATCTGGCAAACACTGAATCCTTTTGCACACCAATAAGTGAGAAGAAAGTGACTTTTATGGAAGGTAATGGAGACAGAATCACAAAAAATAGATGCTGGGAGTCCTATTCAATTACCAAGAATACCCCTCTGCTTACTATAGTGTACTCATTACTACTGGAATGATGATTAAGATTCCCAGTTGTCATATATTGCCATGGCCCCACTGGAGTCTGCAGTACTTTTTTCGTTCATGTTATTTGAATGTTTGCCTCCAGATCTGATGATATAAAACAATATCTGATGACATAAAACAATATCTGATGATATAAAACAATCTGGGAATTGGAAACTTCATTCAAATTTAATTCTCAGTATTTATATAAAAAAAAAGTGTCATATTTTACAAGCTGGGCTTTGCTAGGAGCACTACAATAATATATGAGTATTTATCTGTCTTGTTCTGTATTGGATATGTTTTTAACATTTTCCAGAGGAAGAGAGCAAAGAGACATATTTTAAAATACAAATTCAGGGACCTATGTACATTATCACTATCAAAAAGAGGATTGAGACTCTTCTTTGAGTATCAGATTCCAACTATGCTTCCTGCGGAATCTGCTCTCACAGTCAGACATGATTAAGCCTCCATTTATCATGGATTTTGGAAATGGGAGATTTGAGAAAATCCAGTACTCCTCTATCTAGGCTTCATCCTTCCACTTTACTCTCAGGATTTTGCTTGGCTCATTGTAAGGCTGGAGCAGCATGGATACCCAACGTATTTAATTACTTCCTAATATAATAGACCTCCTGCCCTGGGCTTGGTGGTGGTGAGAACTTTGGAAAGATCAGGCTTTATTCTCATGACTGAACTTAATCTGACTTGGGATATCTGTAGCCAGTTTGGAATGGGAGTGTTTCACCCTGTGAGCAGCAACCACATCCATCTGTTTCATCATGTAAAGACCAGAGACAAACACTTTGATGGTGATGGTCAATGTATACCACGATATAACAGAGAGATATTTTGCATGGGTGGTCTGAATGAGAGGTTTACATGGACACATTACACAGACAGCATCTCAAACCAACACTTCAGCCAGACAATTAGGGTACAAATGATGTATGCAACATGGTCGTACAACTGCACATCACACATACATGATGCAGAGATGGCTATGGAAAATACTCACTTTTTCACTTGATTCTGCTTCCTTTTGGCTTCTGCACCCCTTTGGTGCATAGCAGGGAAGTAGGTATTTGTGTTTAGTGGAAGAAATTACACTGACTAACAGACACAAGCATTTTACTCATAAATTTATCATAGACTATTGCTGAGGAGACTGACAGACAGCCACTACAAATGGTGTGTTAAACATTTAATGAACCCAGGCTGAACACCTGTCCCTGTTGAAGCCAATGGAAGTGTTGTATGTTAATTTTTTTGCGTGTTTAATTTTTTTTTTTGAGTACCGTGAGGTTTAGAGGGGGCAGCATTCCATGTTGATATCTAGTTGCTTTTTAATCACTTAATAGAAAATTAGAAATAATGCCTTAAAGGGAGTATCTTTTTCCTTTGTGCAATTACTTCATAGACATTAGAGTTCGCCATGAGCAAAATATGGTGTTCAACAGGGGCTGAGGAGGAAGTGCCAGGCCTGGTTTCCAAATTAGTAGATGGTATTTCTAGAATGTGTATTAGTGCAGCACATCTGTGATGCTCTGAAAAAGAGGTACGTCCTGGTGTGTGTGCATCTTAAAACTTTCTAAAAGTACAGTCATTGTTATCCTAAATCATGAAAGGAGTAAAACAGGATTGTGGATTTTGTTTAAGGCTCTCACATAAAAACAACTTCCAGCAATTTCCATTAAACCTCCTGATGAGTAGGAAGTATTTGTGTGCAGTAAATATCAGCAGTAAACGAAATGCACTTGCTTGGGGAACAAATTCATGTACGTGAGCAACATAAGAGAATAAAATCCAATCTTGTAACAAGATGGCTGTGATGTGATTTACGGTAGTGTTCAGTTACTGTCTTTAAGAATCTCATGGAACCACCAAATGTTTGGTGGCTACTCCAAGGTGTGAGTAAGGTCTAGTGTGAGGACATTTTGTCCTTCCTTCGACTAAAACTGTAGAATGAAAGCAATGAGATGTGCAAATCATGTATTCTGATCCAGACTAGGAACAGAATCCCAGTGAGAACTTAGGAATGGGATCTGAGATATCAAAAATGATACTATTGTGAACTGACTGTTTCTTACTTTACATATGCATTGATGTGAATATTTTATATGTGAATTGCAAATGAGTATTTGTGGCATGAATATCGATGGCATGAATTAGAACCGTAATTTTAAGTCGGTTTAAAATAACTTTTTGATAACTGGAACTGTGGGGAAAACGCATTTCTGTTTAATTTTTCATGTGGAAACATCTAGCCCCCCCATTACTTTCCCCCGTCAGTGAAGCACTGGGATGCCCCAGGCGCGGGATGCCTCGCGTGGGGCGTGGGACTCGCGCAGCGCCCGCGGCCTACTCAGAGCCCCGCGCTCCGCCCACCTGTGATGCCACAGTGAGGAGGGGCTTTTCTTCTGCAGACTCCTCCCTCGGAATCTCCTTCATCACCATGGCCACAGCCTTATCGGCCGCCCTAGCGCCTTTGCCCTACAACAGCGAAATCAACAATGGCTCCAGTCAGCAGCGAGCGGGAACCGCCGCCCCCCGCGCACACGCACCCCGAACCATCCCGGCGGGACACCTGCGGCTGGAAGCGAAGCTTGGTCGTAAGCAGAATACACACACACTGGTGAAAAATAAGGATAATAACAAATTATCTGTGAACTCGACAGTTAAGGAGGCGGTTGGGGTCTAATCGTGGTCTGGTGGCTCGTTAGAGTTGCCCCAGTGAAGTCAACAGGAATCCGGCACTGTCCTGCTGAGGCAAGACCTGCTGGAAGTCCTCTGGTGACAGGATAGGATCCCCATAGGTGTAAGGGCTGGAGGATCAGCCCCTTCATTTAATTTTAGTTACACCAAAATTTGTATCCAAAGCACCTGATTTTTTCCATTTGATTGGTTTTTTTAGTGGTTTTTTTTGTTTTTTTTTCCTCAAAAATATCATCAAGCTGATTTTGCAAATAAAGCACAGTTCTTTGTGGTTCACTGAGGCAAACTCTCCCTGAAATTTGAATGTATAATCTGGACCCACAGTGTTTATAGCTCTAGTAACATTTAAAAAAGCAATTTACATCGTATAAACAGTCTGTGTTTTTGCTAAAAGAACATGCGGAGCCAAATCCTGCCATCATAGACATTGCTACAGCTCTCCCCAAAATGATCATTGTTGTTGAACTTACTACAAGGATTCTTTTTTAAAATTTCACTTTAAAATTCACTGAATACATTGTAAATATTCAGGACAAAGTTAAGATATGCTAGCGTTATTTAATATATATTAGCCAAAAAAAAATGCACCGTTATGTCCCATACTCTGTTTGATGCTCCTCATTTTTATTTAATGAGGATATCTATCATCTTGAATTCGCATCGATTTCTATCTTGATTTTTCGTCTTATTTGATCTCCACCTCTTGCAAGTCACAGAGAAAGTTGGAGAGCACACATAAAGCATCACAGCAGAGCTATGTTGTGCCAGTGACCCTGGGCATGTCCTTATTATTATACTTTAAAGGCTTCCACTGATTTCCATGGAATTTTTGACTGTGCACAGAGTGCAGGATCTGGCTCCATAAAAGAAGTATTTTACACTGGACTTAAATATATCTAAATACATAAAGTCTACTAACAGAAGGGGTGCTTTAGTATGATATCATATCCAAGAATTACTTTCACTAGCAGTGTATTCTGTGTCAGATAACCCCCTGCTATTGCTTATACTGAGCTACACAATGTTTCAGAAACATTTCATCAATTGCAGGTAAAACCATTATGAACTATTGCAGGTTCTAAACAGACTTTATTAATCATCAGGTCAATATTAGACTAGCTTGCTTGTGCAACACATCACAGGTACCCTACAGAGAGTTCTTTGCATGCTGCAAGAAATTCTCAGAGCAGAAGTGTCACAAATGATAAGCATGCTGGATTTGTGATGCCTTTGATATCCAAAGAACTACAAAGTCGTAAAATTAAATACATTAAGTTCAATGAGAATTACTTCTAATTGGTAAGCATATCAAAGGTTCTTGTCCAATTACGTGTTTGTTCATGATTCATATGACATATTCCAGGTCTATGAAGCTCGTTTCCAGTATGACACATGAGCTATCGTTAGCTAGCACTAACAGCATGCCACTGGATCTTTACAAAATGTAGTCCGTTTGTGCTGAGTGATAGAACAAAATAGTTTATCAGGTAGAGAGGATGCATTGGAAAACATGCAGTGCTTTTTATTTCTTGCAGAGTAAAAACCCACCAAAGCAAAGGTCAGGTCACTTTTTTGAAGACAGAGCCACTTTTTCTTCAAGGTTTCACCTACTGCCTGAAAAGAGTCATGATACTGGTATTAGTGCCTGCTGTTAATCTTCCACACACGTAGCTGCAAAACCCTGGGAGTGGTTGACAACATATATAAAATCTGTCTCATCAGTTTGAAGTGGGTATGGGACAATGGGGAATGGATACCTCTGTGCTATTTTTTATGTGCAGACTTGGTGTATTTGCCAGTCAAAGCAAGTGGTTCAATGCTACCTTATTTTTTTTTTAATAGATCTTTCCTTTAACTTTCCTAAAAGATTGTGTGTAAGGTTGACTTATTGTGGCTACTCAGCCTATGGTTTGTAAAATATGATTTTGAAACTAGAACTTAGTAGCAATTTCCTGGATACCAAAGAGAAAGCCAATGCAGTGCAATAGCTTAAATTCTCAGATTCTGCTGGAGAGATACACAGGTGACCAATTCATTGGAAAATGCAGTTTTTTATTCTGGTGATATGGATATTTTTGTCCAATGTAAGGTACATAAGCTGGAAAATTTTGGTCTCTGTTCACTGCAGTGAACACTATGTAGTCAATCCTTGCCTAAGTGATTAGGCAGAAGAATTAGAGAGCAATAAAAAATGTTTTTCTATGGTCAGGACAACCTTGTTATTGTTGTGAACTGCAGTTGAAATGAAAATCTCTAGTACATTCATTGCAATAATCATTGAAGAATTATTATATTTTTCAGGTGCTATTTACTTGGCCTCCTTCAATATTAAGTACTGTTTCTTAGCAAGCAAAAATGCTATATGAATTTATCTGGTACAGTAGTTTATTGCTCAAACCCTGTAATTCTGTAACATCTAATTTTACACTTGCCAGGACTTTAAAATGAAAAGTTTTTTGATAGTGGAGATTTGCAAGGTAAGTTACTTTCTCATGTAAACATCAATTTAATAATTTAGTAAATAAATTTTATAATTCCCTATTTATTTGCAATATATAGATGGAAAAAACTGTGATGCAGAAAATGGCAACCCACGTACAAATCAAGACAAATGTGGACTGATGAAGGAAAAAAATATATTATTTGTTTTAATGGTACATACTTCTTGAGAAAAACTGAGAAACATACCAGTATTTCATTATTTGATACAATAAAAAAATGCAACAGTTCCTTTAGGTGGTATTTCCACAGTAAAATAAGGAGTAGAGTTCAGAGTATTTCCTTGATGCTGAATATTTATAAGACAATTGGCTTCAAAACTTAATAACAATTTCTCTAGGTTTATCCTTTGGGATCAGATAATGAATAGGAATAAAGATTTCCACAGGAGTATGCGCACTTAGTAGGATTTTGTAGAGAAATGCTCTATTTTTTGGCAGCTGCTGTTTCTGAAAAGCCAGTAGCCAGTGTTTTGTAAATGTTTAACATTTTGACAGCAGTATTTAAATTGTAATGATTAATTGCAGAACTTCTTTGTCATCATCTAGGCAATGAAAGGATTTTTATCTAAATCCATATTATTGTTAGAAGTTTGTTCTTGACAAATATTAAGGTACTTGAGTCCCAGACTCACTTTTCAGGCATATTTATACCACTTATTCTTGTGAGAAAGTGAACAGAAAGAAATGGAGTGATTAAATGTTTCTTTTTTAAAAAAACTGTGTATACATGGGGAAAGAAATTCTTTCTTTGTATAGACCTGTGCTGTTCCATTTATTTTCCAAGATTCTACCAAGGTGTTTCAGCTTTAATTGACACACTACAATGCATCACTATTCCCTGAGCCATTGGAAATCATCTCAACATGGACACATATGAATTTAAGGTTTTGTAAAATAGAATTTTCAAGACAGCTTTCCTTGTAAAGGAATTTGATATAAAAAGGTGTTCTGCAGACAGTGCTGATACAGGTATGACAGAATTACTGATTTAATGTGTCCTCTCTCCTTTCTAGTTGAGGATAAACAAAGTAACACCTTGTTGTTTATGAATATAATGAATATAATTCCATACAATTTTTTGATATAATACTGAAAAAAGTGACTATCTATCCTGAACTTTCCCATTGGGCATTGAATGGTAGTGTTTAAAAACAAAAAAAGCCAACAGGATATCTTGAAGCATCATTCTGCTCTTTAAATATCTTTAATATGTTGGGAAGGTTTTTAAAAAAAAACTTTATGAAAGTTCAATGATAACTTCAGGCTGCAGTAGCTGTCATCCCCCTGTGCTGGGAGAAAGAACAGACAGAGCTGCTGTATGTGTTGAATTTGGGAGGCTTGGCTGCTCTCCAGATCTCCCAGCAGCTGATGTATTAGACTTACAGTACCAATTAAGCAGCCTATTCAAAATGGTTTTATGCTCCACAAATCTTTGTGGTTTGTGCAATTTAAAAATAACAAGTGAAGGGACAAACTTGGCTTTACTGTTTTAAATTATGCAGTGCTAAGATTTCTACCTCTCAAAATGAGCACACGCAGCTATGCCATGGCTCCATGAGAGCTCAGGTGTCTACAGTACAACAGTGAGCTCTTGATTTCACACGGGATCTGTTGATTGCTTCATATTTTTCCCTCCTCGGGCTTTTCGATTCGTGTTTTTGCCATATGTCTTTCTTTTCATCTGTACTTTTCTGCTGTTTTCTAGTGATGTTGTATCTTACATATGACTAAAAACAGCGAGAAAACATATGGTGAGGCAGTTCTGTGAACCAATACAAGATCCGCATTGAAACAGAAAATTCTGCTTCCTCAAAGCTCTTGGCAGTTTTTTATTATGAGCTTAATAAAGTGAGGTACATATTTAAGGTCTATGGGAACATAATACCTTCAGGCAGTGCTCAGTTGACTGTGGTGAGGAGACATGTGAACAAACTCTATGTCCTGAACTGGAAGCAGCGTTGTCAGGGACAGCTTTCAGGACCTGAGCTAGTATTTCCATATTGTACTTGCATCCTTTGGAACCTCTTATCAAACTTTCTGTTAGGGATGATCCAAGCTCTTTTGACTCAAGACCTTTAGGAGTTCATTCTTATAAGATTAGGATGAAATACAGACAGTGTTGGCTACAGAGAAGGAAGCAGTTATAGGAAGACTTGCCTAAGAAACAATTTACAGTAAGGCAGCTCAATCCACATTGACTGAGTTCAAAGTGTGCTACTCCTCTTTCATTCCTTATTTTTTTTCATTCTTACACTGACAGAATAGCAGATTTCAGTATTTAAGTTCTAATCTGATCTTATCCTGCAGGTACAATTGTATGAGAGTTTGAAGATCATTTAAGATCATTGAAAAGGGAACACTTTACTGCATACAAGAAAATTGGCAAAGAAAGAGGTAAGAGCTGATAATCAGCATAAATATCCACATTTACCCTCATTGGGTTGTGTCTTGTGTCCTTTTAAATGTCAATACTGTAGTTAAATTACATTCCAGTTTAAGAAGTATTTGCATTGAAATGGCACTGTAAGTTTTGTGTTAATTGACTGTCAGTAACTGTTGCATTATTTGTGATCCCTTAATAATTGTCTAATTCTGGAGCCCGTAGATTCATTCTGAAGGCCAAGTGGGACAAATTCCAAAGTATCAGTGGTGGAAGCTCTACAAGACCCATTTTGCCTATAAGAACTTGTGCAAACTTATTGTGCTTAACGCATCTGAACACAAATTATGACTGGAAATTAATACACAGTTCTGTCAAATCTCACTCATTCTCTGTAAACTTGTATGATTCCTTCAGGCGAATAGGAGGAGTAGGATGTGAAACTAGTTTTTTTGCCTCTTAAGACAAAATTTTTTATTTGGAGTGTATGTTTTGAGCAGGATAACACTCTAAAATGTTGGAACAATAATGATGATGTAAGCATAAATAGTAAATCCAGCCTGGAATATAGAGAAAGGTTGGTAAGAAGAGGAAGAACTAACTGCTTAAAGGTTGTTTAAGGTTCTGATCCTTTTCTGAAGCAGTTATATAATATATCTGCTTGTGATAGAAGGTTTGGATGAGAGGTTTTGCACTCCTTTCTTTCTGTGGGTCATCTTTTAATAAGATCACTGTGAATATGTAGTAACTATTTTTTTAACCCTGATTTGGTTGACTTCTTGGCAATTTGGAACTTCATTATCAAAGGGGTGAGACCTTTGACTGCACAATGGTGTATGACTTGAAAAATTTTAGGGAGTAGCTGCAGAATTTCTTTCACCTCTGCTTAGTCTGTGCCAGGGAACTCTGTGAAATCATTGGATTTAGCAACTGGCAATTTCAAATTTGTTTGGTAGTCTTCAGCAGAGAGTGAATACTAAAGTATTTTCTCCCCCATAATTTGGATTCAGTCTATGTTGACTTCAGTATTAAGAGCCCCAGGCATAACATACACAGAACAGAATTAGTTACTATCAATTGCTATATTGCTACGAAAATGCGTGTACTGAATTAGAATAAGACATTCCTCTAGTATTAGTCCAAGTGAAATTCAAGGAGTTCAGATCACTTTGAAAACAAACAATTGGTGACTAATGTACTGTCTGTTGTTTAAATGTGTGTTTACTGCACACATATTGTGTGAACGATGAGTTTCGCTCAGGCACTTCCTCCCAGCACATGATTTATTGTTCTTTGAAGTGGTAGGGGCTTCTCACCTCCTGCTACACAATTTTTATGGTTCTGTTTCATCAAATGCTCAGAGAACACTGACTAAGTCTGCAGTCTGTTTAGGACAAACAACGAAAATAAACTGAGACATGGTGGTATTTTATGTGGAAAAATCAGAGGCTTATCATCAATTCCCTCTTACTTAGGAGAGTAGTCTTCGTAGGAAATGCATAATATAGAACATTGTTCTGATTTCACTGATGATTACAAGACATCTATTTCTGAGCCTATCTTATAGAAACTGTTTTATGGGTGTAGCAAAAGGGTAATCCTCATTGAAATTAATAGCTGTGTTTATTTCAACTCAGATAATGGCTTGAGCTACAAAGCATGAGAAAAACATTTTACTTTTTACATGCTTGTCACAAATGTTTATAGATGTTGGGAATCTTTCTTTTGATAGTTTTGCTTGGATCTGCTTTTTTATTATCTCTGCCTTTAACTCTGCTGCTGTTAGAGAGGTTCCTGTACTCTCGGTTCTGTTGTCCTAAGAGTCAAACCACTAATTTATTGATATTAATATAGCAAAGGCAGTGTTGACTAGAGAAAAATGTGGAGTGAGGCATGGCACAGCTCAAAAGTTCCTGTTTATTTACAACAAAAAACCCCCAAACAAGCAGCTCTTTCCAGAACCTGTTGTGCCTTGATATCACTAACATTTCCTAAAAATAAAATGCATAGATGTGGCAACATTTTGGCCTCATGTAAAAGGCAGTCTCCAAGTACCTAGTAGCAGCCTGTCTTCAATCTCAGGAAAAATGTGAGTGATCTCTGGATGAGTTGTCTGTGGGTTGGTTCTCTTTTTTTATTACTTCACTTGGGACCAGGCTCAGAAAAGTGTATGGTGATACTTTGAAGTATGAGTAACAGACAACTAGAAGTATAACTGCATCTAGAATATCATGCAATTTCTTCTTTTAAAAGAAAGTGATGCAGGTTCAGATGTTGAAATGGTATAATCTCTGCTCTTCCTGCCTGGAACATAGAAGAAAACGTGTATTTTTTCCAGCATTTGCAGACTTTGTTGTTCTTGTTCCAGATATCATTATAAAACCATTCACTTCACAGTTGTACACCTGTGTAGCCAAAAGGAATTAGGTCCCATTAGCCCAATATTTTCTATCTCTAGATTGGTCAGAGACTCATCAGACATTTAGAAGGTGAAAAAGAGAGGTAAAGAAATAAATGTAATTTAAAAGATAAAAAAGTCTCTTACAGAGTTAGAAGAAGGCTCTGCATGCATACTAATCTGATCTTATCCTATAGTTACAGTTGTATGAGAGTTTGAAGATCGTTTAAGTCTTGAAACCGTGGTTTTCTGCTGAGAAAAGAACTGACACACCATTAATGAATACAACAGAAATTTTTATCAAAACTGTTGGAGGAACATAACTGTTGTCTGTTGCTTCCTCTGTCTTTTACATTACCAAATTGAGAGTCCACATTGCTTATTGTCATGGTAAAGATGGTTTTACTCTTTTTTTGAAAGCCCTTAACAAAGATATTGCTTAATAAAGGTGAAATAATATTGAATAAGGATGGCTGTTCAGATAACCTGTTATTTCAGAACCAGATAAAATTCTGCATACTGTTTTGAAAAATAGGATATCTATCTAAGCAAATGAATTGGTACATGTCTCTTGCTAGGTACCTAATCTTAGAACCACTTTAAAATTGTATTGGTTCTAAAATTACTTATTTTGATTGTTCTGATTTTGTTTGTGAAGGAAAACAGCTTGGGCATCAAAGACATTGTCATCACCATTAACTTGCATGGAAGATTAGGATGCAAATCTCAGGATTTGAGTTCTATAAGTCTGGGGTAAACATTATGTGATCAAAATTCTTGTCCTCAGTTAATTCTTTCATACAGATTCTTTCATGATTTGTGTAGAATAATACAAGATTAAATTCTGTTTAGGATTTTTGTTTTTCTTTGGCTCATTTGTTAAACACCTTGCTCAAATCCTATCAAAAGGAATGGAATTTTTTTGTTAACATGAAATGCTAAAATTATATTTAATCCCAACATATGTGATTCTGACATGTAAAAGACTAGAAAGATGATGAGGCAGAGAATGAATGGAACAAAAAAGTAACAAAGGGTAGATAGAGGGTTTGTTTTGAAGCAGATTACTGTCACTTTCTCATCACCTGTGATAAGACCTGTACATTTTAAATATATTATACTAGATGATAGCTTTGAAAACAACAGATCAGGATAGTTTATGATTGAAAAATACCTTTAAGACTTATTTTCTTGACCTATGCAAGTTCTTTCCAGTCTCCATTCTGAATGTTGCCAGGATAGATTTAGCCCTTCCTATAGTACAAGCATTTGATTCCCACCATGATACAAACATCTGATACCCTTGATACCATTTATTATTCAAGATAAGGTTTGAGTCCTTTCTACAGCGAATGGAGGCAGAGTAGGACTGTTATAGCTCTTTAGTCACAATGGGGCTTTATGCCATATCCTTGACCCAAAATTCATGCTGTCTCTCTTGTGCTGTATGTTCTTTGTAACAAAGGGTTCTGAATCTTAGTGTACTTACTTGCTAGAATAAGACTCTATTTTTAACATTGTATAGTAGAATATGTTTACCCCCTTATTGTTATTCCCTAAAAAGAGTAGTCTGCTGCTTATCAGACAATGGCAATAGTAGATGAGGCAATGTTACTGCAAAATAACTTCATGTCCCTGACCTGGAGATGGCCTCTGCATGCACTTTCAGCTTTAGAATGGTCTCATCTGAAATACTGAAGTCTGTTAATGCTGCAAACCCAGCATTAACAGCATCATATAAAAGCAGCATTAGCAGCATCATATAAACCCATTTAGAGAGGATTATGCTGCTGTCCCTTCATTTAGCCCCTTATTTATCACACAATTTGGAAACCTTCAGGAAGCAAATTCTTAAAATTGAGGTATTATGAGTGTGCTCTTAAAAGATATTCCTAATTCTCTGACGTGTGCTGTTAACATGGAGAATGGACTTTTCTGCTCTAATATTGCAAGAATATTGTAATTACAAAAATGAAAGTGGAGTGCATTAGTAAATAATTACTTCTAGATGTAATTTGAAATTCATCTGTCTTGGACAACTAAAAGCTCATTCTTATAATGGAATCATAGGATGGTTTGAGTTGGAATAAACCTTAAAGACCATCTAGTTCCAGCCCCCTGCCACAGGCAGGGACACCTTCTACTAGACCAGGCTACTCAGAACCCCATCTGGCCTGGTCTTTAACCTTTACTGTTTAGGATAATTTTTTAGCATAATGGACCACATCAGTTACATTTGTATAAATCTGCTCTTTTGTATATATTTGCAAGTGTTCCATATTCTTTTTGGCTTCAGTAGATTTAATTTCATTACTATATTAATGACAATGAGTAGCATTTGGCTTGTTCTACAAGCAACTGAAAGCAACATCTATTTCTAACAGTACACCATTGATATCAGTTACACTCTATATTGTTCTGCTTAAACAGGCATTCATCCTCTCCTACAGAAAGTTTTTTTACCTATTTTATTTATTTTTACATGCTTATAAAGTAAAAAGCATTTATTAAAGAAAAAAAGAAATTATGTAATTATTCACTCACTTTACACAAGGTTTTGAAAATATATGCTTTAACATTATCTAATAATGTTTGTAAGAGACATTATATTTTGCACTCCATTTGTGCTTAGGTTGGCAGGTTCCTCATTAGAGAAGCAAGTTCTCTATTTTTGTTTCTGCAATTCAACAGTATCACAAAGTTCAATTGCTAACTATCAATTTAGGGATGGCTGCAAGTCTGCAGTATAACTAAAAAGTGGTGAGTCCACACTTTTTATAGAAGCCTAATTTGGTTGGTAAGGTAACAATTTTGTTTAATAAAAACTCTGTATCTACAGCATGATATCTAAGACTAGGTAATAAAAGCAGCTGGTAATGGGAAATGGCTCTTATGGAGAAATTGTTAATTCTTAAAACATCTTAATTAAAATTTCATATGCAAAAAAAGTTAAATCGTCAATTATGTTTGCTGTAAAGTTTTCTTAGCTGTTACTTTCTTGGGATGCAAATTATACTACTTGTATTTCAAAACTGGCTTCTGGTACATAGAAACCTCCTTGGATGTGCAATTGCACTAATTAGTGGATTGTACCTCTTCAGCTGAGATGTCAAATCCAGCACCTTTCTGTCCTGTGTAGTTAAAGCTAAACTAAATCTCTCCCATACCTCAGGGCACAGTAACCTAGCACTGTGGAGGTTAAGTTGCCTGACAATAGCATGACAACTATTGTCAGAAATATTTCTCCTCAGAGGTTCTATAAAAAAATAAATCTGCCTCAGTCGCGTAGTGCAGTGCTGTGTGCTGCTTGTGTCCCCTTCCACTAGAACAGTCATTTACCACAGACTGTTCTTGAACATCAAAATCAATCTCAATCAAGTGAAAGAGCAGGGATGAGTTAACCACTTTCTGAATTGCTTGCAGACAGTCTCAGTAAATGTGCTTATTGTCAGAGAATTAGCAGACTTGTATCTGAGGGAAAGGGGTGCAGAAGCTCGCTCGTGTCTGCCACTTGTACCAGGGAATAGGCTGGGATGTGGCTACAAACACATGGAGGGGAACAGGTAGTTGTGGCAACTCAGTCTGATTGAGGTGGGTGTCGGGCCTGGGTGTAGAGCATGAGTTGTGGAGTCTCAAATATATGTATCTATGTGTATCTTCACTTTGTTTTCTACCCACTGAGGAGAGCAACTGAGCCAACGCAGGGAAAGAAATATTAGTTTGCTGTTGTAGACCAGCAGTAATTCCCTGTATTATCTCCTGGTGGATTTAGGAATAGAGAGTGGCCTTAGATAGCTTTTCTAGTGACAGTGCTGTGACTGTCTGAAATCAGTCTATCAGTCAGCACTCTGAATTTTGTATTCACTGCTGCTCCATTTTGCTATGAAAATCTCATAAATAAGGAAGTCTTGATCCCAAATTCACTCTTTCCCATTAAGCTTCAGACACTTCATATTAATGAAACCCCAGTGAAATGATATGAAAGACGGCATTGTCAACTCAGATACTTAAAAATTACTTGAATAAATACACAGGCATATGCTTAGACTGGCAAAGACTGGAAGACTTTTTTTCAGCCCAGATAGCATGAACATAATTGAGGAATAGAGAAGCTGTCGCAGATGGTGATAGCAGTGAGAGGCCCAGTGACATGTGCTTCAACTCAAAGTTTGCTACAGGGGAGTTACTGAGGTAGGATAACACACCAGAGCAGCTGCCAAAATCTCAGGCTCCAAGAAACATGCTTATTAACTAATTAAAGTTGCATATTCATAAAGAGAGTGAATCTAATCCTGCCTTCCTGTGGAGAGATGTTCGTGAGTGGCAAGTGAACTGAGAAATGTGTGTCTCTGTCCCGAGAGATCAGTGCCAGAGAGCATCCGGCAGAGATGAGGGAATGTGGATTTCCAAGAGTGAGGCAACCTGTGGTATTGGCATGGGGTAGGGTAAGGAAGAGTTACCAATAATTATGTAAAGCACATGGGAGGATTGGAAAACACCAGTGCTTTCCTGTACAGGAGAGTGTTACTTGGGCCACAGGGCAACTGCCTTGTTTGAAATTTGAAGCCATTGACAAGCTGTGGTTGATCTAGAAGCTGAACTAAGAGCGTCCACAGCAAGGCCAGGATTTTGGTTTCCCCATTTCTGCTTACAGCTTAACATGAAGTGTCCATAGCAAAAAAAAAAAAAAAATTAAAGCAGCTGACTCATGGTCAGTGAAGTGGAAAGGATAACTTAGGGCTATTCTCATGCACTCCTTCCTGAATTTCACTGTCCTCTCATCAGCTACACTTGAGTTTTACTTCATTTCATTAATAGAATAAGTTTTCTTTGGTCAGTAACAGTGCCAATGGCTGAAGAGAGTTTGGCTGTGGTAGACTGAGAATTTATTCTTATACCTTAGTATATGAAAGACCATCTTCTTTCAAATGTTACTGTGTTATCCTAAAAGTGTTGGAAAAACTCCCTCTCTTTTTCATGTCTCTGTTCTCTGACAAGTGGAGGACTATTTCCTCATGTACCTGCTGAGGCTGTTGCTATTTTCTCTAAAGCATTTTTTTAGTGTTGGCAGTTTTGTCAAATGCTGACCTTTTATTTCTCTATTGTCTGTGACAATATAGTTTAAATTTTACCTTTCAAGAGTAAGAACTCAACAATGTTATTAACTGTGCATTATTTCCCCCTATATAGGCTTTTAAATATATTTTTTTGCACTCTCTAAATATCCTGACAATACCAGAGGCTGTGAGTTTTTAGAAACTCTATTAAAGGTCTGCATGCATATATAAAAATATGCACATTCCAAAAATTAAGATAACTGTATGCTATGAAATACATAGCGTACATATGAGATAGGTGAGAGGAACTCAATTGTTAATTAAAATGAGGCATTGTTTTCTGTGCAAATGTGAGCTTTTTAAGAGTAAATGTAAACAAGAGACACACAGTGAATAAAGTACTTGCATTTTGTGATTCCTTCTGAAATTTCAGTCTGAATTTTCCTTGTTTGTTTGTGAATCAAAGGCAATGTGCACAGCTGGGTTTTCTGTGCAAAAGAGAAGGATCAAGAGCAAAGGATAGGGTTTTGTTTGTTTTGTAGTTGCCTAATTTAGAACTCCTATTTCCAAGTGTGACTTGTTTATAACCATTTCAAGTTATGCATTTAAGTCTAATGAGAAGCATTACAGATATCACCAGATCACCAAATTATAGATGACATTTTAAATTGTTACAAATATTGTGGGAGCTAAGGGAAGGAGGACCTTCTTTCCAAGGTTTTGCAGTAAGAGTTTTTGTATCATTAAGAAAGTGGCTTGAAATTTCTGGGCTGTGTGATACCATGTGATACAGTAATTTTTAGTAGTTGCTAGCTTTTGAGGTTATAGTATGCCTTGTGCTCACCTTAGTTGACCTCATATATAGCAGATGTAAAAAGTTTTTCTATTTTTTCTGTACATCACTTGTATCTCACAGGGAATATTCTCTAAGATATATATAGATACATTTTTTTATAAATTAAAAAAGTCGGTTCGTGGAATTTGTATTATTCTGCTCACAAAGTCCTCTAGTGCTGCTCTTAAGTGAAGAGCATGTTTGCTGACTACCTGAGCTCTCAGCTCAGAGAAAATCAAGCTCTGATGGAGAGACTGAGTTGCTCCCTACTCCTTCCTCACAAGATACATCCCCAAAACCCACCCTGCTGTTCATGTCATCATGTCAGTGCTTCGCTTTTCCAGTGGGAGTTGATGGTGCTGAGTACTCCCACAGACAGGGATTTCAGCAGCCTGGCAAAGGGATCTCAGCTGATCTGGAGGGGAATGTTTTATTTTGGGAAACTGCTACCTTTCCTCTCCTGAGTTCACACTTCAGGTCAGGTGTGATGTGATGCAGAGGGGATTTCATGAATTTTCAGTTTTCGTCTCCCTTCGGTGTCCTTGGGATTTTCTGCTGGCCTTCCTCTTTTTTTGCTGCTACTTTTCTGCTTTTTATAGAGCAGCCCAAAAGGCAGCAGAGCACCTGCTACCACAGTAGTGTTCTCTTGTATGTAATCATTCAATTCAGATAATCACTGTTTCAAGGATGAGCTCTCTAAACTCCTCTAGGAAATAATCTATAGAATAGTAATGTAGACTAGCTTTTGACCCCTAATTTTACTTTACAATAAATATATCTTGAACATTTGAAATTTATCCTCTGAGAATTACACATTCAGTGAGTGAGAAATGCTGTTACAGAACTAAAATTACACATTTCTGTTTTACTTTTTGACTAACAGGAGGTTTGTCCTGATGTGTATTGCCCTCTATTCTGTTTGTTATACTGAACATCATACCTAGAAATTATGGGTGCTGTTCTTAAAGTAGGATGTGAAATATTCTATAATGGAACTGCTGAGTTAGAATTACACTGTGGACCAATAAGACACAGCTGTGGCTTCTTAGGGACACGTATCCTACTGCAGTAGCTCTTGTACAGTGTTGACATTTCTCCTACTATGTTCATATATTGATTTAATATTATTATTTAGAAAAATATATGGGAATGGTCTGGAATAGTGATCATGTTACAAGATGATCTGAATAAAGCAGTGTTCAAACATGTATTTAGCACTGCTGGGGCCTCTGCTCAGTTAGCACCAACAGCAGCAGTGCAAATTATATGGGAACACTCTTGTAAATGTTCTGTTCCTATCCAGATTGCATCTGTCTCTTTTGGCATGTGAGTGGTTGTCTTTGGTTCACTGACTGACTGGAAAAAGCACAGTGAAAAAATTTTTATTTCTTTGACCCACAACTAAAGTTACTATCAATGCCATGCAAAATTATTAAAGTAGTCACCTTTGAATCAAACAGGATGTCTTACTAGGTCCAAGTCTTCTAGTTACAGAGGTAACAGAAAAAGATATAGCTCAGGAGGAGACCAGTAACTGAACATCTGGAACTGGTATCTCCAAATATTTTTCAGAAAAGACTGTCACCAAAAGCTGGAGATGCTAATAAACCTAATATGTGCTATATTTTTCCTGAAAAAAAACCCTATGTGAAGTGAATGTTTATTAAAATTGTGTGGAACTCAGTCACATCGGTCAATCCCTCTCAGTGAAAAGAAATATGGACCAACTTATATATGTTCAATCAAAACAAATTTCCTGTTTTTCTGGTTTTTTTTTAATGATGCCTCTTCATCATTTTCTACGTTAGACATATCTATTTTTAATTTGATGATTTACTGCTTCCAGGGATGAATTCCAAAGGAAAAAAATCATATCTTCTTTCTCAATTGTTCATTTTGTAAAAACTACCTAACGTTGGCAGCAAGTGGAATAAAAACAGCAGGACTAGAGGGATGTAAAGGAATTTCTGAATTTTATGGCAAGGTTCAGCACTCAACAGGAAATCTTTGCAATGCAGTTGTCAGCTCTGTAGTAGAACAGAACCAACTTCTGAGAGTTCAATATTTTTCTCCCTGGGATCCTGGTGGGTGAGTGGATGTGAGAAAACATTTCTATAAGGAAGTATTAATTTCCTAAAAGTTTTTCAGAATTGTGAAGGCTGGAGGCTGTATATCAGCACACTGGCTAAGAGGATGCCAGTGTGAAAGACAAAGAGAAAGAAATCAGGGAATGTGGCACAAAGGGTAATGAATAAACACAGCTGTCCCACACCACTTTAAAGAGAAAATATTTTTCCATAGTCCATTTTTTTAAACTTGTTTCAGTTATTAATGTGAAATCATGAGACCGTACTTCTTGCAATAATAGTGTCTGTAGTCTTTTAATTTTTTTATTTATAAAATGACTAAAATAGAAGGGAAGAGCAACAAGAATCACACAGGTGCTTTGTCTCATCTTGGATGCTGGGAATTTATGCTGTAAAATAAGCTATAGAAAAATAATATAATTTTTGCTCCAAGAAATACAGAAGAGTTATTAGCTTTTGTACTGTAGCAGTGCAATTACCAACTAGCAGTTATCAAAATGGCTAGAAGCCAGTCTAAAATTACAAATACTCCTATTGTAAGGTTTTATACTGCTGCCCATCCATGCTGGTACTGCTGTATTACAAACCCCTAAGAACATGAATACGGTGTGTTCTGTAAGTATTTCCTGAAACCAAACTGTTGGTAGCTCACAGCAGGAAGAGCTAGTTTTGCAAATCCTTTCTACTTTTAATAAAATCTGAATAATGCAATTACGAAAACAGAAACTATATCCTGGATTCTAGCTGAGGTTACTTGTGACACTTGTATTGAGATAAAAGCTTGTCTAAGATATAAATATAACAATCTATTTTGACATGTATAAAGACTAAATCTCATACATTTAATTCTTAAATATAACACCCTGTCTGTAGTTAGGGATGTGACATAGGCTAGCCCTGCTATCTGCCCTCAGAGCATTAACCTGCTGGCATTTAGGCAGCGGTTGTGGCTTTACAATGTAAGACGTTAAATGCACCCAATCCCGTTGCCTCCTCCAGCTATAAGGGGTACTCACTAAAACCCATAAGCAGGAACTACATTTAGCAAACTAAGTCCTCCTTCTCTTGCTTTAATCAGTTGAGTTCTTGAGTTAGTGGAAGCATTCAGAACCCATTAAAAATAAACATTGAAAGGCAGCCTAAAGTTTGCATTCAGTCAGCACAAAACCATGTCTGATTGGAATTTCCAACTTTAGACTAAGCTTGGATCCTAGCAGCAAATGAAGCTCCTAATTGTATTGTATGAATGATGGGGAAATATCATAATGAAACATTTTGAAAATTTAAAACTGGGAGAGCCTGGAGATAGCCCCAGTCAGTGCGCACAGCCGCAGCAAGCCAGAGCCCTTGGATGGTAAGTACTCCTTTTCAGTTGTTCCTCACATAGGTTTAAAAAAAAAAAAAAGAGTTGTTGATGAAATCCACAGTCCTATTATCAGTTTCACCACATCTCCCTGTTCCAAGTACCATGGGGGTTAAGCACACTTGTCTATAAGTATTGGTTTCAGCAGAATAGAGATAGCTATTGTGAGAAGTGCTGAGGTCAGACAGAAGAAGAGAGGACATAGATAATGGAAAATGCCAGAAGTAAAGAGAAGGAGAAGACTGATGAGATCATCAGCCCTCATGAAGTATGTCATGTCAAAGGTGTTTGACATGATGAAGGGAGATAACAAGCATACACCATACAAAGTTTCTCTGCTTATACACGCACATATCTATAGCACAGATTTTTTTTATTATGTTTCATAGAACGGTTTGGGGTTGAAGGGACCTTAAAGATCATCCAGTTCTGACCCCCCCTGCCGTGGGCAGGGGTGCCACCCACTAGGTCAAGTTACCCAGGGCCCCATTCAATCTGGCCTTCAAGTCTTGCAGGGATGGGGCATCCACAGCTTCTCTGGACAGCCTGTGCCAGGGCCTCACCAGACTTCATGTAAAGAATTTCCAACACTCCCAAGTCCTTCTCTGCAGAGCTCCTCACAATGTTTGTGATTAAAGACTTGGGGGGGGGGGGGAAACAGTTCTCCCTTGGACTTTGACAGCCTAAGATTTCCAAAGAGTTTGCCACAGAACTTGTAGCACAGAGAGCTTGAAATACATGGGCACAATCAAGAACCGACAGCAAGGGAAGCTCTGAAACTGTAGCTGTGTTGCAAGTAATTAATCATGGCAGAGGCATCTACCTCTGTTTCCCTGATATGATGGTTTGTAATAATGTATTTTTTAATAAGTAATAATTCTATTAAAATGGACAGACAATTGACACATGCTCGTGCAATTTATATTTTGTCTCCTAGTCCACATGTTGTCTCTTCTAGTCTTTCTTATGTTATTTTGATTTGTATTGTTGGGTCTTCAGGGAGGTAGATCTTCTGTGTTTGACAGTCTTATGAGACATATGCAACTACATGAAACTGTGCTCCATCAGGACCTTTTCAGGTGCCTGTTCAGAACCACCCCAGAATCGTAATGGTTAAAGGTGTCTCTGCAAGTTCTCCTATCATCTCATTTTCAGTAGAAGTTTTGCTGTGATTTGCTAAAGCTCCAAACCATCTTGTGCCCAGTCTTCGGCAGTTTCTGGACTGCAAAGGAACCCAAACTTCCACTTTGAGATAGAAAGTTCAAATTGGTGGGAAACAGTGAAAACTCTAGAACCATATTGTATAAATATTACCTGCAGTAATCTTATGGCTTTGCATCTCCATGCACTCCTCATGGTTAGAAAATATTGACTCCAGCTGCTGCCTGCAAAGACTTTCTATTCTGAGGCATAAAACTCCTTTGCAGGGATACATTAGCCAAACTTGTATATATAGCCTGTCAAAAGTCACAATCGAGAGAATTAAGCTTTTCAAAATTTGTGAACTATCTCATATAATGAACTTCTTACACTGCTTAAATTAGTGAAAAGACTCAGCAAAGTGAGACATTCAATTTTTGTAGAGTGAAATCTTTTTAAAACACCAGTTAGGAAGAAAATTCAGCATCTGCAGAAATATGACTATCAGAGTTTTAAAAGCCTCTAACTATTGGATGGTCATATTTCAACAACATGCACTCTTTTGCAATGAATCACCTTATCCATCACGTTTTCCTAAATGTACACAAGGATGTAAATAGTTATGAAGACTTCAACTGAAATGCCTCACTGTTTGCAAAAATTTGCAGGATTTGTGCTGCCATGTTATTTTACCCATTGCATCTGTAAAATACCAAATAGACAAAAGTTTCACAGGGCACACAGCCCTTCTTCTTGAGACTAAAGGTCTATCACAAAATCAAACATGGAAGCAAAAATTCCAATAAAAACTGGAATTAAATTATTACCCTCTAGAGTGCTAAATCAGCCCTAAAAGTAGTTTGTGGAGGTTTAGTCTCTACAACTCTCTTATTACAGTAGATTTCCAGCTCTCAGTGTGCAGTCTGGCAGCAGTAAGTCTGCTGTGGCTGGAAGCAGCTGTTCACAGTGGTATCCAGCAGCTGAAAAAAACCCCAGGGAGAATGCCAAAACCTGAAGTTTTAAAATCTGCTCTAGAAACTCCCCGCCTTCCCCCGCCTTCCCCCCCCCCCCCCCCCCGCCCCTTAGAGGACAATTTACTGACAAAGATGAAAGTTAATTTTGGAGGAAAATAGAATAAATTAAAATTTTTGCTTTTTTTTTCTCCTCCTTTTTTTTTTTTTTTTTCTTCTCCTGTCTGTGTTTATGCACTTCCTGAAACTAATCAGATGCCTTGGCACACCAAGCTGTGTGTCCTTACATATGTTATAAATTCAGGATTCTCTTTCTGAAAGATGTGTGTAGTGGAATGTCTCCTGTGAATCTGCTACACCTGGAAAGCCAGGTGCCTGTTCCTCCCAATTCTGTGCTGGTAATTTTTTAATATTCCTTTCTTGGAGCTAGTAGCTCCCAGGTGTTGTATATATCTCTGCCAGGAAAATGTATTTGTACTTTTTTTGCAGTGTCTTTTAAACCAATTTGAATTACTTGCTGTCCTATGTCCTCTTCTTGGAAAATGAAGATGGACTTTGACATTCACATAAAAGCTCAAGTGGGGCTGAACTGTTGATAGAAGGGTTGAAGCTGGAGCTGCTCATAGGTGTGAGCAGCCCCTGTGTCCATGAGTCACCCTGAAAGGCAACTGCGTGCTGTCCCCTGGCCATCTCATCACTCATATGGATTCTGGGAACAGCTGTAGCCTTGTCTTCTGTACACCCTTCCTGGAAGAGCTGAGTTGGGAACGCTCCAGTACTAGTGGAAGTACCTGGAGCACAAACAATCTGTTTCTTTTTCTTGTCCTCCTGTGTAAGCCCACTTTATTTAACTATCATCTGCCTGCTAATACTGTGACTCAGGCTTGTGTTAAATGGAGGAAGCAAAGGGTACCACAGTGTGGAGCTGGAATTGAGTCATTGGATGTGCTACTTATAAGACAGCAGTGGCTCCTCTAACTTCCTCAAGAGCTTTCTTCAAAGGAGTTGTTAAATCTGTTTTGCTGCAGAGAGAACTCTGGTCCCCAGATGCATGTTAAGAATTTCATCTTCTTCAAAGTGTTGTACTTGGCATGTATCCACAAAAAATGCAGCTGAAGAGGTGGCCCAGACAGCTCTGTCAGGGTGCAGCTTTCCGCAGGGTTCCCTCTGAAAGTGTTTATAACCAATTTTATGAATACTGCTGATGGTGTAAGAACTATGGTTTGCAGGCACCAATGACACCAATGACAAAAACTACTTGTGGTTAACTCAAACTATACTCTGGACCTCATCTCTATTTTGAATCTGGTTAAATTTATTTGTACTAGAGGGAATAGATTATCTGTACCTGGCTTTGGATCTTTGCATCACGGTTATTGGATTCACATATAACTAAAAATGTGACGGGGTTATATTCGTAGCTATATCAAAAATGTCTCAGTAAATGATGGAGTTATGAATTTTTCAAAAACAGCTTGTCCACTGATTTTATTTTGACTTTGTTGTATCACTGTCATAAAAAAAATTTTTGAATAGCATTTTTTAATAGAGTACTAATAAAATCTGCAGGCAGCATCAGAAAGTCTGTCAATCCTCTCGTCAGTGGGTCCCACAATACTGGCTGATTATAATTTTCTTTTTATGTGAGAGAACGCATTTCAGTGGAAGCACTCCAAACTTAAACCAACTTGAGAGTCTTAATTAAACATCTTTTGCACTTGGCTGCTGCTGTCTGTGTGTGGAAAGGGTGGGAGGACATAAATTCTCGGTTCCTTTAGCTGTGCTGTGGTGTCACTGAATGAAGCTTCCTCTTTGCCTACTGTGAGAAGGAAGACAAAGTAAAATACTTGTTCTTTTATTGTAACTCTTATTTCCTTCTGTCTGTGGGGTACATAGGAATTAGACCACATGACAGGCAGGAAATCATTTGTATTTAGGAAGGCTGTTGTTAATGCTGGTCCCAGGAGCTGAATGCATTTCCTAGCTATAGTCTATGACTAGATCTGTCACTGGATATCAAAAGAACAAAGGTTGTCAGTTCTGTTTGCACTTGTTATGAGTTCACATACTTTCTATGTGCTATGAAGGGTATGACACTATGGGACTCTGTATAAGATTATGTTCTGCAGATTTATAGATTCTTTTTGTATTACATAAATCCAAATACCTACTTTGATGGGGCTAAGGGGTTTGCATCAGATGACCTCCAGAAGCCTATTCTGAACTAAATTATTATATTATTCTATTTACTTATTCTGATTTAATCTTTACTTCCTTTCAAGTGAAGAAGTTTTATATTTAAATAGCAGACCTGAGGTGAGGGAGCACAGACACCTGTGGTGCATTCCTGCCTGTGAGTCATTCAGTACCTGGGTTTATGAAGTTGTCCGATGTTCTTGTTCTGCAGATGCCATCTGGCAAACGACTTTCATCCAAATAGTGGGAGTATTTAATCTCTGATGTGTCATATAAAGCATGTACCGCGTGATAATCCTGAAAACATTTACTGCAGCACACTGGGTCCTGACTCAGGGAAAAGCAGCCGTGAAGGAATGTGAATGAGTTGGGAATATGAAAACATTCAAACTGATTGAGTGAGTAATTAGTTATCTGAAAGAGTGTGAAACCCCATCCCTCTTACTGATCTTGAACGCAAACACCGAGTCCGAGTCCGTTCAGCACAGGGAGGTGGGAGCCCCACCACGCTGTCACAGTTGTCCCTCTTCTTGTTCACCCTCCTGCTCTGGTCAGGGCACTTTTGGTCCAGAGCAGGAAGAGGGTCCCCAGGAACAGGCAGTGGCCCCCAAGAATGCTCTCTCTAATTGCAGATGTTAATGTCACTGTTCTATCAGCTCCTCTTTCTATGTCTGCCACTTTGATTAATTTTTGCAAGGATGTTCTCCAGAGTCAAGGCTGATGATTTAAGATTAGCTTAGGCTAAAGAAACCAAAGTCTCTGGCACATTTCAAGATTGATAGATAGGAGCAATTCTCTGGAGCAGAGAAGACAGTGCTCATTAGGGCATTCCCAGAGGAAAGAAATGTTACATTCTGTGTTTGTTATACAAGGCATTCATTTTTAAAGTGCTAAATAAACTATTTGTTTCAGTATGAGGAGAAAACAACTCTGTTTAATACCTGCTTTGCACTGATATTCTCATTTAAAGAGGGTATATCACTCTCTTTTCTCTAAAGGGTAAAAAATGCCAGAATAATGAGGAATGTGCTGAATAGGGAATGAGATTTTTTTTGCTGGCAAGGTACTAACTGGTGTAAATGTAAATGCCTGACCTTTAGCTTTCAGCTGGGAGTTTTGAATGGGTACCTTTGTTTTGAAAGGTGAAATTCTTACATGATTTGTGATGGAGTTCATGAACAAAATCTGGCTGTGGACATTAGGCTTCTGAAGAAACACATAGTTTCTATGTTTTGTCAGAAGAGTGTAAACGAGAAATAATCGTAAATGGTATTGGTCCCTCTCCAATTATTTCACTTTACTGATCTTTCAAAAGGTACATTAACGCTTCTGTTGTTATCCACGCTTCAGAAGCATTTTAAAGTGCAGGTAAACTCTGAATTCTTCCTCTAAAATAACTGAAACCTAAAGAGTTGCTAAATATGTTCAGGAGGATGATTCTACTGAAGATTATTGTCTCCTAGGAGATAATGATCATCTTCATTTTCAGAAAATCTTCATTTTTCTAGAAAATTCTTAGTCCCTTACAGAATCATTGAACTAAGAAATTAAGTTCTACTGCTTGTACAAGAATAATGTCTCCAGGTTTGCTGTTTTCAAGTAGCCCTTTGAGAACCGATGTCTACATTAATTTGTTTTTTTCACGTGTAAAATTCTAACAAGAAAAATGGCCTCATGCTTCCAGTTCTTGGTTTTCATCTCTTCCTGTGTTGTAGTTGATTTAGACCATAAATTCTTTGTACTGGTGCACATCACTTGGTGTAAGTCATCGCAGCAATACTGTGACAGATCCACGCTCACTGAATTTTCTTGCTGTTACAGGAAAGTACTCAGTTCCTGTGCACCTGAAGCAGCCAACCTCTGTCACTTCTCCTGAGTATCATGTTCTTCCCATCTGTATTAATGGTGATATAGGTACTGGCCCCTAGAAATCCATGATGAAGACTTTTCCTTGCTTGAAATCCAAGATGAAGCATAACCTAAAACTAACCAATTTTCAACACTGAGCTGCAAATTTTGGATAGTCTTTTGACATAGTAGTGTGTCTCCCACATAACCACTGAGGTAAAACAAATCTCCAAAAGAAAGAAAGCATGCCTAAAAGGTTAACAGCTTGGAGTATAACCCTTTTTCTCCAATAAGTATTTGAAGTAAATAATGAATCATATACTACTTCATGAATGGTGCTAGAGATGGGTTGAATATTCAGTCCATCCTTCTTGAGAAATCACACATGAAGAGTTCTTCATTCTCAGTTGCAGGTTTTTTATTCAGAATTATTGAATGGATTCTCATGTAAACATATTTCAGTCTACTGAAGGATTACAAATGTGATTTCAATATTCAACTTCTGTGTGATTTGTTACTTTCAGGATGTGGTATTGGCGCTCTCTGTTTTGTGGTTGGATGAATGCAGCTCCAGCAAAGCCTTGAGAAATATTATCAGAGCTAAAAACATTTTTTAAAAGCTGATAGAGGAAGGCTGGCTGAGTAAGGGATCTTTACATATTCTATTCTGGGTTTCTCAGGCTGAACTTTGCCAGAGGCATTGTTACAAGGAGAAAATACCCTGTATAATATTTGATGTGGTGAAATGGAAAGCATATGTATGTGTGTGCATTTCTGTGTCAAAACTTAAGCCTCAGGCATTGTGGACATTTCTTCAAGCCCTTCTGTTAAATCCACTAAGCATTAGCCTCTGCAGTGCTGTGTTAATCACCACCAAGCTTTGTAAGCTAAAGGTGATAAAACATGAGGGAGGAAAGAGTTTGCCAAGCAAATAAATTTAACTCTATGGATATAAGTTCATATCATGTCACAGATATTGAAATTGTTCCGGTGCTGTCTGTGCTGAGACACTTTTGGTATGGATGTTACCATATTTTGTCTTGGGACAAAATACAGGGAGTAGAAAAGAGATATTTAGTAGGATAAGACATGTTTGATGATGTTGCCAAGAGCTGAGAGAAAGAGATATGCTAGGATGTGCTTGATGAAATTTATAATTTACTGTCGGAAACTAATTCTCCTTGGCTTTCCATACTATTAATCTCTCCTTTAATTTATCTACTTAGAAACTTCATGATACAATTTGCTCACTGATTTTCTTAATGAAAATTTTTACATAGCTTTGTATTTTTTGTATTTTTTTTGTATTCCTAGTCTGATGCTGAGGAAACTTGTATTTAAAGGGTAAGGAGGGCTCAGGCTAGGTACAACCATTTGCATGTGAACACATTGACTCTTTTATTTTAAAAAAGACCGTGGATTTTTTCCATTTCCAAAGATTTTTTTTTTTTCACCTGTTTATTAAATTTTTGAGTATTTGTCATTGTCCAACCTGTTAAAGACTGAAATTTTGGTGAAGCTGAATAGTTTGGGCATATGATCTTTCCTTAAAGACTTTCCAGATAATTATTTTGCATATAGCCAGGTTGTGCCGAATTCTTCTAAAAACATTTATTTTGGAAACTAGATATAGATACTTTTTGAAGAAACTTATAAGAAAATAACAAGTGTTTCTTTAATTCTTCATGTACTTTTCCTAGCAAAGGTACTGAACTTTTCTAAACCCATTGTGAAGGAGTTGCTGTATTAATTACTGAAATGTAGCAGACTCTGAAATGGGATTTGGGTTGTGGATTGCATTACAATACAACCATTAGTAAGTGGATCAACATTCAAACAATTTGTAGCAATTTATTAGAAACCTTTTCAATCTTTCCTTTGAAGTGAAGATTTTGAGTTCCAGATGCATTAAAATTTTGAGAATTTTGAGAAAAATGTAGGGGCAAATGTTTCTGTTGTTTTAAATATGAGTGTTGATTGACTACATATGCAGCTTTTAGGTATGTAATTCCATTTGCATGTGTAATGATAACAGCAGTCATGCTTTGGCAGGCAAAATGAAAACTATTAACCTAATGATAACAGATTGCACCATCCCCTTCAAAGTTACAAAGTTCTTTGCAGATGCTTCATAAAGCAATGAATTGTTTATGACCTTCTGCTTTTGTATTCTTCCTGATTTTCTACTGAGAAAATCATGTTACTCTAAGACTTTTCATCTTACTGAAGATAGCCTGTATTACATGGTTTGAAATAGAACTGGAAACTAATAGTGTTGCCCAAGATGTGGAGATCATTTTCTGACAGGTTTATCAGTATTTTCAACAATAAACCTCAGGAAACCTTCACTGCAGAAGACCCATATGATTCCACTTCAAAAATGAGGCACACTAGGCAAAAGAGCAAATAAAATTGTTACCGAAGGTTTTAGATAAAAGGTGTTGACTAAGTAAGATTTACTGCAGTACTTTATTTCACAGATTTGAATGATGTCTTTAATTTTGTGTGTTTTATGTAATATCACTCACATATTTTTGTTTGAGTAAATCAAGGTAATCACTAGTGGGATTTTTCTTGCTTTTAAAGATACTTTAGGAGTGGGATTATTTTTGTCATCACCCTTCTGTTACCTGTGGTTATCACTGCAGTGGTATTTGCGAATGCTTCACAAATATTTATCTTTGCATACCCTCACCAGATCTCTCTTGACCCTGACAGGGACAGTGCTAACCCTGCCTGTTTTAGCATAGGAGTGTTGGTACTGGGAGTCATCCTACCTGGGCACTGGAAATTGCTCAAATTGCATTTTTTAATGGTCTAGCCTGCACTGTCTGACACCTTCTCTGGAATTCAGAAGGCCCTGTTCAGACACAAACTGACTTTTCTGATATTACTGCCTTCATAGCATAGCCAAGAGGCAGGGAGATCTTACACAAAGAGATTAAGACAAATATTTAAGTCTTTATCAGCCTGGAATGACTCAGTGAAGCATGTGAATTGATCATAGCTGTCAGAATACTCAGCATTATTTATAGTGCGTTGCAAAATATTTGTATCTTATGTAACTTCTTCAGGCTCAATTTATTTTTTTTAATGTTATTTTGGTTTTTATTATTGTGCATTTGGTAGATGTATGGTTGATCTTGGACATCTGGGACAGAATCCTTGATTGTTATGACCTGTAATAACTCCACAGGCAACATCTTGCAATTTATATCCCTTTTTAGCTTGTATTTCCTTACTGGGAGTTGAATCCACAAAACAGGATGGATTTTTTGACACTTTGTGCATCGACATTTCTGCTGGAGGAGAAAATAAACAGTATTCCAGAAATGGCTGTGGAGAACTGTTTAAACACTGTCTTTGAACTTCTAAATAGTTATGGAGGGAATCTTAATATAATACTCTAGTATCTAGAAACAGTGAAGCAACAAATTCCTATATAAGTATGTTTTTCCTTTCAAGTGCAAAATGAAATTCTTTTACACTGTGACTGAGCATACCTCAAATAATTTTAAGCTACTGATTGATTTTCTCTTGCTTCCTGTAGGCTCTTTGGTTCAATAAATTGTTTGAGCAGTGGAATGCAGAGCAACTGATTTTATCCTGTGATTAACCTCATATATGACAGTTGAGGGATACTTCTGGCTTTTTTTCCCCATATTTTTTCATAAAAACCTTTCGTTTATTCATAGCTGTCTCATAAATGAATAAACAGTTGACTAGAAGCTGTTTCTAATATTCCTTCTTCCACAGTGTAGTAAATCCAATAAATCCACTGGTAATTACAGGGAGCTTCTTTTATGAATGTTTCTGAAATAATTCGATCGACAACTGTTCCTCCATCTAGTGGCACCTATTGACAGTAATCCATTTGAAGAGCACATCTTTAATGCCATTCTCACAAGGATCTGAAGAGATAGGGATGTGCATGCCCTGATTTGCAGGTAGAGACTTGGGAACAGAGTGATTGATTTCCTAAGGATCATGGAAGTGCACGGCAGAGCAGAGCTTTGAATATTTTTCTCCAGTTCATAAGCTCACTTTCTAATCAATGAATTATTCTTGCTCTCCTGGCTGGGAGTTGTGGATACTTTTAAAAATCTTTTTCATTTGCAGACCTGTGTATGTTTCCAGTGGAGGTACAAACATTTGCAGAGGTAATTTAGGCCTGACAACTGTGACATTGCTTGTGTTAGTTGCATTTCTCAGTCTCTAGATATTATCCATGAATTTTCCTTCATTGTGAATTTCCCCCAGGCTGCAGGTGCAAAACCCCGGTATGGGCTAAGAAGTGATGGTGGTATTTTTGTCTCTGTTTTGTATTTTACTACTGCTGTCTGGATGGATGTCACTTGGACATTTTGGATCAGTTATTGGCCCTGTCTCATTTGTTCCTTTGCAATAAATGGTTACTTAAACCCTAACCTTTACTACCTTTACAGTAAAATTTAATTTCCTTATACATTTGGTTATCTAACTTGACCACTGCTGTGTGGCAGGAAATGAGATGAGGTCTTCTCCAGTAAATCATCCATCTCTGAGAGTAACTATCTGCCAGCTGATCAGAAACCACACAGCTTCCTGTAACTTCACACTTACTCATCTTTGCAGAATCATCCCACTGAAAACTGACAGTAGAATTTTGGGTAGTTTTAATTAGTGATAGAAAAAACTATCTCAGGATCTACTTAGATTGCATAATCTTGAGATGTGCAATAGTCACCCGTCTTGCACACAAGAATTTCCACCAGTTCACGTCTTTAAAGCCTGTCCTTGAGTTACTTGCCCATGGTATTCTCGGATGTCTTTTTTTGGCCTGGGCTTCCCAGCTGGAACTACATCAGTTTAGCCCCAAGGAGTGAAAAACAAAATGTCTCCTGCTTTGCTGCCCACCTTCCTCTGATTGCTCCTTCTCTCACCCTCCTACTCTGAGTTGTAGTAGACTTGTGAACCAGACATGAGGCAAAAGAGAAGAGTTGGAGAAAATTAGCAGTAAGGAGGAGTCCAAAGATAAAGTACAAACATAATTTCAATCAGAACCAACTTGTCTGTTATTTGTTACAAGAATGGATATACATGCTCCTTCTGCATAATTTTCATATATCTTCAGCCATTCTACCACAGCTTAATTCTGAGAAGAACGATGCTTAAATAAATGTGATTAGGTTCAGCTCTTGGCTCTGCTACAATCTTTTTGTGAAACTTTGCCCAGATTCTTATTGCTTCCATTTGTCACCTCTAAGAGGACAGTGATAACTATTTGCTCATTTGAAAATTAGAATTTCAAATGTGACAGACTTTTTAGGAGCTGGAGTTTCACTTTGAACATGATTCCTGTTAGATTTTTGCCAAGTTTTTGGTTGCCAAAGATGCAGATAGGGGGCAGTGATATTTTTATAGCTATCTACAAAGATTAGGTTGCTGATCCTAAAGAAAGTTGTTGAGCTAGTAATTTGGTGATTCTGTAAATACTGCAAAGCATCATCTTTAGGCACTTAATGAAGTGGGACTAAGGCTCAGACAGAAATAAATTGCTTCAGCTGTAGGAAAACACTACGTGTCTGCTCGTCTATCCCAGGGATCAATATTGGATGAACACTGTTAAACACCTTCATTAATGACCTAGCTGATGGGCCATAGTGAGCCCAGCAAGATTGCAGACACAAAATCGAAAGGAGTGTCTGGGTCACCAAAGGGTGGTGTTGTCATTCAGAGGGATCTCAAGAGGCTGGAAAAATGGGCTCCTGAGGTCAACAAAGGGAATTGCAAAGTCCTGCACCTGGTGAGGAACAACCCCCTGCAGCAGTACATACAGTTTGTGAACAGTGGTAGACAGGCAGAGCTCAGTGTATAAGTGTGACCTCTGGGGTATTCTGCTTTTGCATTTTGCAGAATGCATTTCCCTGTTGGAATACTTATTCCAGTTATGTTTGCAAAGAGAATTGAGAGGCTCAGATGGAAGGTGAAACAAAGGTGCAAAGTATTATAGTTACAGGATATTTACACTCAAGCTAAAGGGCTCTGAACAGAAAAACCCAGGGGATCTTTTTTTATGACAGAAGTAAAATTCATTCCAGGGTTTTTACTAGGCTTGAACATCTCATATCTGAACATTTTACAGGCCTTGCTGGTATAATTGCATCTGCAGATGATGAAAAGAAACAACTTTTCCTGTTGAGAATACCATAAACAGATCTGAATTCACAGTAGATTACAACACACTGAGCCTTTGCACTTTTTACCAAAGAGGAAAAGAAATTGCTGAGTATTATGCTGGAAAAAGCATAGCAGGAATACATATTTTCCACAGTTGTGAGTTTATTCTCCTAAACCAGCTGAAGTCTACGTACTGAAATATATCTATTTGCTAAGAAAAAAATAAATATTACACCAAACTTTCTAATTTACATTAATTTCTAGCTAAAAGGTTGTTATGTGAATTCTCCTAATGCACACAGTGCAAACTTTGGTCATACAGGGATGTCCATGGAGATTGAGAGAATAGTTTGGCCACAAGAGAGAAAACTGCATATTTCCAATCCTAATTAAAGCTGTCTGTTGATCTGGTATAGAAGAGCTTGACTCAAATGCTGCCTTTTTGATTCCCATTAAAACTGGCTGTTGATTTCAGCACAATGACAGAGAAGAACAACAAAGGCAGTCTTAAAGCAGATGTCTGCTCTACGTGTGCATGGGTCTGCAGGTGTTTAGGATCCAACAGTGCAGGGGCTGGAAGCTTTGCATCTTGGTACAGGTGCAGGGTCAGGAAAGCACAGATTGAAGCTGAAAGTCAGTGGGTGATTATGAGAAGATAATTTAAAGGCCGAAAAAAAATTAAAAAGTAATATCCAAAAGCCGTATCAACTTATCTGTGCTCAGCTTGTACTAATAGAGACTCTGTGCACAAATTTATGAAGACACATTTGTTCTGCATATTAAATACCAATCTGAATGTTCATGCTTCCTGTATAAAAATAAATGTGATACAACTTTCCACAACATGATAATTTGTGTTTATCGGCATTCCTGATCCCTTCAACAAGGGGTGCCTTGCTTTATGTACCTATCACAAGAAAGAGGTGAGAACTTAAAAGACTATTCTAGATTAAAGCCCAGTATAAATTAGCATGCTCAAAAATGCCAGAAGTCACCTGCTTCTTGCAGCTTTCATTAAGAAGCAGATCCCTCTTTGGAATGCAGATTTGGTAACAGCTAATTAGTTTATCTAGCTTATCTTTTACACAGTCTTTCAGGTTATGAAGATAAACTAAACAGGATGAATAGAGAAAAAACATCTACAACATGCTAATAATAATCAATCCCTGAACATTTCCCCAGTTTGTTGTACATTGAGGTGTCTTTCAAAGCCAAACACCATTGGAACAGCTGAGAGAGGCTGCAGGAAAGCCTTGAGTAGGGATTCACTGTTGACTACTTTGGAGTTAAGCACAGAAGGGCTGCTTACTCTAAGATGCTTTTCAGTGCTGGAATTGGGGGTTAAGAGAGATCAGATCAGAGGAAAAAATGATCCAGGAAATTGTGGGGAGGGAAAAAGTAACCTGATTAATCTGTCCTGTGGTATCATGGCAAGAATGAAATAGGGTCCTGTAGCTGTATTCTCCTCTGGGGAGGCAATTTTCTGAGCGAGGTGTGGATGTGGAAAAGCCCATTTTACAGTGAAAAAGATCAGAAGAGATTTTTTTCATGTTGCTGTTCCTTAGGTTCATGTGGCAGCAGTCAGGTTTTAATGAATATTTTCCTTATCAAAATATTTTGTTGCTTTATTAACTCTTCAGTCACTAAATTTAAAGGTATTTGCACCTTTATTTTTAAAAGAAAATTCTGGTTTTTCAGTGTGTTTTATCTGTAGTTCTAAGGCAGTAAATCAAAGCTTAAACATGACTGGTCTTCTTTTTAAAAAAAAACAAACAACAAAACAAATTAAACAGACAAGTCTTTTTTTTTTTGTCTATGCTTAAGAATTCTAGAGTATATTTGTGATTCCCTTTGCATACAGAAGTGTTTTCAACCTGAGGAGTTTTATACTCTCAAATTCTTGAATTTGTTCCACTTGCAGGCCTATGTCTTCTGAAAATTTGCTCTCTGAAGATATTCAGTGTTTTCCTAATGTGACACTGAAAGTCAAGAATTTCTGAATTTTTTAGGAAATATGAACCAACTCATTAAAAGTAATGAGATAGCAAAAACAAAACTGTCAATTATTCTACTTGCTTTGTGGCTTGCTATGTCTTTGCATTTTAAAGTTTCTCTCAACAGCCATAAAACTTAAACACATTTTTCCAAAATCAAAAGAGAGCTTTAGATATAATCCTGTGATTCTAGGGGCTGGCTGTTTTTAAAAAGAATAGAATGAGATCAAAAAGCAAACTGGTAAAAATGGAAAATGATGCACTAACAACAAAAAATAAATGTGTGGAAGGGAGCTGTTTTCCGTGGTACACATTTGTGGATGGAAATCAACTGGAATTCATTGTATGTGGATATTTTGTTTATTAAGCCAGGAGCATGTGTACAGGAAAGGGGCAACTGACGCAGGTGATGTGACCGAGTGACACTTGTGTGTGAGAATTTGCATTCAATTTATGTTTTATTGAATGCTGTCAGTAGAAGTCTCAGTGAATGGTAGAGCATCTGTCTTTTTTAACATAATTTAATTCTCACTGATTTGCATCTCAGATTTGTTCTCCTGATAATAAGCTGTTCTGCAGACATGACATCATCTATTGAAACCATTTGGAACGTTGCACAATTATTAATATATTATCACTAAATTGATAGTGAATGGTTTTCCAAGTCATAAAATGAGGGACCAGATTATTTTACAATAAAAAAGCTGTGAAATAGCTAATTATTTAGACTGAATTGCTTAAATGACTTTATTCTGCACTTTGTCTGTTAAACACCGACAAAAGAGGGCAATTAATACTATACTAAAGTTCAGAGTGTGCAACACACAGCACTTAGTACCAAGGAAGGTTATTTCTTCTCCCTGGTACAGCTGTATTTCACAGTTAGTCTCAGGTATTAGTGCCCACCTCTTACCATTTCAGCCCAGATTTCAACAAAACCATGATTTTATTGTGTCTGTACTTGCCCATATGAGTTGTTTGTGTCATATGTCATGTGACATATGCTGTTTGTGCTGGAAAGCTTGTGAGTGCTCATGAGATCTTCTTCTGTAACGTGGTTTTACAGCCAGATGGTCCATACCCCTTACCACTTTGCAGTCTCTGAAATCGAGTCAATGGATAGATTATTTTTGAAATTTGTTAAATATTAATTATGTATTGTATACATGTCCTCTTCTATACATTGTCTTTCTCTTGTTGTGAAAATTTCCTTTAGTTAGGCAGATTTTAGATATAAAATTTCTACTCTAGTCATGTAAGTTCTAAATTTCATTTGTCTAATCAAATGCTGTCTTGCCCCAGGAGCTTCTAAATGAGGTAAAGGTTCTTTGTTTCAGAGGGCTGGTTTTTTGTTGTTTTTTGTTTGTTTGTTTGTTTGGGGTTTTTTTTGGTGAAGAAAGAAGGTTCTTACACTAAAATTAATTATTTTGCAGTTTCTCAATTACCTAAAGTTTTGCTTCTGGACACTTCCATCCTGATAGTACTGAACTGTCTTATGCTGCATCTGTAAGATTCATGAAATAAAGGTTCTTGTGTCTATTTTGCCTTCTTGATTTAATCTGGGAGGCCTCCTTAGTGCATACCAAGTTCACACAACCCTTGCATCCTTCTCTTTCACCCAGTAACACCATAGTTCAAATAATCATCCTGTCCCATTCATTCTGTTTCCCAAAATTATTTAAGCTTCCTCACCCCATCAGAGTACTCACATGCCAAACTGTAGGTTACCCTGGGGTAGTGGGAAGTCATTCTTACTATTTTATCAAAGCAACTCTAATTTGTGTGGAATTAATGTTTTTTAGTGGACTGGAGAAAGCCCTGTTTATCAATACAGAGAAAGCCTAGTTGGGAGGGGGGGAAACTGAATTTCAGACCCTTGTTCTACTGAAGACTTCATTTTTTATCTTCAAATGATCAGCAAAAGAAAGACTAAAATGCAGGTGTTTTTTTCTTTTCAGCATGACTACTTTGGCTGCTGGGCTATATCCAAGTTTGCTTTTATCCCTTTTCTGACTGGTGCTATGAATATTTAATCAGCTCCATGCACAGTGGAGCAAATTCGGCAGGAAGGAATGAGAAGTCCATTAATATAGCAGATTGTCCTACATCTGCTTGTTTGGGGACACCTTGAAGGTGGCAGATGTTGTTTTGGATTCCTCAGACACGGTCTGGAATGAGATACCTCTCTTCTGGATCCCAAGAGATGTGTGCTGGAGAGGGCATTGCTGCTCCTCTATTTTCTGTAGTTTGGGAGGGAGGGTTTAGGCCATCTCAGTTTCTTAACAGCAACGTGTTGGGTATCAGATTCCTGGGGGGGGGGGGGGGGCTAATGAAGTGCTTTTTTGTGGCCCAGTAATAAGCCAAGCCAATCTTTTCTGAGCAGTGGATTTCTTAAGCAGCTCCTGCTCCAGCTATTAATGACTGGGAATGGTGATTTCATGCACACAGTCATCTCAAGTGCCTGGGGCCAGCTGTAGATTTCAGGACACAGTGCAATACTTCAGAGTTAGATGATGCCCTGTTCAGCACCATGGTGCCTCTGTGCCTCTCCTACCCTGACCAGGTGCTTCATGGAAAGATTAGAATCCTAATGAGCAAGTGTTCTGCAAAGATTTCATCTCTTTTCTCCTTTCTTTTTTCCCCGCCCAGCTTAAAGCACTGTTTTATCCACAACAATTTTCAGAATATTCACAGTAATAAAATAAAATGGTTGATGAAATGATGAAAACTACTGCCAATAGTATATGGGAAAGACAAGCTGTGTTTCTAATGATGCAATTTGAAGAGCGTATGTCAAAACACAAATGAAACAGCTCACTAAAGATCATGCCAGCTAGGGCAGCAAAGCACAATACTGTCAGATGAAAGGCCCTGAATAAAGAGCTCTGACTTCTGTCTTCCTTGTTAAGCAACACTTGCCTTCTCCAGTACTTGAGCTGCAAAGCCACAGTAACACTTGCAGGTACAATAAAGAATTATTTTGGTTCTGTTTTACAGATGGGATAATTCAAAGCAAAGAGAAGTAAGAGTATAAAAGCAGAGGAGACATAGAAATATCCTTTGTTTCTTTTAGCTCACAGGCAAACTCTAATCTCCATACCATTAATCCAGTATGTGTATGACAACAAGGGCAGAGAAGAGCTGGGAAGTGTGGCCATATTAATTTCTTACACTGTTTCATAGTAAACCTAGATAAGATCAGACCTATCTGAGCTGAGTGAACCTGTCTCTGTTCCAATCCAGATGTAATGTTGCTCTTTTTCCTTAGTAGCCTCTAGAGGCAGCTGAAACACACTGCCTTCTGCCTCAGTATTTCAGGCAGTGTCTCATTACAAGGTGATAAATAACTCGCCTGCGGTTTCTGCAGCTCACTAATACCAGAAACAGAAATATAACCAGCCAGAACTTTTCTCCCTATTCATTTTCAGCTTAATGAATACTGAATAGAAACATTTGCTATTAATGAACTTTGATAGTAGCTGAAGCCTGAACAGGATGGAAGGAAAATAGAGAACACCCTCTGTATGCGGTGACACTCTCCACATTCCTCCCATGCAGTCCTACAGTTGTCAGCTTTGATGCTTCATTAGGTGCTTTCTTCTTTCACCTGCATCATTTTCTTGTTCTGCAGCTTTGTGTGCTTAGGATGATCTTTCTGATACAGGCTGCAAAGCCCCTAGCCTTTCTGTGTTTAAATGTTCCTTTCATGGTCCTGCTCTCAGGAGGGAGCTTTCTAGCAACCGAGACAGAAAGAATTAGAAGAGAGTGAAGTCTTGTACTTGACACAGATGAGTGAAAACATGGGGCAATAATCAGAGCTGCACTTGATTTGCTTGCTGTAGTTCATCCAATAAATGCCTGTTCTTCAGGACTTTCACATTTAATTAGCTGTAAATTAATTAGGATAATTTTGATTGACACTGCTGAGTTGTTTTCTGCTGCTTATAAAAAATTGTGTATTTTTGCTTAGTGGTACAGTTATATTTTGCTGTGGAAAAATCTAATTGTAATCTATCAGTGGCATTGCCAGGAATCACCACAGAGGCTGAGCTCCGCTTATTAATGGGATTACTGTCTGGTATTTTCTCTACTCTCATCATTTTTCTCTACTCTCATCCATCGATAAGTCTTTCTTACACATCTTAGCATTCAGGCAGCTTGGCTTTATTTCTCTCCTGACCTTTCCCTACTGGTCTCAGCTGTTTCTCTCTGGTCTTGTTTGGATCCTTCACCTTTCCTTCATTTCAAGTGCGGGTTCTCTGTTACTGTTAGATCTTTAAATAGTGAAGCTACCTGATGGCTTTTTATTCACTGCACTTTGTTTCTCATCTGTCACAGTCACAGTAACAATCCATACCTGGATACCTCCCACATGTTTTTTCCATAGTCTTTTGCTATCAGGGAGAGGAACAAGACCATGTAGGTAATGGTATTTCACTATTTATTTTATGTGTCTAGTAAGTGTGAAACATTACTGGCAATGGTATCTTTGCTGTTTATGGAAACTTTAGAGTAGCTACTGCTTTTGTAAGAGTTATGAGTAGCAGCAACAGCAACTGCCAGGTCTGTGAGGAGTGATGAGTGTGGGAGGGGAGGGAAGAGAGGGTTGGAGGGTTAGAAGAAATCCTGTGCTTTTCCCTCCATAATCTTGACCAAGGTGTTTCATTTGACTTCATGTGGAAGCTTGAAATTTCAAATTAAATAAAGACACTTTCAACATACCCCTCTTCTTACTCAGCTCCACAGTTATTTCATAATAGCATTGTTATCAATGTAATAAGATTAAACTAAAATTGCCTGTATTGAGTTAGATTTTGCTGAAGAAAGCAGCCAGTACCAAAAGCATGTTTTCTTTTTCAAGCTGTATCAGCTAATCTAATAAAAGATACCATTTTTACAAAACTCTCTTTGCTTATGCCCATTCCTCATATCCTTCTAAATCAATAAATAAAGTTAAGGGTATCTAAAAATAAACTGGGCTTGTTTTGTGGCATGTTCCCAAGTATACCATGCAAAATACCTTAAGAATCTGACTGTGCATCTTCTCAGCAGTATTTCACCTGGGAGACAACTACTAGGAAGAAAACTGAGGGAGAGACAAGGACCTGAAATTTTTTCAGAATGTGACTTTTCTCATTTTGCATAAAAGACTAATTTATGTACAGACATTGAATCCTTGAGCCATGCAAAGTGGCATGGTAAATGGTTTACTTCTCAGTGATCCCTTTCCCATGAGCTTAACTGCTTAGAATGGTACAATTTCACACACTACCTGATAGTGCAGATGTATTTCATTCTTATATGCTTGATTTGTACTAGACACTTTTGTATTGCTGTAAATAAATGAAATACATGGCAGATGAAGAGATTAGAAGCACATTTCTTTAGTGTTTGCTAGAGGCTTTCAAGTAAACACCTCCTAATGATGCATTGACTAAACCACATTCCTGCAGTCAGTAAGGCAATATTGCCTTTGAATTTTTTAATACAATGTAATGAAAATATTCATACTGGTATCTAACCTTTTGCTCCTCATCTGAACATTTAGGATTCTGAGATGTGATTATAATCCTACAATTGCTCATACTATAATTGTTCATATGGAAAAGAAATCATGAGTTCACACATTTTACTCTTCTCCCCCCACCTTCAGCTTCTTAGTTAAGTGGAACCTTCTAAGGGAATGTCATCAGTCATTGAAATGGTTCAGCCCCCACTGTGGATTTAGTGTCCATTATTTGAAATCAAAGTACTTCTATGGTACCATAGTAAACATGAGACCAACATGGTACTGAGGATGCTCTTTATCACCAGGAGCTGTGAAGTACTGCATAGAACTGGGACCTGAAATTTCTTTTGGGTCATACACTGCCTTGTGAAGTGAGAGAGATGCCCACAAAATGTCATTGCCAGATATTTGACAGAATATCTGTTGCAAGATTATTTTTTTTAAATCTCCCTACCATATTATTGTTATAGGTTGCCCTGTTATCACAAGATTTTGTGTTGATTGAGAGATATGGGTGGAGTATTGTCCTCTAGTGTTTCAGGTTTTGAAATTCTTACTTTTTCTTCACTAGCTGGTATTTAAGAACTCACAATTCTAGGAGTTACAGCTTGAGTGTAATTAGTCAGCATTTAAATTAACAAATGAAGACTTTTTCAGATTTTCATTTTGCATTGACCATTTAAGTCACTTGGTTAGCAAGAATTTGAAGATATAACTACTTTTATCCTCAAAAAAGGTATTGAAACACTTTTTCCCCAACAATATTTTAACTAGAAGACAAAAACCCTCTTACAAAACAGTCTGTTTCAGGAAATTGCCTGTGCTATTTTTTTTCTTTGTGCACGTTCTCAGATAATCAAACCCCTCTGAGAAGGCAGGTTATCACCTTCCCACATGAAGAGCAGTCTTATGTCTTTAATCTTTCTTGCCTATGTGAAAAGCAGGCAACCTGGAGGGAAAACAACATGTCTTTACTGGTGTCAGAACCAATCATTTACATTAGTGCTTCAAGACTGATCTACATTTTCAGTTTTCTCCAGCAGGATTCAGACTTCTGTGAAGTACAATAAGCTCAGTGGGGAAAACATAAGTTTAGAATGTGTCAACTGAACCTTTTCTTCTGTTAAATCTACCTAAGAGTATAGCAGGAGGAGAAACTTTTCTATAAAATAAGAGAAAATAGTATTTAGATGATTATTGTAATTAAAATTATAGCTCCCTCCCAATTTTTCTGTGAGAAACTATTTGGAACCCTCTGGAAAGAGTTCCTCTACATATCAAATATTAGATTTATGCAAATCAAGCTTATACTGCATTATATAATGTGAGTACTTGATAACTTCTCTGTGACAGCTTTTAGTGATATTGCCCTCAGACTGTGTTTAATGATAATACAAATGGTGGTAAATAAAGTTCTGTCCTGGTTTGCACCCAGTGTCTCCAGAATATAGGACATGACTGTAAAAGGAACATGTATAATCTATTCTCTAATGATAAGCCTCATAAATCAGTGGACTGGTTGAGAATTTTGGCTGGTGTGAGTCTGACCTATAACAAGCTGTCGGACTGAGGTCACTGTACTTCACCTATTTCTGTGTGATTTCTGCCAGACTAGGAAGCAAAAAGCTGTAAACGCCTTTTCTTCCCTGGCACATGACCTGGAAACCTGTTGTGCTGTAAAATACAATGTAGGCACAGTGTGTAGAGGGGAAAGCCCAAACTCGCAGTGCCTATTCTCAAATAACTCGTTCCTCTCTGTTCCCTCTTCTGTGGCTCCAGCAAGCAGAAGGAAAGAAAGAAAAACATGGAGCATGGGTAGTGACTGTCAGGAGCAGACTTTTGCTACTAAAGCATTGGTTCTCACTTCTCTTATTAGCAGCTGTGATTCCATGGTTGGATATCAGAATTTGCATTAATTTACCCTCTGTCCTGCTCATTCCCCTGTGATTAGCACTTGTGAAGCAACTCACCACCCTTTGCTGCCCATTCAAAATATAATGTTCCCATTTAACCAGGAAAGCATATGGAGTTCTTTGCATAAACATTGTTAGGTGCTTGTACGGACTTACAAGGAAATAATCTGACTGCAATTATTATCCAATTAAACAAGACAGAACATGACAGGAATAATAAAATCAGTGTAATAACTGTAAGGGCGAAAGTGTTAGTTAAACTCTATCTGTATCCCAAATACTTATAAAATTTCAGGAGTTAAGGGGATTTTAATTTTATGTTTATTTTATTTCAGGAATTACTTGGGATGGTAAGGTATAAATCAGATACCACTGTTACAGTTTGCAAACACCAGTGAAGTCCTGTAATCAGGAATATGCAAAATAAGTCCTGATCAAAGTGAATTTTCTTTCTCTTCTCTTTATTTTTTTTCCTTTTCCAAAAGTGAGTTTTGATCAAAAACAAATGATCAAATAACACAGATTTTGATCCACTCCTACAGCATGAACTGATACTAATTATGGCATTTGTGACATTTATGTAAGAGTGGAGCTCACAGTGTTGTGTAAGGGCCAGGTTGATTAACAGTGTGGCATCTGAGATTATTTTTATTGCTGTGCTGAGCAGACCAATTTGGAAGGCAATTGGGTTTGTACTGGGCTTCCAATTTAGAAATCTGCCAGTGAATTGTGCTGGAAACTGTAACTGAGAAACCACAGTTAGGTGACTGTGCCTGAATATATCTAGACAACCTTCCTTAAGGGGACTGGGGAGAATGTAAAGGGAAAGGACTTCGCTTTGCTTTTTCTTGTCCTCTGTAAAACAGCACATCTGAACTGATCTACAGACTTTAGATCAATGGAAAAATCCTGAGCTTAGCTTGTAGCACCCGCCTGTTTCAAACACTCTTTTTGTACCCATACTGTTTCTGCACAGCAGTGCTCCCTGTAAGGAACCATCCAAATTCTTTTTGATATGCAAAGATTACTCTGGTTTTAGGATTACACAAAGCTTTTGTCCTCCTTTTGGACTCTCACTTCTCAGGATCTCAAGCTGATCCTGAATCCTAAGATCTGCCAGGATCTCTATGCCAGTCTAGACAGTAACAGGAGTGGTGCAGGCTTTCCAAAATATCACTCATGGAGCTCTCAAGTGCTGATGTATACTGCAGCTGGACTTATGACCAAAGTAGATACAAGTGTTCCTTTATGTATTTAGGACTTTTCTCATCCTCTTAGATGAGTTGCCTTTGCACAGATTGTCTGATACATGGTCAAATACAGGATCATGAAGAGTTTGCATAAATATTAAATAAGCAGCTCAATGATCTGTAGTAAATGCCTGTTTGAGGGAACAAAGCCTCAATTTGATGGATTTTCTGGCTTGCAATGACAGATCTGATGTTGCTCTATGCTAGAGTAGTTACATTATTTCATGCTGCTGGCACTGAGAGAACCCAACCACTTCCATCAGTAGGGAAGGGAGTTTGGCAGGAATAGCTTGGAGAGTAGTGATGTTCCCTACAGTGTTAAATTAGATTGGACCTCTTGGACACCTGTTTGTTTTTGTTGTTTGCCTGTTTGTTTTTGGGAAAAAACTCAAATGACTGCATTGATGTTAGGATTATCTAATCATGGAGACTGTGATTCAGCCTTGCAAGGAGGTGATCTTGAATTGTTCGTTGGTAACAGGACTTGGGCACAGAAAGCAGAAGCTAATGCTCGCTAGTATGAGTAAGTTGACTGGTATAACTTAAGCAGATATTTGAGACATACAATCGCTCTTTATATACATAGACTATTACAGCTACACTTTTAAAAAACATTCATTGCCTTTAAATCTTCACTGTTCATGTAGTATCAGCATTTTCCATATGAGAATTATGTAGGGAACAAACCTAGTCTGAAAAAAAGGTATGTCAGATAAATTCTTAGTGACAAATCTGCAGCAAGCACTAGACTACCTCTGATTTTTTTCAGAAAGCATCCTTTATTTTTTTGACAAAAGAAACTGCTGAGAATGGCTAAGACAGCAAAACACACATATCGCCCAGAGACATCAGCACAGTCAACCTGCCCTTTGCAGACTGCTCCTTTTCAGATAATTTTGCATATTTTTGCATAATGAGCATGCTACACTTTCTATTAATGCATTTTGAATTTGGAGATTTTAAATCTAAGTACCTTCTCTCTCTGAGCTACGACAACCTTCTTTCTAAGTCATTATCACCATGCAGTTAGTTCTGGATTATACAATTAGGAATAACTCATTAGACAAAGCAGGTAACAGTGCTGAAAACACACCAACCATGGGCATTTGAAGTGAACTGCTGTATCCTGTTTGACTGGGAATGCGCTGAGGAATGCAGTAGCTTGTCTGTCTCTTCTCAAGATTGCTTGGATTTCTGAAAGATGTATTCTGAACACAGCTTTTTGGACTTGACTGAGGAACTGGAGTCTCATTCTTTGGTTTGTGCTACTGCACTGCCACTGGAAGTGGTCACGGTCCTCTGCCACCTTCTGAATTGTGCCTGGGAATTGTTTGGAAGGTTGCACACTAACATGGGCTGAAAGTATGTCACGGACCATTATGGCAGCCTAACAGTACAGATTATTACAGCCCAGTGTCCAGGAACTTTCCCTGACCTTTCACTACCACAAACATAACCTGTGGGATAACAGCATTTAGCTTGATTTCTCAGACTTTGTGCTCAGGATTGCTGCCTGGAGGTTGTTAGCAATGTATGAGTTATTATTTTAAATAAGAGGCTATATTTTGAAAAATTAAGCCTGAAAGCTCTTTGAGAGTACTTTAGTATTACTGCTTCCTACATGTGAGAAGTGGGAAAAAGCTGCATATTGTGCTACTTCCTCTCCTCATATCTTAGGATTACTCTCTGTGGCTTTGTGTTTGTGAACCATTTTTAAAGCAGACAGACAATGTGTTTCATGAAGATTTATGGTACAATTGCAGCATATTGGAGCATCAGAATGAAAAGGCAGCAATGTTATGATTTGCAATAGAAAATGTGACTTGTCCATTTGATTAAAAGTGCTGACCACAAATTGGTTTGTATTCTAAAAACATGAATTTCCCAGACAAATCGTTGGTTCAAGCAGGACTGCAGGAGTTTTCTGTAGATCAGCCTCACACTCATATGGAATGGGCTTACTGGAATTACAAAGGCCATGTTTCTTTCAGGCACTGTCTCTTGGAAGAGGGAAGGAACTGAATGAAGAAAAAAAGCAGCATTATTGAGTGGGATTTGGGAGTCAGTGGATGCCTCCTTCTATAACCCAGCATTAGGTACTTCCCTGGTCCAGTAATGGGGACAGCCTGAATTTGCTCTCACAGGGAGCCTGCTGATTTCAAAGGTACCCAGGGAGCTAATTTAGATACTGAAATTTAGGTACAAATGTTCTGGTGTGTTTTCCCTCTCAGTCTGCCCTGCAGCATTGAGAAGTGACTTCTTTCTTTACCTTTTACTGTTTAAGAGACGGAGATAAAACTGATCCAATTTCCCTTGACATCCTGGAAATAAGTGAGAATTGTTTAAGATACTATATTCATAAAACCACTACCTGAGTAAGGAGGACATCAGGTATAACACTTGCCTCTGCAGCACCCCCAGTGTGGCTGGGTGATTTCATTCCAGCCTCTAACCAGAGCTGGGTTTCCCCCTCTGCCATTCACTCCCTGCTCCTGTGGGAATTTTAAGGTAGAGCTCTTTGACCACTGTAACACTTGCCCTTCTCTACCTGCGTATGAATGAGATGGGGTGTGTATTTAGTGTGTGTTTGTCATGCTTTTCTCAGTCTTTAGGGGGATACTGGTAAAAATGGAAGAATTAAAGGCATTGAAAACTCATATTTATAACATACCCACGGACCAGCAGAACCAGAGAGGGCTTTCTTCTCCTTATACAAGGGCCTGAGTCCCAAAATAACTTGGAGGAGACCACATGTTAATGTATCCAGATCATCTGTCTATAAATCTATCAGCTATGGTGGAATTTTGCAGTAATTTCTTATTGGTTACAACCTCAGTTGAGCCCCCCCACGTGTTTTTTAAAAGAAGCTAAATCTCAGGCAACTTAATTTTTCTTGAATGTGTGGAAAATGAGCACCCTTTTGCAGTTCACTTGTGAGTGCCTGCAAGCCTGGGAGAAACAGAGTTAGATAAAGAGATTCCCTCTGCAGCTTTCTCAGGCTAATGTCTCACCCCAACTTTCATTTTGTTTTTCACTTTCAGTATCTCTTTGCTCACCAGTGCCAGCCACAAAAACAGGCTGAAGCTCACTAAGATGAAGTAGCTAGGTCATACTGCAGAAAGTGCTGCTGTGAGCTGTTTCTTAACAGGTTGGGCTGTTTTCCTACACAGCCCTGTGGATGTGCTGAAACAATAGATTTTTCTTAGTGTATGTATGTATACTCATCTTGGATTAGGGCTGTGGATGTACAGAATAACTTGTAATGGTGCAGGATTTAGTATTTCCTGTCCTATGCCTTCAAAAACAAATAACTTGCTGTATTACAACAGTTAACAATTCCCACTATTTCAAGATATTAGTTCAGATTATATCAAAGAAAAACCAGGTATGAGGCAGTCTGAAATGTCACTGTACATTAAAATGCCATAGGACTTAAATTCTATGCTAAAGGGATTATATATCTACAGTAAGACACTGATGGAAAAAAAACATGTGATGGCAGGTCTGAATGGTTTTCTGAGCATAATTCTACACTGACCAGGTAATGTAGTGCTCTGTCTGGATCTCATTTTTGTATGTATGCATTAAGTGGAGTGGTTAAACTTGTCATGAAGGAAAGACTCCAAGAAGAAAAAAATGTGGTTAGAACAGTGAATGAGTCGGGTAATTTCTGCGTTTTGTGGGGGGATTTATAAGGCAGGAAATGGACTTGAAAAAGTTAATTCTCAGGTGAAAGGCTTCATGATAGGCCAGAAAAACATTTTAAATGATGACGTAAAAGTAAGAAAATGAGAAGGGGTCATGGAAATTTTATTGGCAGCTATGTGGAGTCTTGGTTTAATTACAAAAAACCATGAAAAAAACTCCAAAACCAAACTGTGTTTTGCACATAAGAGAAGGATAGCCCCCATGCATGCCTTTTGGGAAGCTGGTCTATTTTTTACCTCAGTACCTAATTCCTACCTTTACTACCTAATACCTTGCTTTTCCACCTTAGAACACCTAATTTGCCAATACTTTTTGTAGTACCATTTCCCTGTTATGACTTCATTAGTATCCAAGGATCTAGAAGAACTTGACAAGCATCAGTGAATTTAACCACAAGATAGATCTCCGTGAGGTATTTTGGTACTGCCTCTGGAGCACTTTTACAAAGAGAGAAACTGAGGCACAGAGAACCTCAGAAAAGAGGGGAAGGTGTTTACAGGCACAATGAACCATGTGTACAGTAATATCCTCCAGAGTGTTGGCACTTTTCAAATACCTTGAGATCCTAATCAAAGATCTTTGGTATATGCCAGGCTGACAATGCACCAATAAATACTGGTATGAAATGTTCACTCTTGATTTGCTAACTCTGTTGTCTGTATGGGATAACTTTCAGCACGACACTAAAGGTTCAAGGCAGAGGGGTTAAGAAAATATTAGAGTCCACACACAGAGCAAGAATTTTTAGAATTCTTTTGGAGATGATATTCTGGTGTTTGCTGGCAGTTTTGCATTAATATTATATATCTCCTTTAATTTTATTTTTCTGGTTATGGATACAAAAGTACACATATAAATAAAAGCTTGCTCTGCCAAAATGCACTTTAGAATTTTAGCCTTAGTGATTACCTCTAGTCAAGAGAAGCTATTGATTTTCTGTGGAAAAGAGTATCCTTATTATGTAGAGGTTACAGTTCTACAAATTTTCATAATATCACAAAATATTTTTCCATTATAAGTCCAGTAGGAAGTCAGAATGGAATTTTTTTTGCAGTCTCTTTCTGTGACCTTCCAAACAAGTCTGTTTAATCCTGCATTTCTCTGGCTGAAGTATTAGCTATACGAGTTGCATATTTAGAAAAGTTCAGTTCTTTATTTCTTGTATGTACAAATGATCTCAACTTCATGTGAAAACAGATTTTGATTGATTTCTGTAGCTTATTCTTAAATCTACCGTTGGAGAATAGTAGTCACATCGTTAAAAGCCATCTTTTCTAAGTAAATATGATTACAGAGCTGAGTATGTTCAAAAGTGTACTGTTTGAAAAAGGTTTCTCATAATCTTACATAAATAGCTTTGTTTCCCACAAGGCTCACATTATGTTCTGCAGCAATTGGGCCATAAATGCTAGTTTTACAGCAAAACTTTATTTTTTCAAATACATTTAATATTTTAGATAAAGCGAGCAATCATTCAAGATACTTGAACTTCAGGTTGCCGTCCTGATAAAATATACAGAGATTTATGTTAAGAAGTTCCAGAACAAGTACAGCCTCTGCAGAGTGAACTGCAGCAGTTGTGGCCTTGCCCGCTCCTTACCATGAGCTCAGATGTGCAGGTTGATGCCAACTACCAGAAGGTTCCCACCACCTCAGACTGGCAAACAGAGTTTACTGCTCGGTGTTTGCGTGTTTTAAAAAATGGTTGTCTTACTTCTGGCATCTCCCCATTCTATTTTTTTCTTTAGTGCTTAGAGCATAAAATATACAGGATTCATAGTTTCAAGGGGAAAGTTAAAAGCTTATGTCTCGTGCCAGGGTGCTCCAGCTATTTTGTTGGAGTCACTGTAAATTTGTTGTTTCTTTCCACTGCATTGTCACTGTTTGATGTATTGGTAAGTCGTAGGCACTGAACTAACTTCAGCTCATACTCCATACAGAAAGCACTTTAGATGCTATTTTTTGTGGGAGGTGATGGAGTGAAAGTGGAGTAAAAGTACTTAAAAGAACAATTACTATTACTCAGTAAATTAATTTTTTTTTTTTTAAAGCATGGCTCTGGCTTGTTAACTTGTACACAGTCACATGCAGTGAGCTCTGATCAAGTTACACAATGTGGCAGAACCCCACAAGTCTGACATATGGGGAATCACAAGTGTCTCACATATTCTCTGGGTTTAATGTATCCTGTTAAGTTTCTGTGAAAACTCTTCAGATAACTTGGTATGTTGGACTGTCAAAATGTTATTTAAATACTACTGATGGATGGCATTTAGGAGACAGGCTCCCCTTAAGCAAGATGTCTGGCACTCAGTGGTTATTGATAAAGCTTTTAATTATTTTATCTTTTAGTAATTCAATTTCCAGTGGTTTTCTCACTGTAATTTCACCCCTGATTGTAATAAAGCAAGCTTTTAAGAAAAACCGATATATTTCCCTGGGAATTTCCAGCTAATAACTGACACTGTTCTCCATGTGGAACCACTCTCTGTGACTCCCAGCTGCAGTTCCCAGCTGGAACTGGTCACAGGGCAGGACACAGACTGACACTTACCCTGTGCTCAGTGGGACATATTAGGGAGAGTTGTGCTGCCAAAGCAAATGCTCAAGCATTAGGGAGCTCCTCCATCAGCTTCCAAACAATGGCTCAACAGGCACAGAAGGAACCACACATGTTTTGGCGAGTCCTTAGGGGACCCAAGTGAATTTTAAATCAGCCAAGCATGACACTGATGGCATATCCTAATGAATCCAGTTTGCTCTGCCCTTCTACTCTGGAGCTTCACTCCTGGCGTTCCCAGCTGAGGGGATCCAAGTGGATTTACTCTCATGCAGTGAGTGGAATGATGTGTCTTGATTAAGGCTCATTTGAGTGGCTTTGTTTTGAGTAAATACAGCTGCAAGGGAAAGGTGCAGGCACATAATCTTGTCGGTGAATTATTAAGTATCAAATTTTGCTGCTGAATAAATACAAATAAAGTACTTGGGAGGAAAAAAAAATGTTACTGGTCAAAATGTTAGAAATTCAAAGGTGCTGCTTTAGCTAAGTAGGGCTGACAGCATCCAGCCAGAGATTCATTGCATGACCTGAGGTCTGCTGAGACTATTCTAAATAAAACAAATAGATTTTGCTTTATAAACAAGTAGATTCCATATAGAGGGATTTTTTTGTGCCTTTGTATAGTCATGAGGGAATAATAAAAACATCCCTTGAGTCCTAACCCAGCATTAAAAAATATATAGTTGGTGCATTTTGGTTTGAATTAATGACATTGAATAATTTCTGTGAAAAGAACTAAATATCATACTCTCTGATATATATGAGCTTCTATAATTTAATATTTTCTATCTGAGTAGTCCAGGTACATAGTCAAGCATTTAGTAATGTATTTTGCACACAAGGTCACTCCATTTCTGTTCTACTTGTACAAAAAACATTTACAAAACATGCACTTCATTTTGGTATTAGTTGCACAGAAATTACTACTATTTATGTTAATAAATGAGGAGAAGGGAATTAATATAAGAAATTTGTCTCTTCTCAGAGTTGAAAGGACAGAAATGAATCCAGTGAATGGAACTGGAAAGCATGAAGTAGTGTTGTTAAGCACTGGGACTACTGGCTTGGTTATCATAAATGATAAGCAGTGGTATAGTGTGCAATATTTCTCCTTTCCACTGCACAGGGGAAATGAGAGGTTTGTAGTGGAGTCAGTGCATTCACTATTCTGACCTGTGTTTGTTACCTTGATTTACCAGCACAGTGTTATTTCCCTTTCAGCTTCCCTCTGGCCTTTTCTTGGCTTCTAACATTCTCTTGCAGGGAGGATTGTCTCCAGCTGTAGTCTGCTCAATGTCTTTAAATATTGATTATTCTTCTTCCCAAATCAGGACACATGCTAACCTATTTCTTTCACTGACAAGTACAAACTTCTTTGTCTTTTGCTTCCATTCTTAGTGTGGGTAAAAATGGTTCTTCTGTGTTTTGCAACTGGTTGAATAATCTTATTACCTTTCCATATACATGGAAGAGAGGAGTTTCTTATCTGTAGCATTGTCCAGCTTACTGTGAGAATTGTTTTCAGGCTTAGAGACTGTCACTCCCTGTCATGTTAATTGGACTGTGAAAACTCTCATTGCCAGGAACTTTCTGAGATAATGCTAAAATAGAAGAAGTATGATTAAACTATCTCAGAGTGGGTAGACTGCATTTTGCTTACTACAGTACAGAGATACACACTCCTGACATATACACATGAATTGATTTTAAATTTGCTCTGCAAAGCAGCCTTCCTGTTTAGTGACGCAGCTGTTTTCTAAAAGTTAATCATAATTCCCTCCTACAAGACTAGAGGTGAAATCCTTGTTCCTGCAAAGGCAATGGAAACTTTTACATTGTAAGATGATTTTGTGCTGTATATAGCAAGAGGCTGCTGTTGCCTTGAGGGTTTTTCCTCCAGCTCCTCCAACTGCCACTTTTGTCCACTGTAAGTGAACTGAAATGCTGCGCTGGGAACAAGGAGACAATTTTATCTGATTCTTTCATGTGCTTATTTACACAGGTCCTGAGTTAGCTGCACTATCCACGTCATAAATATAATTTCAAGCCTTTTCCTTATAATGAAAAGCTTTGAACAATCTGGAGAATCACTACGGCAATACCTTGAGCAAGTGAGAGCAGATTTCCCAACAATTAAGTCTTTAAGCTGAAACTAGATATTTTTCCAGAGTATATGCTGTTCTCATGCAAACAGTGATCTTGAAGATCACTTGTGTCAAGTGCGTAAAGTCCATCAAGCTGCACTGTGTTACACTTCATATGACTTAAGTGAATCCTTCTAGCCTCAAAATCTGTCAAGATATTAGAATACACTTATTTGGTAACAGCAAGTGTGGTCCAAATGTCAAAAACATTTGCTGGTTTTATCATTAGTTGCGCCCCTCAGTATACATTTATTTACAATTTAGTCACTGGTACAATGCTGTTGTTCAATGAGAGCTTCTGCCTGGTTTTGTCTCCACCTGTTCACGAAACATTTGTATATAGGTAAAAACTTAAAATAGTTGAAACTTCTACATGATCAGCTTCATTTTTTCATCCTACCACGAGGCTGAGGTTCTAGAGTTCTAATAACAAATATTTCTTCATTTCCCTTACAACTGTTGTTAAATTGGATTAGAATTTAATTTGGAACTTTTTTGTGTTTTCTCCTTTGGGATCAATCATGCGGAAAATCATAATACAAAACACCTTGCTTGCAGCAATGAAATAGCTTTCAGTAAAACAGAAAATATTGAAGCAACTTTACTAAGTCACTAAAATTGTTCAAATGAATTACAAATGATACCTACATGAAATTTTAGAAAAGCCTGTCTAGACTTACTGAAAAAGAACATGTTAAGTGAAGCTCTACCACTCAGCAGAGTAGAGCAGAGTGCCACTCTAATCAAAGAACAGTTAATTCGTTCACTCTTCTACATGTGAAATGACTGAATTGAAAAGAAATCCCTCTAGGAGGATCAATGGTATAAAAAGGAAAATATTAAGCAATGATTTTTCTTTTTTTTGTAACAAGCAGAAGTTTCCAGTGAGAGAAATATGTGATTGCTCTAGAGAATAAACCGCAAGTAAACAGGAAGTGGTGAGTGAGGGCTGGTTTATGGCACCCTTACTCCAAGAAAAATCTTACTCCATTAGCAGCACCATTAAATCCAGCAGTGTTACTCTTACAAAAGGCTCATATTACATTCTCATAAGTTGTCACAATCTGATGCTACAGGAACACATTTTATAAGACAGAAATGAAACATTTCCCCGTGGCTGCTCCTCTGCACATTCATAATACATCTGAAATACCTTTTTTTTTTTTTTTTTTTAAGATCTGTATCTATTCTTGGCTATGAGGTTTTGACACAGAATTCACACAACATCGTGCATCCCTGATGTTTTGCACCGTTTTGTTCCTACTGCTCCCCAACTGTAACTGTCTGCGGGTATGATTCCTTTACGTAGATCTAAGCACCGATGTGGTCAAAAGGTTAATATGTTGCAGGGAAGGAGGAAAGGGTTCCCAAAAGGTTATGAGCCTCCCTAAGGACTTCATAGCAGTCATGATATCTATATTCCTTTTAGATGGTAGTATTTGGCAACACACTTGCATGCTTAAATTATTAGGTATGCAATTTGCATTCCTCTAGTTTGCTCTCAAAGCCCCGCTGTTCTGAAGCAATCTACTGCTTGCTGACAGAAGATCCAGATTTCACTACTCAGCCTCTGAGTGTCTGGAAATGACCCTCTTTTCTCAAAGGTGGGAAATCATTCTGATTCCTGTACCTTGCAGTCTCTCCTGCAAGCTGCCTGTTTCCCTTTTGCGTTTAGTCTCTTTACCACAAAACGCAAAATCCTCTTAATGTTTTTTTTCCCCCCCAAACTTACCTTGCAGTATTTTGGTAGCATGATACTAGCTCACACTGGACTTTCTCCCCTGGAGCCTGGCATCAGAGTCCAAACGAGGTCATTAATCTAAAAAAGTGTGGTGGTCTCATCCCAGGCTTTTTGTGTGGTGGTCTCATCCCAGGCTTTGTCAGGGACGGACGCCTCGCTCGGTCCCGTTCCCGTGTGCTCCGCAGCCTCCGCCTGGAGCTCAGGGCTCCGACAGCGGGATCGCTAATGGTCAGGAGTGCACAGCTCCAGCAGTGCTGTGTCAGTATCAGGAAGCTTTTACTGTGCCTGGGTTCCTGTCAGTGCTACTAATTCAATCACTTACATATGCAATAAATTCACATGAAAAATTAACAAATACCTAGCCAGCAGCAGTGCCCTCTGGTCATTCTTTTTTTTCCTAAAAAAGCTGTGTAGCTTTCTCTTGAAATGATTGAGTTTAATGGTATCTGGATGTCTTTAGCATGTTCTGTGTTTCAGCACTTGGTAAAAAAAACATTCTTTTATTCCTAAATAGCTTCTCAATATTAATCCAGGACATTATGTTATTTAGCTGTTATTTCTCATATATTACATATATTACATGTATAATTATACATTTCTAATATATATGTATTTCTAATATTTCTAATATCTTCCATCAGGTTCTCTTCTAATTACATCTGTATTATCCCTTGAACTAAAAGGGCCTCTGCAGATGTCAGGGTGAGGTATTGCTGGGCAGCTTACAGTGATCTATTCCACTCAACTCAAGATCTATTTGATTTTAGTCTGTTTTCCATCTCTAAGATCCACTACCGATAATTTTTGGTATCATCAGTAGTAATAGCTCCAAAGGAAGCACAGCATAATGAGGAAAAAGAATTAATGACTCCTTTATCTTCCTAAACAGGAATCCCTAGGGAATTGAGGTTCAAGTATCACATCTTTCCTTATTAACTCTTTTGAGAGATTGGTGATCTTCCCCAGAGAGCTGGTCTGGGATTGTACAAGCAGTAGCCTACAGCTCACACAGTCTAATGACAAAGAACTGCGTTCAAAACCGAGATCTACTTAACGCAAAAGTGATGGCCTTTAGCAGCTGATTTTGTTGAAACTGTCTTTCCTAACATAGCTTGAGAAAAGAGGGTGGAAGTAAATGTATACATCCTCCTCTGCCCATGGGGCAGGCTGAGATTTATACCAGCTGTTAAAGCAACTGGTGACCAGACTGATATCTGGGATAGCTTTGGAGTGCTCCAACACACACCTGGGGCTGTGTGGGTCTCATTGCTGCCTCAACTGGCAGGTCTCCTCTCACCACTGCTTTTTCACACTATAATAAAGAATCACATGGGCAAGGATGTGCACCAGGTAATATAAAGGTATTAATCTTAAATTCCCATGTTCACTAAAGTGTTTCACTTGAATGTAGTTATGCAGACTAAAATATCTTAATTGTCCTGAAAATGCCTCTTTCCAGATTTTGAATAGAAACCTCTTGTACATACGATTGTGTTATCTCTGTATATCTTTCAACTCACCTGCCAGTTCAGCTCTGTGGAGAGCACTGAATCCTGTAGCATGCTGTTACACTGTAATTTCTGTGTGAAATCTGGCAAAAAGCTTGGATTCAAATTTAAAAGTTATTTTAAGATGACTTTTTATTTTTATAAGAATAAAAAATTCACTGAGGCATTAAAAACAAAAGTGGTCTCCTTAACTGGATGAACATGTGTTTTGATATGTTTCAATACATCTGGATAACATCCTGGGATGATGAAAGTGCTTTTATTTATTTTGTCACATCAAATATAAGTGCCTTGTACATGTTCCTGTAGTAAATCTGTGGCAATGGCAAAGCAGGAACTTAATTACGGAGAGACTGCCATAAACATTGGAGGTTACTCATGGATTCATAAAGATATTGGACAGAACTTGCATACAGATGGAGTGTAAACAGTTACAAAACCTCAAAGTAAAATTTAGCCTACTTCTACACAAGCTCTTTCTCTGTGTTCACAGAATGAAGGCATCCCTTTTAAGACTACTTTGAGGCAAGGAACAGTGATTCCTACTGTGAAAGATTCTTAACAATATCCCAATTACACTGAAGTTAATGGTATCTTTATCACTGATTTTAGAGGAACCAGGACTTCAGGATTTCATTGGATGAGGAGTAGATGAACATAGAGTAGCATCTTCATAAATGAATCTTCCAGTTCATGAGTACATGCTGCCATAATCCTCTGCCAGTACTTAAGTATTAATAAGAACGTGACAGAGGACAGAAATCTGCAATGGATTTCCTCTGGAAATTATGCTTCTCATATTTCAGAAATAATTTTGCTGCCCATAAACACAAATTCTGATAGGCTGCCCAAAACTAAAGCTGGAGAGAAACAAATGGTAACCAGATACACTAAATAAAGGCTTCTCCTATTAATTAGTGAGAACCTGCAAATATAATTCAGAGCAGAATTAAGTGTAATGTCTGTAATACATTTATTTTTCTTTTATGAAACTGATTTTATTGAGGAGAAACAAATGACAAGTGTAGTTGAACCCTTAAGCAGTAATTTTGTTGCTTTTCAAGAAGTGTCAGCTAGAAAGAGTCAAAGAAACCCATGAAAAAAATTGAGCACTTAATTGTCTCTGACTAGTAAACACAGAGTATCCTGTAAACTATTAGCAGGTCTTTGATAGGTGTGTATTTAATTGTCAGCTGAAGTGAGAATACAGTTCAACCATCATCTCAATGGTTTCAAAACAAAACATAAGCCAGAATGTGTTATATAAATATCACAGTGAGAAAATGAACAGTGTTAAGTTTTTACTTGTAGATGAGTGTAAATGTTTCTTTTGTGCTCCTTGCAGACTCCTGTCCAAAAGAATGTGCAGGTGAAGTAACTACTTTCTTGTCTTCTGAAATACTGGATGGGATTTTAATTTTTAGAAGTGTTGATTTAGCTAGAAAGACCAGAAAACAAAGAGAGCCTGTTGGCAGTGACATATTGAAAGCACCACACAGGCATCAAACTCATCATAGTTGAAAAATAATCCTGACTGTTTATTGTACAGTAGTGTAAGCCAAGAATTCTATTTCCTTGAGAATAGAGCTGTAAAAAAGTCAGTAAACCCCTTACTATTCCTGTGTTTTGTATTTTCAATTCTTCAGCCAATTGCAGTTGTCCATGGGCACAGTATGTACACACATCTTAGCCATCTGACAAACTTTGGTTCAATATATGTGGTTTCTCTAGTCTGTTCATCACATCTGGTTGGACACTTCAGTATCATCTGCTCTCTAATTCTGCAGATGACACTCATACAGGATGGAACTTGAGCATGTTTGTGTGTAAGAAGGAATAATAAATTCTCTTGATTGTAAATTCACTTAGAATTGTTTTGCTTGTTGCTTACCAAATACACAGAACATATGTGCAACAACCTGAATAAAAGGTTTATTCTCTGATGATTAATGAGTCTGAGTTAATTACTTGGAATTTCATTCAAAATTTTATTTCTGATATTTGTCAGTGACTACTTGAGAAAAAGGCAGTGAAATTAAGATACTCTTTGACAACTATAAAATACTTTGGAAATAATGTTCGTTTTTCATGTACTGGCAGGAAAACGTACTCAACTCATCAAGCCATCACCCTATTTCCCAGCTCAGTACATTTAGTGATATGGTTTCCCATATCTTTGTCTTGCCAATATCCAGTGATCTCACCTATTTGGAAACGCTTTGCTGGTGTGACTCCTGAAGTTCTGAAATCTGAGTAGGAGACGGATGCTCAGTAAACTGCAGTGAGCAACTGCCAACAGCCTGGAGCTGCAAGGCTGTACGGATATCATCAAACTGTGATGGAGTGTTCATGGACATCTGTCAGCCCGATACTTTGTGGGATGCAAATCACAGCCATCACGATCTGAGATGGGACAGAGACCCCAGCAATCAGATCCAGAAGTAGTTTCATGAGCCTTAATCAACCCAGAAATAATTTTCTGACTTAGTCTTTTACTAGAAGGGACGTAGGACTGACTCTAAGACATGGTTCTGTGATCCCTTCAAAGAGAACAGTCCAAAGTGTGTTCAGCACTTTTTCCTGACTGGGACTGCAAACAGAGAACCCAGTTCTCTTGTTTAAGATCGTATGCTCTAAATAATAACCATTGCATTTATTTTTGGAACTCAGGAGGGAAAAGTGGTTGTATGGAGAAAAAGCTGTGTCCTGGCTCTGCTGAGGCCAGGGAAAATATTTCCTCCTAGTTCTGACGGATTCTAGTTTAGATCCTCATGCACACACACTTTGGCTATTATTGAACTAAATTTAAGCTTACTGTTACACAGTGTTAACACAGCTGGTGATTTCAAACCCTCAGTGACTGCTTGCAGGAACATGAATACAAGATGGTGAAAAGCTTCAGTGTTTCTAGCATGAACCACTGAGTTTAGCTGCATGGGGGAAATACATTTCCTCTGATTATAAAGGTTTTATATGAAGCAAAACTCTGAGTTCAGCTGAGTGGGAGAGTTGATAAGGAAGCTGGTAGAGAGAGTATTCAAACTGTAGAGCTCAGCTCTATGAGTACTCAAAATGATGTTTTGGACTAGGCAAAGTGAGACTAATTTGTCACTGCATGCATAGGTCTCTTAGTGGGAGGTTAATGAAGCTGTGAAGGCAGTCAAGCCCTCTACAACCGTAATAGGAAGACTTATGACTTCTTGAAGTTGAGTATTTTGGTCTTTCTGAACAAGAGTCAGTGTTTGTCTCTGCTGAAGTCAAAGAAATTTAAGAAGAAGGCTTCTGAAAGACTTCTGAAGTCGACTTCAAAGAGGTAACTGAGAGGGGACCCCATTCGTTTGTATAAATGTGTGAAGGGTGGGTGTCAAGAGGAGAGAGCCAGGCAATAGAACAAGAGGCAATGGGCGAAAACTGATGCACACAAAGGTCCACCTGAACATGAGAAAGTACTTCTTTACTGTGCAGTGACCATGTACTGGAACAGGTTGCCCAGAGAGGTTTTGGAGTCCTTCACTGTAGATATCCCAGAACCATCTGGATGCAATCCTGTGCCATGTGCTCTGGTATGACCCTGCTGGAGCAGGGAGGTTGGACTAGGTGACCCACTGTGGTCCCTTCCACCCTGATTCTGTGATTCTGTGAAGACAAGAAGGATGCTGTTGGGTTATTGAGGCTCAATCTTCTGGTCCCATAGGCAGCATGTCATATCAAATATCTCATAAATTGATTGTGTTTCATCTTTAAAGTAATTAGGTTTTTTGCCTCCACTATTCCAGTTGGAAGGCTACTGGAAGTCTTGATTGCTCTAATGATCAGAAACCTTCTTCTAATTTCCAACCTAAATTTATTCACAGCCAGTTAATATCCATTTGTTCCCGTGCCAGTTTTGTCCTTAGCTAATTTAGGTTTTTCCATATCTCATGTTTATCTCCCTGATGCATTTACATGCTGTGATTATGGTCCTGCTGAGCTGTAATTTTGAACAATAAAATAAGCCAAAATCTTTTGGTCTGTTCTCCTAAGATAGACTTCTCCTTCATCATCCTTCTTTGGACCTGTTATCATGCCTCTCTTCTGTACAAGATTCTCAACTGAAAATTTGTTAGTGGTGTCATCAATTGGCATTGATATTTTCCTGACTATTCTGGAAAAAACACCTCTTCTAAAACTAGAACTGCATCTATCTTTTTTATGGATATACCATATTGACAACTTATAGCCATCTGGTATGTGCAAGTCTTTCTTCTTAATAATTTCTAAATGATAGTTCATGGCTTAGGGTAGACGTTTTTTGTTATTGATGACCAGCAGTACACTGTGCTGTTAAATGTGTTTGTATTGTTGAAGTACAGGCAGTTCCCTCTGTACAGTGACCTGAAACTCGTCAGTACTGGCGATGTTTCCCAATATTGATAATGTTTCCCAGCACTGAGTAATCAACCAGTGTAGTTGCCACCTTCCTGTTTCTGGTACATTTATGTGTGAAACATCAGACATCAGTTCCAACAGTCATCCACAAAGACCTTCCCTATCAAGCTTCCTCAGTCTGAGCTTTCCTCAGTTATTCCTTTAATACTCTATTTTTCATTTCCCCATGAATGAGTTTCTTGTCCTCTTAACAGATTTACTACTATTCTTTACTTTCTCCAGCTTCAATAATAATTTCTTTTGTGGCACCATAACAAATGCTTACCAAAGATCTTATAGATCAAGGCAGTTACACCTCCCTTGCCTGAAACCCCAGTTAAAATAACAGAAAATGCTGTCAAGTAAGCCTGACATTATCTTTTCTTGATAAATGCAAATAGCATTTTTTCCATTTTTTTGTGTGTCTGTGTTTGTTTAATTTTCCTTAAAGTCTGTCCCCTAAAACCTTAAAGATTATGGATAGCCATCTGGGTATCTGGGCTGCTAGGTGTCTTACCATTTTTCTCCTCTTATCTTAAATCTGGATATATTTGTTCTGTTCAGATTCCTAACTAGACTATAACATATTTTCTATCAAGTCTTCAATTTAATATACCACTTGCATCAGCAGTCTGGGATGGAGACTGTATAGAGTGCCTCTGCATGTGGATAAGTCTTGGAAGGAAATTATTCTTTTTTTTTTTTTTTTTTTTTTACATCAGTGAAATTTCCACTTACATGTGCTCATGTAAAGGTAAGATACAGCTGGTCCTAATGTTGGTAAGGTAAATTTTAAGGTTTGTGTCTCCAGCTTTTGAAAAATATTGAAGTCTATAAAGCCAAATGATTGATATTAAATGAATGTAAAAATAATTCTGAAGGTCTCATCTCTAAGTGTCAGTGGATAAGAGTTTTTGAATTTCTTTTATGTATTTTGTAACAGAAACAAAGTCTTAATGTGATCAAGAAAGATTGTTTGTCTGAATTCATTGCACAATTCTTTCCTTATTACATATGTTTTTGTTGTTCTAAATGCATAGCTGTTATTTTGTATGTTTATTGGAAAATACTGTCCAAAGGTGTTGGTAATTTGTATTAAATTCAACATCCATATTAGGACAAGAGATGTTTTAAGGAAATGATATGAAATTAACAGCCCAAGTCACCAGAAGGCAGTAGACTGCTCTAAGACAAGTGCACATGAAGCAGTAGTGTGTTCCCTATTTTACAGAGAAAGTCACAAAGACTGTAGCGTGGTTCTTTTTCTGTAGGTGCTGCCAAAATAGACAAGCATGTGAGAAAAGCGAGTCCATGGACATAGGCCTACCCTGCAAACACACTGTAGTGACTGTAGGCAAAGTCAGGTTGTTTTTTTAAAGCTGGCTACTTCCCCTTTCGTGGTGTTCCCCTATTGTTTCCTGATCTAGATACAGTGTGTGAGCAGGGAGCTCTGCTGGCAGTAAAGTCCTCCACCATCAGTTTGCTTCGTTCTGCTCATGGCAGTGAACTTCACTGTGGGGCATCTTTGCCTTGTGACCAAGTGCTGCTGAGAGGTGACTCAGACCCTGTTGCTTGCAGCAGTCAGGACCCGGCTGAGCTTGGCTGCCCTACTGTGGGCAGCAGAAATGAAACCACAGCACAAATGTAGCAGGAGGCAAAACATCTCATGAAAGCCTTCAAACTCAGATAAGGAGGAGAGAATGAACAAATAGGACAGTGAGAGAAGCAACAGTGACAAATCTATGTGAGTGGAGTGGTAGGCAAGGTGTACATCTACTATGCCAACCTGATGGAAGTTTAGTACAAAATGTTTGTGAGGAACTGCAGTAATGCTGAGACCTGACTAACTGTGCAAACTCTGGGAAAATCACATTCAGGGGCTAACCTTAAACTCTGGGTTGTGTTTTCTCTTCCTGGACACAGGTAATCTGATGAGACATGGACTTTTTTCCATTCAGTATAATAAGTTTCAGTTACTTGATATTTTAGAATTTACTTTATTTATATGCAAATAAACCATTGGGAGTAAAACTCATGTACCAATGACTCAGAATTTCAAAGGCCTGAGAGGAAAGCAATTAATTACACTGTTCATAATAATCCTAACCTGGTAGAAGAATTTGCTGAATATGCTCTTTATGGTCCTTAGGCATTTTTTTAGTAATGCTATTGGACAATGATGAAAATGCATAATTACAGAAAGTGACCTCCTAGTTTACATGTCATGACACCTGACTTGGAAGACAGGTACTTCTTTCAGTTTTGCAGGATCAGCTATTTCTGAAATAGACTATGCAAACTTAAAACTCTGTCATATACAAATAACTAGTACATAATTCCTATGCTGAGTGGATTAATTCTAAGTACTATTCCAACTTTTTTACCATTTTCATTTTTAACTATTGCAAAAAGGGTAGCAACTTAACCTGAATAGATGGTTGCAAACGGACCTGCTTTATACATCAACCTTTTTTTTTAAAAGCTTCTGGAAAATCAGCTTGCTTAGAAACAAGATTATTACAAATTATAAATTATTCTACAGATGAGTTTATGAGACTGCATTTCCTAATGGGACTTCTAAATTTGTCTATGTGGTTACCTTACTTTTTCCATCCTTTCATGCACCTTGTTCTGTTTGGACAATTCATCCTGGTATAACTCATGGAGTTTATCCCAACCTTTTATACTCCTCCTTTGCATAGAAAATTGTGACAGTAGTGGTAGAAAAAAAACCCTAGCATGATTCTTGAGTAAATAGTGCCTCCTCAGTGAAAGCTATATACTGGGTTTAGACTGACATTTATATAAATATAAGTCAGTGCTAGAGACTGTTGTTTTTCTATGTTTTGAATGAATTCAATTCCAGAATAGAGGGGTGGATCCTTAGTTAGTAAGAGTTCTCCTTAATTTACATCCAGTAAAAATATACCATGTGCCAAGAATTTCCGAGCCTTTGCAAGATTTTCTGGTAGGCTCTTGCAAAACTGCCTAACAGCTTCAAGGAACACTTCTCTCTACCAGCATTACAAATGCTCACAATTTGTACAGTTTCAGAATGCGCCTTCGCCAAACGCAGTATATCACCTACTTTCTTTGAATTAACTTCCTTCTATGAAAGTGAGCTCATTATTTTTAGCTTTTTTTCATTTACAAACACTTCATAATCTGCTGTTCAAAACTTGTAAAGCTGTTAGTGACTTAACTGGAAAATGCCAAGACAAAATGGAAAACATACCAACACAAAGACTGCCCTACTGTGGAGAGTACTTTTAGAAAAGGGTTGTAATAATAAAAAATTATCAGTTTATCTTAAAACAATTTTAGCTAGGCTAGGAGTTATGGTTAATTGCCATCACTAGGGATCAGTTAGCATTCCAACTATGTGCCCACATTTTTAGAATTTTGTAGCTTGGAGTTATTAAGTTTATGTTAAACTTAACAGCTGAGCAGAGATGGAATTTAACATTAATTCAAGTTTACATTGTGTGTATTCTTTGCGACCTGTTTTATTAACCTAAAAATGCATATGACTTTTTTCTTATTCATAACTGATTAATAGCTTGGGGTTCATTTATTTTAGGTAGTCACCAATATTACAGTATTTTTAATAGGTTACCAAGTAAGCTGAAATGCGACTTGCATCTGCAGCGAATCTTGAGACTGTTCTGTTTCCCTTTTTCCCAGCGAGTTAGATGTGTCTTAAGTGTTGAGAAATCAGTGCAAAAATGTTTTTTATAAAATATTTAGCAACACTTTTCAGGCCCACTAAAACATGTGAAGCCCTTGAGGTTTCATCTTGCAAGAATTTCCACGTGTACATACTTATTTTTCTGTTGACCCACTACTATCATACAGGTATGTGTTTGAGAACTGAAATCTTACTGAAATGTGAATGATGAATAAGGGTTATTTCATGTAAATATGAAATGCAGTGGTAGAATATTAAATATCTTTGATAATAAAAAACTCAACACAAGAATTAAGGGCATGAAGTTGATTGCCTATGCAATTAAAAGTTTAGAAGGCAAACTATCTGATCTGGAACTTGGCCAAGGCATCGTGACTAACAAGCCTGTTCTTGTGAGAAAGCGCCAGAGGAACTCTGATAGCCATGTGTGGTCAAGATTTCTGCTTTGTCTAAATTAAGCCATCTTGAAACATAACACTGCCATATATAAAATCCCATGCCAACATTTGGCAAAGCACTTCTTCTGTTCAAGCATTTGTGCTGGGGAAAGCTGACTATATACAGCATCAAGGCAAACAGTGTTGAAGGCATTTATTTTGAACTTCATAGGAAGCCAAATGCTGCTGAAAATGATTGCAATTTACCCTCCACCCATTTACAGAACTTTTATAAAAGTCAAAGGGAGGGACTGGTATCAGGTATATAATATACTATAAAAACTTTAAAACTTATTGTTGGTTGTTAAAATGACAGACATTTTACAGCAGTGATTGGGGGTTGAACTCAGCTTATGTTCTGCTTCCATCTGGTCTGCTACTGTTTTGTTGAAAAAGATGAAAAACAGCACACTTTGGACTGCACACATTGCCCCAAGAGAGAAATACTCTATCTTTCACCTTGTACAGTTTAGCATCTAGACCTGGTTCTTCCGCCTTATCTGTGAATCCCAGGGTGTGCTTCAGTATCCATCAGGTTTCATCCTGTCAGAGACTAATTTTACTGAATTAAACAGGACTTCTGACATAACTGAAATGGTGTGTTTGTAGACAAACAATCTGTGCACCTCATCTGAAGTTCTTTCTCATGCAAAAGCCTCACCTCGAGGGCTCAGGCTCCAGGAGGCAGCTTGTGCCTTAGGACTGATGTCAATCCCTGCTCTGCTTTAAATGGTTGCTGCATAAACTGAACCGGTTGGTAAATAGGGCTAAATCAGATGCTTAAGCTTATTATGGTGGTGAAATAGCTTTAAAAGAGCTCCTGTGGCACTGTATTGCATCTTGTTTCTGTTTGTGGTGCTGGCCCTGTGGAAGGCAGCTTCTCCTTTCTACCTGTGTTTTATGTGGAAGTTCGTGGTGCCCGAGTAATGCAACAGCTGATCTCACAGAAAGGTACCTGGAAATGGATAGACAGGACATACCTTCTCTTTAGATTTTTTTTAGCTGTCTTTGGAATTTGAGCTTAGGAACTCTCTAGTATTTCTGTGTTGTGAGGTTTCATTTGTAAAACAGTAAGGAAGAAATCTAAACCTACGTCTTCAGAATGAATAAAGTGACTTTCTGGGATTCAGAAAAAAAACCCAACCCAACAAACTGAATCTGTACTATACACTAAGAATTAAGAAGTGATACACATGTTGTGGCCTGTTGTAAAGTACCTGAGGTGCTGGACTTCAGCAGTGCTTAAATGCAAAGTATATTTCTTGGACACTTGCAGAATTTATTGAGCTTAGTTAGAAATTCCCCACTGAAGCTGATAATGTTTGATGCCTATCCAAGATAGGTCAATTCCCAATCTCTGTAATTATGCTTATTACCTTGTTACAGTTGCTAATGTTATCCACTTCCAGAAGTATTCCAAGAATTAGCTGAGTTACAACAGGTTATTAGTAAAACATGGGCTCTGTAAACATCTTTTAAAGTAATTGGACTATGGAATTAATTTTGCAGATTTTACTTTTGCATTTGAGAACAAAACACTAGAAAAAAGGGAAATTATGATTGGCAAATCCTACATTTGATCACTATAACTTTCAAAACTGCAGGAACACGTATTATATATTGGCACATCACTTTACATTTGGATGTATGAAGTTAGATGCTTAAGTACCCAGCTAAATAAATACTACAGTTTCTCTCAAAGAAGTATAAGTTCTGAAAGTGTTCAGTGCTTTAAAAATGATATTATTTTTGTTTAGGAGTCTAGGTGCTGACTTATGTGTCTGACTTGATCTACCCAAATTTGGATTGGTTTTATGGTTCACCTTATTTTAGATTGCTGTAATTGCAATTAGTTTTCCCTAAATTAGTAGAAGACTTACAAGAAAGTCTTGGATAGCGAGAAAGGACCCGTAATGCTTAGAATGTGCCTACATTTTTATTAGTGTGTGGTTTGATACAGTATTTAGCGTGTGGTTTAATACTGTATGGTAACTTTGACAGTTTATGTTCCAACATGGTTTAATAAACATTGCAGTAGATCATTTCATTGCAAAGAAATCAACCTTGTATTGTCTGTGTCTGACTCGCTTAAAGGCTCTAAAAGATATAACTAAACATAAAAATCTCTCCTGAGGCTTTAGGCTTTTTAGGTGTTATCTGAAGAACATTAATGTCCTGTTAGAACACAGATATATTTAAAAGTTTGAGTGATGAACTCAGGTGGGTTTTTATTTTTAACAATGATAAGTGTACTCAATAGGAATAGTATTTTTAGTTCAGCAAACCTTTTAAGAGAATTTGATTATATTTGGGCTAGAAAAATTAAAATGTTTTGAAAGAAAAAAATTAAAGGACATCAGTCACAACACATTTGCGTGTTTTGACCTTATTTTCCTATTGCAAGTTTGATTTCACTCTTTTAATGACTCAGAAAATTTAAAGTGCTGACAGGCACCTCAAGATTCCGTTAGATTTCCTTTTATAAAGTGTTGTACATTTGTTGCAATCTATAACTCATAGCATAGAACTTCTGCTTTCCTAAGGGTGTAAATACCTATTTGGCAATGTCCAGCTCAGTATCATTAGTTATAGGATTGGTTTTGTGTTTTAACCTTATTTTCAGAAATAAATGGTAATACGTATACTCCCTCCATTGATTACATATCTTGTTCAAACCTGTTTGCTCTCCTATTACAAGCAGTATTATGACACATTATTTATCATTGTTGGATCAGATAACACAAGCATGAAAGAGTAACTGGTATAATTCAGTTCTGGAAAGCAGTGCTGAATCAGAGTCCTCGCTTAACTCACATATATCGCACACAACCCTGTGTCTGACATTGACTGAAGTTTAATGTCACCAGTGATCATTCAGCAGATTTTTAAATGCTGTGCAGAATCACACCAAACAGAAGTGGTCAGCTTGCACTTGGTAAAGCTGCAGTTTCTCTGTAAACAGCCTTAGTGCAAACACCACCACATGCAAGGCTGGTGCCACTGTACGTGATAAAAGCATTTCATCGTTCCTGGCAGTGAACACAAAGCCAGATTGGGTCCAAAACAAAGAAAACAAATTTGGAAGATGAGTGTAAACCTTTACTCCACTTTGGCACTTCCTCCTTCAAAACAGGTTTGGCTTTCCAAGGAAGAGCCACGGGAAGGAGAGTGGGAGTCAAGGTTAAAGCCATCACGTCCAAGGCAGCTGTATGTTTTATCGAGGAGAGGCGTATTCTGCCAAGGTGATTTAGGATCAATAGGATCATGAGAAAATATTTCTACCTGAAATGTTAAAGTCTCTTAGCCATGTGTTTGAATTCATTCTACAAAGTCATTCTGGGGCTTAGCAAAATCAATCCTCATCCCGTGTTGGGAGGGAAGAATACAAATCCATCACCTTTAAACACAACGCACTGTGCAAATCGACAGTTTTAGTGTGGTGTGAAACCTTTGCAGATTTTGCAAAGCAAGTGCTCTGTCTTTTCCCTTGTTGTTTGCCCTTCACTTGACATACAGGAAGAGATGCATCAAGAGGATGGCAGGAGACATGTGTCACTTATGGCATGCCATAACAATGTTTGCCCTGGAATACTCCCTTGAATCTGTTTGAACAAGCAGGCTTCATACATGGATAAATACACACAGAACTTCACCTAGTTACAAAGTTGACAGAACCCTTTTGCCATCCTTCCCCTAGAGCAGCGCCAGCCCCAGGCAAGCTGCTCGCTTTAGCCCTGAGCTGGAGTGCCACGGTCACATTGCACCAGGTCACTTGTTGCACAGTGCCAGGGTGGCATCTCCCCTCCGCTCAACCCATTGAAACTTCACGGAGCCGCGTTTCAGCGGAGCCCGTTCCGAGGCTTCCCCTCTCCATTCATCCTGCTCGGAGCCGCTTACCTGCATGTGTCCCTGGTACATTCTGCTCTGGTTGCTTCAGCTGCCCCTCAGGCCGACAGGTTGAGTGTGCGCTGGGGCACTTCTGTTGGGCGCTCGACTACAAGAAAAAAAAAAAAAAAAAAAAAAGGAAAAAAAAAAAAGCCTAACCCCGAAAGAGCTATTTTTGGCAAAAGCTCAGTTTGTCCTGGCAGCTCCCGTACTGGTTTCAGTAACCCAGAGCTGCTCGCTGCGCTCCTCTCCCCTCCGCGCCTCTCTGGCTGTGTTTCCCTCTCGGATGCGGAGCTGCGAACTGCTCGGGAGCTGTCCCTCCCGGCGGGGTGCTGGGGAGGCGGGCGGACCCGGGTGGACCCGGGCGGACCCGGGCGGACTCGGGCGGCCGCGGGGCCGCCGGGCGGGAGCTCCGCGGGGCGGAGCGGGGCCGCCGCTGCTGCCGGGCCTCGCCCGCCGCCCGCTCCGCTCCGCTCCGCGCCTCGTCCCGCTGCAGCCGCCCCGGCCTGGCGGCCCCGGCCCCGGCCGCCCTCCCCCCCCCCCCCCCCCCCCCCCCCTTCTCTCCTCCCCTCTCCCCTCCCTCCTTCCCTCCCTCCCTCCCTCCCTCCGCAGAGCAGCATCCAGGGAACGCGCGGAGCCCCGTGGCCATCGGGCGGAGCCCGCCGGAGTCCCGGGGGAACCGAGCTGCCCCGGTCCCACCGCCCCGCCGGGGGCTGCCGGCTCCTGCTGCAGGCATTAGACAAAAACAACAACAACAACAACACACACAAAAAAAAAAAAAAAAAGGAAAAAGAAAAAAACACGGAAAAAAACCTACTAAAGCATAACAACAACAACAACAACAATCGGAGCGTCCCGGAGCCAGGACACTGCAAAACCTGGATGTGGCACACGGAGCCGCGAGTTTTACCTCCCGGCGCGGAGGGAGAGGGACCGCGGAGGGAGCGCATCCAGGGAATGGTCGCTGCCTCCAAAGCCGGGCTCGCTCCCAGCCCTTCCTCGCCGCTCCCCGGCCGCAATTAACCGGATTTCAGTGATATGCTCGGGCCGGGCCCTACCTTGAGATGTGCGTATGAAAAGCAAACGTGATGGGTTGTGATTCCCAGAAAGGATCAGGAGACTTTCATTCCGGCTCAGTAGCATTGCTTGGTAGCGTTTTTCAGCGCTTACAAAAGACACTCTTATATAGGCAAAAATCTGGCACTGGCCCGTACATGCAAAATTCTGACCTTGCAAACTGTCACAACTGGCCTGGCTAAATCCCGCAGGAGACACTTGCATCATCTTGGATCCAGTTTTTTACTCCTCTTCCCCCAACTCAAACCTTTAACTTCTAATCTGCTAAAAGGAGTAACTGCTTCAATTTCATTGCAAGTTTCTGTCCTACCCAGTGTATCTATACTCAGTAGCACAGAAAACATCCAGTGTCTGGAATTTGCTAGATTTTGTAATTTCTTGGCTCAGAGCTGCCAAGTTTTAATACTAAACTATACAAAACTTTATGATGCTTTTGATAGACCAGAGCAATCCAATCTTAAGCATGTTCCAGCACTAGAGCAATGCAAAATAGATTTCTTATTCCTGAAACCAGCACATTTGTATCATCACAGCTCTCATTTCAGCTGACTAAATAAGCCTTTTTGAACTGCTCCCATTCAGTTAAAAAATGGGGTTTTGCAGAACACGATTTCGTAAAGTCGTCAGTGACGGCACAAGCAAAATCTATCCAATTATTTTTTTTCACTTAAGCTTAAGGGTTTTATCTTTTAGATAGATAGAAAAAGTGACAGTTCTCTTGCATCCAATGAATATGTATCCAGCTCACTGAGATTTTCAGAGCAGCCTAGGAGTTTAGCCATGTATCGGTGATAAAAGGAAACAAGAAATGAGTATTTTTTGTCTAAATCCCTTAAGCTGCTTTGAAAACCTCAATTAAGGGCTGATGAGCTTAAAATACTACTTTGGGATTGTCCATACATGTTAGACATATATTACTGTAAAACTTCACTTTGTAATACAAAAGGTGACTGCACTAAGATGGAAGTATCAAACTTGAATTATAGTGGTTTCACTTAAAATACAAAATACAGAGTACCTATTTTGTAGATATAAATATCTGACTGCCTTTGGGCTCAATTTAGAAGAAAGTTTAGGTCTAGATGAAAAAAAGTGAGTCCTATTTAAACTTGGAGCCCTGGTGCCTTTGCTGTTTGTTGAACAGATTTATAGACTATTAAGCTTTTAGTAATCTTGAAGGTGCAGTTTTTCACTCTGGCTACAGTAGATCCAGATTATCCATTCCTGTGTTAGTGTGCAGGTTTATAGTATCTGAATGTTTCTAAAGCACATGAAAATGTCTTTTTTTATTGTTGTTTTAAGTACAAGTCTTCTTTGTTTTTCTCAGGGGGGAAGCTGGGGGAAATTTGTCAACACCAGTGTGGGCCAATATCTATTTTTTTTAAATCTAAGTACATGCATCATGATTTAAGTTTTTCCTACAGAATATGAAAAAGTACACTTGTAGTAAGAAGAATTGTTAATTCAGAAGAAATTATTCATAATATTTTATTTTTCACGATATGTTATTTTTGAGTAGAATTTATCAAGATCTAAATGTTAGATACAAGATTAATAGTACAGTGTGTATTGGAACAGGCATTTTCCCTAATGCATCAGAAGCAGGTGCATTCATTTCTCAATTTGTTGATGCAATGGCATATTGATGTCACATTATGGCAGGATTTGACAGATCCAGTAAAGCCAGATAGATCCAGCTTTTGCCTTTTTCCTTAGCAGGGGCTAAATCACTTGGCACTGGCCAGTGAGAAAGCTGGCAAAGCAGCAATCGGTGCAGAGATGGAGGGAGACAAATGCAGAGGTGGATGGATGGCAGGGGTTTCTGCTTAAGGAGCTACTCTTCAAATATGTTTCAGTCCAAGCCACACTTACAGTGCTGTGCTTCCACAGTGTAAACTCTGCCTTTACTCTCGCTCTTCACAAGAAGAAGCCTCAACGAGATTGTTTCTCTCTCCATCTAGTTCTAATCTGGAATCAATGCATTACATTTATTGCTCGGTTATAGTGCAATTTAAAAAATGCAATGATAAGTGGTACAGAAAACATTGATGTGTAATTCCGTACCATAAATACAAAGGCAAGTTCTTTACAGCTTAGAAAAAGATGAGTGCCAGGACCCATGCTCTTTGTGACTCTGCTCTATTTATGAATGTGAAAGTCTATTTTGTTACAGTGCATATTTAATCACACAAGGTTCACTTGCCTAAAATGCTTTGAAAACATTTTTCTATTGTGGTCCCTTTTGGTCTGTGTGGTTGCATTAATATTTGAACCAGTGATGTCTGTGTGCTATGAGCTCTCTAAGATTTGTTGTTTGTTATGGCAAAAATGGGAAAAATCATTGTAGAAAATATGAAAGTCATAATGTTTGTTAAGAAAAAGAAGAGTCACCATATGGCTCAACAGATTTTAATTAATATTAAATTGCCAGAGGAAATTCTGAAGAAAGTCAAATAAAAATCCTTTATTTTACAAATAAATGCTCAGATTTTGTTTTTGAATAAATTTCTGGGGCTATCAGGAATCCTGAAGAGAGTAATGGGAGTGCAGGAGCATTTTCAGAAATACAAAGTGCACAAGGTGTTTTTGGAGAATCTGGCAGCTACCTAGTTACAACCAAAACCCTGATACTTAACTCCCCCTGGGAGGTGGTAGATATTACATTCCTCTAGGCCTTACTGATATTTATGTCATCCTGCAAATTAAAAAAAAATAGTTTTAAATCGCTACCTCTGAAACTGCATAAGATGACACATATAGATTCCAAGTTAACAACAGCTGTTCTAGTATTCTTCATTATCACAGTGATTGGAATGGCAAAATCTGTGGTTTCCTTGCCAAGAAAGCACATGGCAAGGGCAAGTCATGATTTTTATTAAGAAAATTGTGCAACCATAGACAGACCTGCACATTCCAGGTAGAAAAGTGAATATAGACTCAATGTACTGTATGCAAAAACATGTTCAATGAAAGAATTTTAAATGTAAATTGAGGCAGATGATGTGTGGCATCAGAGGCAGCCCCAGCCTGTGACGTGCTTCATTCTTCGTTCCTGCAATTTCAGAAGCCAGACTTGGAGAGGCCGCTTTGGAAACTTGGGCCCTGAATGGTTGTATGTCCAGCACTCTACTGTGCTTGTCAGATCTCTCTGAATCTCTCAGTGTTTCTCCTGTGTGACAACCGGTTGTGCTGCCAGCATCCAACTATAGGACATGTTTGGTCATAAAGACACAGATTTGCTGCTTTGTTCAATAACAGATTTATGTTCTTGTGCACATACTTTGTAAAAAAAATCAGTCTATTACCTCATGTAGACATGGAGATAAGAAATTTCCATACATGGAAACTATTTGGGTTCATTTAGACCTAGTGCCTATATTTCATTAAGAAATAGATCTTTACAAACATTAATGAAAATAAATATAGAAATAAATATTTTCATTAATACTATTTTCTGCTAAGGGAGAATAATTGGCCTAATTTGGGAAAACATGGAGTTGATTAAAAATTAACTACTGAAAATAAGCTAGCTTATTCTTAGACTCCAGTGAGGTGCAAAGACCATGAAAATTAATGTATTAATAGTCTTAAATTTTAATAATAACATAGAATTAAGGATTTTTAATATTGTTTGTTCTGACAGATTCTAATTACACTTTATACTTTGTTTTCTAATTGCAGTTGTAAGATATGAATGGTACAACCACACACTAATGAAAGTGCTAATTATATTAGGTGTATTTACACATTGTGTGATTTATATGTGTTTAGGGAATGCATGTAAAAGAGGTTTTGGAGATGCTTTACATACTTTATTGAATAATAAATTTGAACAACACAATTCAAAATTAATTTTAAAAAGCTAAAAGTTTTACTAATGATGCATATAAAGCATTTAATTAAAAAGACTCAATGTAGAACCCACCAGTTACAGTAAAAAAATAGCAATTAGATTGTAAATAGTGTGAGTAGAATACTAACAGGATAATTTTTTGTTATGCTGGAGTTACACCAGTTTTGTTCATGTGTACCTCTGTGTCTGTCAGTAAATACCAGCCTAGAACTTATCAACAGAATGAAGAATAATTATTACAGATTATAACCAGCATAGTGGCAAACTCCCAGTCCCATTTCAGTTGAAATTTCCATTGTTGTTGCCCTAATTTGTGTGCAGCATGTCCGTTGTTACTCCAGTTTTACATGTGGGATGAGTGTTGTGAGAGGGCAGAGGAGGAGCAGTCCAGCTGTGTCCTGGTCAGGTCATGTGGTACAGGTGGTTGTACCTGTTGGAGCAGGGTTATTTACTGCTACTACTTCAAAGAATATCAGAATTTTCAAGTTTGGAAGGGACCTCTGGAGATCATTCAGCCCAAACCCCCTGCCACGAAAGGGTAATCTGGAGCACATGACACAGGAACATATGCAGATGTATTTGGAATGTCTCCAGAGAGGGAGACTCCACACCCTCCCTGGGCAGCTGTTCCAGTGCTCTAACACCCTCCAAGTAAAGAAGATCTTCGTCATGTTGAGGTGAAACTTCCTGTGTTTTAGTCAGTACTTAGTCTGTACCATTGATGCCCACATCTGAAACAGGCACTTGTGTTGAAATTGTAACTTCCTTGGGAAAGGTGAGCTCTGAGTGGGCTTGTATTGAGCTCATCTTCCCACCTCCCAGCTTAGCAACAGCTGATGCTGCAATATGCATCCTCTCTGAGGGAGGATGCAATCATGGTTATGCATTAACATATCATCCACATCAGATCATAACAGGAAATGGCCTTTTAGTTGGTCTGTCCTGCCTTTATCCCGTGTGGTTGTGTTTCTTAGCACCATAGCAACTGTTGTTTGCCCAGCCATACAGTCAGCTTCCTAGCAAAGGAGGTTTCCTTTGCAGAGAAGCTGGTTTTGATCTGTTGTTACACTGTTCTCCACACAAAAACGCCTTATACAGAAAGGATTATCTGCTTATTTAGACAAAAAAGGACAAAGCATGCCTCTCCACTTTTGTCAGGTAACTGACTGTAGATCCCAAGAAAAGTGCTTTTCAATGGCCAAATTGCCATTGCTCTTAAGTTTTCTGAATTTGGACCATGATGTGCTTTTTCTGAAGTCAACACAAACTTTTCACTTTGAAACAGAGTGTATGAATAAAGGCCTCATCTACGTAAATGCTATGGACTTGTAAATCAACCATTCCTCTTTTTTGAAGTAGAAGAGTTTCATGGAAGATTTAGAATCTCCAAGGGCAGACCTGTACTGCAGTCACTGTGATTGCAGTGTAGCATAAACGTATTGGGGCTGATCTTCCAACCTCTTATTTAAAGTCTAAAAATGTGGACAGTCCACAACCCTCTGTATTATCAGCTCCAGTGCTTAACTATCCTACTATTTGAAAGCTTTTACTATTTTACTGTTGACTTACTTATACATGCATTGATGGAGTCTATACCTTCTCTTCTTTTTGTTTTAGTCAAAATTGATGTGAAAAAGGTTGTACTCCCTTTCCCTTTGTAGCTACTCTGTACAAGTTTTAGGAAAATTATTGTGTCTCCTGTAATATTGTCTTTTCTAGAGTGAACAATTCCTTAAACCTTGTCACATGGGTTGGGTGTTCTAGATCTTGATCATCTTTCTTGTTACTTCCCTTGTTGAGTCATATTAAGCTTGTGATCCTGTTACCTTTGATGATATTCCTTAATCATTTATTTAGCCACTGTGTAGATTTTTTGTAGTTGATTAGTCCTACCTAATTGTGGACTTTTGACACTGTGTTTATTGACTTGTATCCTATTTATTCAAAACCCTTTCTCCACTTTATCTACATGTTTTTAAATTCTGAGCACACTCCTGTCTTATTCTCTTAAGCTTTTCTAACTTGATGTTCTCTGCAAATTTAACAAATATGCTTTCTATTACTTTAGCCAAATCATTCATCAAAATACTGAATTAAATATTTTGCTAATACTTAGGAAAACCCTCTAGTTTGACAGTGAATCATCAATAAAATTTTTCTGAGTAGAGCTAAGCAGCCATCTGATTTTTCCAGACCATGTTTCCCCCAGCTCTATATGACAATATCGTAAAGTTCTTATTTAAAATACCTACTCTGTTTTGCCTGCCTGTTATACCTGTGACACTATTGTACAGAAAAATCAGTCTGCATTGCTGATTACTCCTCCCTTTATTTTCTTCTAGATATTAAAATTGTTTATTTGTTTGTTATAGTGTTTCTGCTGTAACTAGAAGTAAGATTTCTAGCTCTTCTTTTCCCTATTTTTAGTGCTGAGCACTGAGTTTGTACCTGTTTACAAGTTCTGCTTGATGCTTCTGAGATTGTTTCAATCTGTGCTTACATTATCTAAGGGTGAATTTGATCAGGTGTAGTATTCTGAAAACAACTAACTTACCTTAATACTTTCAAGCCTGTGTTTTCCCATTACTGGTGTTAGGTCTGTTATACTTCTGGTCACAGCTGATCACCTTAGGTAATCTAAATCTAGGTTTTTTCAGATACCAGTAACATTTTAACTGCACGTATCTCACTGGGGCTTCCAAAACATGTTTTAAAAGCTACAGAAGTACACAGGCATTTACCTACTCCAAGCTCCTGATGTCTGAGGCCAGATGGGTGACAGTATCCATCCCTGGTTTTGATTCAAAGCTTTGCTATATTTTCACTGTATTGGCATTACAATAGTGAGCACAATGTAAACAATCAACTGACCTTAAATTAGGCAAAATTGCTTATATAGAATGCTTGCTTGTGAAGTTCATGAAAGTGTGGTTTAATGGTTTAGCACTGATAAAAACATTTGTGCTACACTAATACCAAAAACACACTAGACATCAAACAAAAGGAAGATCTGAAAGGATTTTCTTCTGATCAGTTTTTCTCTTGAGTACAAAAATGCTCTACAGATCTCAAAGTGAAAATTTGGCCCCTTAATTAGATTTTATCCACTTATGATTTCTGGTAATATAAAATGACACATAGTTCTATTACCATATTAACTACTTCACTGTTTGTGGTACTTGATAAACCTTGAGAAATTACTGGATTCAGGAAAGCATCTATTTAGAGTGACTACACATGGGGACTTCCTGGCAGCAGGTGTAATGATGTCATATAAATTCTGGGTAGGTAGAATGAAAAAGAGATGAGAATGCTTTATACCTCAGATCCTGTTCGATATAAAGGAAAGAAGGATTTTTATTGAAGTAGGAATACTCTTAATCAATGGAGAGGTACTGTAACACAGAAGACTTAGAAAACTCAAATACCTAGCTCTTATAAATTGTCCTTAAACTACTGATCTTGAAGCATTTTGAGAGTAAGGGCTGTTATTGGCATTTTGTGGAGTTAGAGATAAGGATAGGGAAATTTCATCACTAGCTATGGTGGTTAACAGCTACTGTTCAAGTTAAGACATTTTATGATGAGCAGTTCCAATAACGTTCATCAGGGAGTATTCAAGGAACCACTTAAGAATGTCTCTGGACTGTTAATGTTGTTTTTTATTAATTGACGCAGCACTGGGAATGCAAATACTGTGCCAGAATTTTAAATGGGATGGCTTCGTAATTACAGGCCTTTCAGACTGGTGCCAATCCCTGACAAAATATGGAAGACTGATATGGGACATTATTAGTAAAGTAATAATCAGGAATAATGTAATTTATGGAGTTCTCATTGGTTTATGGAAAATATATCTTGTCTGACTAACTCAATAGCTTTCCTATGATATATGAGGTTTGGTCGATGAATGTTGTAGTGTTGAGGTAATGGACTTTCTCAGGGCATTTGTCATGGTACCACACAACCCTTGATTAAGAAAAGACAATAATGCAAATTCAACTGGGCAACACATTAAAAAGACCTAAAACTGCTTATCTGGTAGTCTTAATATGCAAAGTGGAAATGGTTATCTAATAGGCTCCCTTAGGGATTGTTGGGTCATGCTCTGTTGCCTATTTCTTTTAATAAGTGGAAAATTATTTAAAAATAATTAATGGTAGATGGAATAAAGCTTGGGATTTTGGCAATGAATTTAGTGTATGAAATGATTCATAAATCATATACACTTCGGTAGAACTGAAGGTAAACCAATATAACATATACATATATTTGGGTTGGGATTTTTTTGTTAATTTGTTTGGGGGGTTTTTGGTTGCTTTTTTGTTTGGTTTGTGGTTGGTTTTTGAGGGTTTTTTTTGGTGGTGGTGGTGTTTTTTTGGGTTGGGTTTTATATATATATATATATATACACACAGGTCTGTCTTGTGTAGGACAAGGAGTTGGACTTTGATAATCCCTGTGGGTCCCTTCCAACTCAGAATATTCTAGGATTCTAAATAACTTAGCTTACTTTTGTAGGATGAATGACTGTGTCATCAGAAATAATGACTGAAAAGTGTTTGGGAAATCATGATAGATAACTGGTAGAATTAGAGTGAGGTTTCACTGTCATACAGTGGCCAAAGGCATGAAAATGGACTAAAGAGAAACTTCAAACAGGAATCATGAAGTTATGCTACTCCTGTGTCAGTAGTGATGTGATAACTTCCCAAATAGCTGAATTCATGTGAAGATCCAGATTCATATTTCAAAAAGGAATAAAGAGTTGGTGAAGGCTTAGAAAATGATTAATGGATTGGACATTCTGTGCAGCATGATACCCAAGGACTTGAACCTATTTAATTTAAGCAATGGTAATTTGTCTCAGCCTGTATCTATATAAGGCACAGAGTATGAGGCTGGAAAACACTGACATAACAGTAATAAAGAAGTAAAATGGTGTCAAGTCGGAAGTTAAGCAAAGGTAGTCTCTAGCTGCACATTTTTTAAATAATGGTGATAAACTGTTGAATTTGTTTTTAAAGGATTGTTGTGGGTTCTCTGTCTGGAGTTTTTAAAATCAAGATTCCTTGGGTTTTATTTTATCCTGAATAATACATTTTAATTCCAATAGGAATTGATTTAGATTGGACCTATAGTAGTGTTATTGGAATAAAGTATTAATCAGTGTAAGTTTTGGTTTTGCTATCTCCAAACTCATTACTCAAGAGTAGCCAGTGGGATTCTGACAGGATAGTACCTTCTCTTACTGGTTCCCAAGCTGTGATGTAATCCTTTACACCAAACAACTTCCTACAAAATAAGAGAAAGGTCGGAATGTCTTAAATATATATTTCTTTACACATGTGTGTGTCAGAGAGAGAATCCTGCTTTCATGCTCGGTGTGGGAGGTTAAAGGGACTTCTTTTCACCAGCTGTGCACCTTGCACAGAAAGAGTTCTCAAACTGTACTTTGTGTTGTGCAAGTGCAGCAGCATGGAAATCCTACATGTGGCCAACCTGAATCTCAGTCCCTTTCCTCTAGACAGCTGATGTCACTGCGGGAGGGTTCTTGTGGGAAGCCAGGGCTAATCTCCCACACACCCCCTATATTAGATGGAGAATGTGCTTTCCTCAGTTCCCTTGGAGCCATCAAAGCTTTTTTCATTACATTTTTTGGCCTTCCTATGCTGCACTGGCTCCCAAGTCATTACATTTTCTGCTGAGTAAGAAGTTCATTTCTCAGATGCTGATTTTTCATAATTCATGCTCATTTTCAACCCGTAAGAATATTTTTAACTAATGGTGAATTTTTTTTTTATTTTCTTTTTTTAACTGAAATATATATGTTGGTTTAAAAGTTCCTGTCACATAGATCAGGAATTGTGGAATTGTTTGCTGACACATAGAAAATGTGTACCCCTGAAAAGGGAGAATATAAGAAAAGACTCTCCTGAGACCTGACTTGGTGGGATCTTGAACGTGTGTCTGTCCCAGCAGCTCAGTAGGCCAAATCTTTATGTCCTTGCTCTGAAATTTTTCAATCCAGCTGGGCCAGTTCCTGAGCGATTCCGTGTCACTCCTTAAGTCATTTGGTATTCTTTATGTTTGATGTAGAGTCATGTGGAGAGCCAGCACAATGAACTCTGTATTTTACAGTATTTTGCAGCAAGGAAGGCAGCCATGCAGAGGAGGGTGTACATCACCTGGTCAATAAGAGAACAGACCCTGATTTGATTCCACACAGGCTGGTGGAGGGAGCTGTGATGGACACCTGCCAGAGGAAAAACTGCAGGGTCATGAGTTATGTTAATATATCAGCAGCAGCTCATCTTTTCTTCTGCTCTTACAAAAATGGCAAGATAGGATTAATACCAAGGAATTAACTTCTAAATAGCAGGAGTTTTTAAATGTCAGACTCAGCGTGTCAGATTAATCTGCCACAAACAAATTCTGCTGCAGTTTTCCTTTTGGATTTTCTGTTATTTCCAAGTATTCTGTGTTTCAGGCTCATGATTTAATGGTTCTAAGCATTTTCATAGCTTAGAATTATTAATTTTGACTACACAGTGGGGAGAAAAGGCATTTTATCTTTTCTTCAGTTACTAATAAAATAGTATTTATCTTAATATTTTGGGCTGTGTAGATGGTAACAGACAAAACTTGACTGAGATTCATTGGCACAGACAGAATGAAATTTTCACTCTGGGTTTTAATGTTCTTTAAAGAATGTGCATCAGCAGCAATCATCAATTTAACAGGCTGAGATAGGGCAAGAATAATCAATTACATCTTAGAACTATGTGAGAACTGTCTCTGTTTTCACATCTGTGAAACAAGTGACTGAAGTGCACCATTGGGCTCTAAAGTCTGCCTTTTGATAAACTGATTCTTTGAAAGCTGCCTTCTACTTTGTCAGTGCCAGGTAAACCAGTTTTATTTTAGGATTTCTTTCATGCCTACATGGTAATATAAGATTCCAATGCAGGGGAAATGTTTTTACTTTGACCTTGGGCCAGTTTGACTAACTCTGATTGTCAACAACAGAAAAAAAATCCCACTGGAGTAGGAAGAGCTCATTTTCAAAGCAAACATGAGCGATACAATAACACGTCTCAGAAAAAGACATAGGATTTGTACTTAGAGATCTCTTGGTGCTTTTGCAAATCTCATTCCAAAAAATAAGCCTGCTCATTTCAAATAACTATATAAAAGAGATTCTGTGGAGTTGTGCAACTGAATAAAGAATAAAAATAAAGCTTCAAAGGACCGTTGTTACAAGTTTTCATTATTCACTTTTTGTTCCCTTTTAAACTGAACACTTGATTCTCGGTAATGATGGATTTTCATAATTCTCAAAAAACCCCACTTCTTTTGTCAGGGATGTTATCTGGTCATGTAAACTAAGGACTTAGACCAGGAACCTATATCATCTAATCTTTCCTAGCACTGTTTCTCTTTAAAATTGTCACTAGCACAGCCTCCTTATTGCTGTTTTCTCAGTTGTAATCTGGGGCAGAGCTGTGTGTGTGTCATTAGCTGCACGTGTCCCAGAGCCAGCAGAGAGTTATGAACTCTGATAAAAAGCTGTTACTGACAACTCATCTTAATGGGGGATTTCAGATTCAGAAAGTAACAAGAGCAGATGTGATTAGGAAAAAAACCCCAATGACTAACAGATATAAAATCATGGAGATATAAATACAAACAAATCATTGTGTTATGCTTGCTTTCATCATGACAGACAACCTTTCACTACAACAATACACACACAGCAATAAAAGCTGGAGAATCCTGGAGCAGATCCTCAGCAGGGATAAATTCTCATAGCTCCATGACAACAGTGTTATGATAATTTATACCTGACAAAGGCCTGCTCTTTATGAAACAACTCCATGTCTTTCAAGGTGGAATTCATCTTTTTGGAGAGAGGTATTTACTTCCTTTGGTGTAGGTTTAACAAGTAAATCCTACATGAAGGGCTGGAAGGCAAGTAGGTCTTGTACTGCTTTGCTGCATCAGAGTATTTCACCTGCTGTGTTGTGGCATTGTTAAGATAAATAATCTGGCCTCCAAAGAATTCCTAATAAGAAAGGCTTTGCTAACTAATGTGGAAATCAGCTGGTGTCCCTTGAGATGCTATAATTAAGATACAGCAGATGTTGAAACTTTTCTTGAGAAAGTACTAGTGATTAAGACATCATGTGTAGCAGATATATGAGTTTGCTTAGATACAAGGGAGAATACAGGGAGTGTGTGAAATCCCTGTTTCATGAGACAGGGAGGAAGATGCAGCATGTGCTGGGAGATTTGGTTAGACAAATTCGTGACAAAAGAATTAACTCGGGAAGTGTCTGGCTGATTAAGAGCAAAAATGTTGCTGATGTCTGGAAGCCGGAGGGCATGTAGAGAATTTGTACTTTGGCAAAAAAACTACTTGGTAAGGCCAAGGAGGAGACAACAGCCTAATTTTTTTAATGTATTCCCCTTTTACTCACTTTATTTGGATTACTGAGTGTCATCCTGCTCTGCTCTGTAACCAAATGCATAGATGGAGGCACTTTGGAGATAAGTTTGGGTCTTTGGGTCCTGTCTTTCTCTCTGCAGTGTAAGCTCTCAAATCTCTTGCCTCTCTGAAATATGGAGTGATTTCTATCTGAATTTGCATTATTGCTTGTCTGCTGTTTCCTTTTGCTAAAGATACCTTGACTAGTGTGTATCTGCTCCTCATGACACACAGGGTATCTCTTTCTGATGTGCTGAAAATCCTTCCAGCAGCTGATTCTGGAATACTGATGTTCCAATCTGGGTGTCTTGTCATAAATCAGAGCAAGGAAACTGCTGCTTAAGCACTGTTTATGCAAACTTTGGTTCAAAAACTGGTTGGTGTTTCCATTAAGGATTCAGAAAATACACTTAGACTGTATAATATTGAAGTCTTTGCTCCAGTGATGGATAAAGAGACTTTAATGTGTTCAATTAAAGCCTCACAATTCTTTTCATGGTAACAGATTTTGTTATCACTGTACAAGAACTGTGAGGTGAGTTAATAGTGATCAAAATATCTACTGTACCTGGACCTCAGTTTTCTGGCATGTTAGCTCTGCTGTCTTGTCTAAATTCCAGTGTAAACAATTATGTTCTGCCCACTGTAATTCCAGCTCCTTCCCAAGCATTCAGCACTCCTGTTGGCTCCCATACTTATCCTTTAGTTCTGCTCTAGCCTGTTGAGCTATTATTGTGAGCTGTCAAGCTATGAAGCTCCAGTCATGATTCCTATGTATAATCTACAAGTTAATTTTCACAGTGCTTTCTTAGGACAAAAGGCAACATGTGAGTTATTCCTTCCTAATACAGCTGTATAATTTCAGATAAAAATCTGAAGAACTAATGTCAGCTAAGCCAATGTTTTTGGGAGATGTATCAGCACCATGCATTCCATATGTTTTAAACGTGTACCAGTTGCAGTAAATAAATTATTTTCAGAACTAAAAAACGTTTACAAAATAACGTTATGAAACCACCTGTAATCTCTCCAAAGTGTGAATTGCAGTTCAATGAAGGTCTCACTCTTGAGCTAATTAGTATAGCAAAAATACTTTCAAATTTTTTAACATTTTTGTCTTAAGCACTGCAAAACATTTTATAAATTTTAATGAATTTAGACTTGAAATATGATGATACGGGTTATCATCATCTTAATTTGACAGAGGAATATACTGAATCTCAGAGGAAAGTTAAATGAATTGAAGAGGAAACTTTGAAGTACTGACAACTTCAAGTTTGAAATCATATTTTCTCTCGGAAATGTAAAATCATCTATCATTTAACTAAAAAAGTGTTCTCAAAATGCAATTTGCAATTTCCAAAAGGAGTCAGAAGAGTGTTTATATATGTCCAAAAATACCTAAACATCTTAGGTATGGCTGAAGCCATTTCTTTAGGCTGGGGAGTGAGTAATCACTTCCTGCCATAAATAGTTACAACCAATTCTCACTTGGCCCTTGTGTAGGAACTGAGTTGTTAGCAAAAATAAAAGATGGTGAACTGTTTCCTGTAAAAACATGAGCAGAGATAGGTTGAATCTGTATTGTTACCTCTTGAGATCTTTTTTTCCCTTTGTTTTTTCTTTTTGTACTAGATTAGTATAATGGGTTTCTGATCTGTAACTAAGTCTCTTAAGCCGGGGTGAAATGTTTCTGGTTTTGTCATGCCCACAAATGCAAAGCCTCAGAAGAAATATATCTCACCTCAAACTAAAGTTACTCTTCTCGGTTCAGTCAGGAACTTAACAGAGGATTGAGAGTGTTGAATTTTAGCTCCAAAATCAGGTGAATTGCATTTATTGACCCATCAGTTTGAATTTCCCTCCCTATTTTAAATCTTAGTCATAAAGGGAAAGACAGAATTGAGATGAGACTATATCCTGTACTTTCTGTACTTCCAGAACAGGACTTTTCCTCCAACCTTGTTCTGTGAACTTGGACTTCTTCTGTAGCCAAAATACTGTCACAAAGTTAATTTCTTCTCATAGCTGACGTCCTCTTTCTTTTCTTGTCTATATTTTAATTTTAGTCACTATGCTACAAAAAATTCACATCTTCAAGTGATTCTGCCACAGTGTCCTGCTGGAGTCACAAAGCAAAGCTGACACTGAGATGCATATGGTCTTTGTTGGAGAATAATGAGGAAAATAAAACACAATAATGTGGTTATCTAAGCCAGTGATGTGGCCTCATGTAGGGCTGTGCAACTGAAACGAGGAGATCTTCAGGATCAGAACCAGTAGTTTCAGAAAGAAGAATAATTCTTTCCCTAGCGAGAAGGAAGAGCACAGTTGCATGATATCTGGGAATAAATGTGGGAGGTTGGGAAATTTCCTTTCCCTCTTACTAGTGACACTTGCATGTTCTATAAACTAGAATCTCCCTCTCTCAGAAGGCCTTGATGTGCTTTTAAAGTTAGCTGCTATTACAGACCCCAGGAAAAGCTGAAAGCCCCTCTGGTTTTTACAGCTGCTCTAGTTGGTCTGAGAAGAAGGTTAGCTCTGCTTCTCATCATAGGTGATTGTGGCTGTAACAGTATTTAATCAATTGTTTGTCTGTTTTAAGGTTGAGAACTTCAAGCACATGGGGTTTTCTCAGCAGTATAATGTCTCAGAAGTTACAGAATTCAAGCTTATTGTAAACCTGACATTCTCACATGAAGAGTAAGATTGTTTAGAAGCCCTAGGTAAAGGTTTTAAATTCTCTTGTCACAGCATGAACTGTCCATCAACCAATGTAAAAAGAGTGGTAAAAAAATAAAATCTGCATCTTCTTCATCGTATTCATTGGCATATCAGAAAATAGTAAAAAAGACCATTGACTGGACTCTAATGAGCTGTCTCTGGCACTCAGACATGGATTGAATGAGCAAGTTGATAGATCTGTAAGTTATATTTATAGACCTATGGTGCATTTAAACCAGATATTCAGTGTGAGCTGGTGAATTTCACCTTAAAAGTGAAAAAGAAGTTAGACTTCATGCTCTGCAATACATCTTTGTGTCATAATCATTTTTCAAGTTCTTTATTCAGATTTCAGGGAACAGCTGTAAGGACAAATCAGCATCCAAATACATTTTATAGGTGTGTACCAAACTGTGATACAGACATCAGCTCTGCTGTGCTGAAATAATGCAATGGAAATCAGGGAAAGGAAATGGATTTAAGGCCTTACAGTAACACATGAGGCCTGCCTTGTCTAGGGCTTATTGACCAGCAGTGGACTGGGATGGTCTGTTAACTTTTCTACTAATTATTCTGTGATGAAACATTAAAAAACATTTCAAAGCAGAGGAGTCCACATCCTTTTGATCATAAATGCTAAGTTTTTTTGGGCAGGGACCTGGAACATTTGCTGTTTTGTGAAGAATGAGGAACACATGGCACTTTGTAAATAATAAATGACAAAAATAAAGCATGAGTAACCATGCTGTAAAAAGGGAGCAGCAAATGCATTGAGAGATATCAACTATAGGACCAGGGTTACCTAAGGAGCTATAATTTATTATTTGTCATTCAATTTTAGAGTTTTAGCTCCTAAACGTAACTCCTTAACTTCCTAAAGGAAAGAATTTTACAGAAATAGTTAAAAAAATGGTACAAATACTTAGGTATGATTTGTCAAAAAACAGAAGCAATTACAAAGAAGGAAATAAAAAAATACAAAAGCTGATAAAGTATAGTTTGAAGAAAAGAAAAAAATTGGGTTCTGTCTACTTAGAGTTTATAAGTAAAATTAATACGTTTTTGTGGGATGTGAAACTACGCATGCTCTGTGATGATCTGAATAATACTGAATGTCCTTATCACAGAAATATTTTTTTTTTACTGTTGCCTTGATGAAATGCATTTCACTGTTTCAGTGCATTTAGTAAAAGCTTTTCCACAGAGCAAAATGTTGGCTTGAGCTGTTACTAGAGTTTGGTAATCCAAACTCTGTGGCATGAGGATGAGGAAGATGTGAGACTAATATGTTTAGTTAATATGTTTTTGATAAATCTTGAGTTTAATTTTGTTTTCTACTATTTTGTATAATAATAAATTAACTTCATAAAGTATTCTCTGTCAGGTCAGTCATATGTGAGAGCAGAATCAGAGAAATTTTCACACGTTAAAGATGTATTCAAAGTGAAGTCATACAATTCAGGAATTGAAATTTTAAAAATTATATCTCAAAAATAAAACCATTCTTGTGTTCAAGGATTTTCTCCTTTTTTTTTTTTTTTTTATTACTTCAAAAAGACCAGAGATCCCTGTAGAATCTGTTATTACAACTTAAAAATGAAATTCAGAGGCCCATGTCCTGTAAATATTTCATATAACCTAAGGACAGGCCTGATCCTCAGTGCCAAATACACTACTTACTTCTTTAAGTAGTCACATTAACCACTTTGTTCTTCTCTTGCTTGAATATAATACACATTTCCAGGATCATATTATAGTAATGTCATGATAAAAAAATATTTATTGCTTAGATAATCTCTTTATTGTAGTAAATCTAGCTTGCTTCTCCAAGTCTGGCTCTGAGTTCCAGACTCTGAGTGATCTCAGGAGGCACAGAGCTCCAGAGACACTGCTGTGATAGGCTTTTATGTCTCACTCTTGTGTCTCCATTGTTTATTTACCTGTATTTTGGAAAAGTAACATACCAACTCTTGACAGGATGAATTTAGCTCTTTGTCAGTAAAATCTATCTGTGCTACTTATCTCAAGTGATCTCCATGTGCATCTTTTTAGTTATCATTTTCTCCACCAGAAAGAAACTTTTTGGTTTTATTATTTGGCTGCATCCCACTGGTACTTCATATTTACCTTCAAAGTCTGGTGACTCATGTGTTCCATCTATAGCAAGATGTCATCTCTGGGTGTTTATCAATCTATCTATCTGTCTATCTACCCATTAAAAGAGGAGAGAAAGGGTAAAGGAGAGAAGAGATAGTGATTGGTATCGGAAATTATTATTTTTTCTGTGACAAATTTTAGCACATTATTTATAGGCAAATCTATCCTATTAAATCTTAACAGAAGGATATGTCAGCAGCATTTCCCTGTAATTGTTTGGTATCCACAAAGTGATCCATACTGCAGATACCCCACAGTACCTTATGATTTTGAAGGTATGTAACAGTGGGGCGATGCTCCTTTTCCTGTAAAAGTTCCTTATGGAAGTTTTAAAACAACAGCTTTAAAAATATTGCCAGCAAATTCACTATATTTCTATCCTCACACAAGACCATAGTAATGGTAGATAACTGCTTTGTTCCATGAAAAGTACTTCCAGGTAATGGCTTTACTCATAGTGACAGGCAACGGCAGTGATCCAGAAATAATTCTTAGTGCTGTAAAATTTTTTACAACAATTAGCAGGAGTCTGCAGAATTCTTTGTGTAGGGTTGGAACCAGAAAAAGCAGAGCTGACTAATGGAGCAGTGTGAAAGAAGTGATATAGAGGTCATCTACCTACAGAGAACTAGGAAATGGTGTTCCACATTCTTTTAGCAGTGCAGTATTTTAGAGAGGAGTCAGGTACTTTTCCATCAGATTATCTTTAATATTCCAGAGCATGAATTTTGCTTCTGAGTTTGAAATATTTGATTATGGGAGATATTTAGATATTTCACTGTCTCCCACATAAAGCTGGGAACACTCAGAATGTGCAAGACCCTCAGCAGCTGCTGCTGTCTGACAGGAGGGTGCTGGAGCACAGTTTTATTGAGTATGTGATGGTCACTGCTGGAGATGAGCAGTGTCACACAGCATGGAAAGAGGTTGATTTGAAGGTCAGTCCTCAGCTACTACTGACTTTCCTATTTTATCTTAGACATGTACCACTGCTCTTCTCACTGTTGGAGAAAACTGGCAGGAGAGATCCTAAAAACTTCAACAGAAGGTTACCTTGGACTGTAGGAAAGTTGCAGGGAGCTGTCTGGATGCGCTGGTGGGAGAAAGCTTGATGTGCAAGAAGCACTATGACAGCTATTTCAGTCATAGACAAGCTTGCTCTTTATACCTTACAGCCCCAGAGCTGTACCTAAATTAGCTATTTGCATGTTCCAGAAAGTACGTTTGAGTTTGGTGAAGAGCTGAGTGGCTGTCCTTTTTGCCCATTTTTCTGATTTTTTGCTGCAAAGGGGTGAGTCCATATGGGTACATGGCTCTAGTGCAATTGCCCAGTCCCCAGCTTGGTGATAATTGGTGATAATTGGTGATAATTGGTGATAATTGGTGATAATTCACCTGGTAAGGAAATGAATAACAAAAAACAGGGGGGACAAGGCAGATGAAATAAAAATGGTAAGTGACTTTGGGACAGTTCTAACCAAAAGACCAAAAAAATTAAATATGTGAGAGTTTACTAGGGTTCTTATATTACTCTGCTTATATTACTCAGTGCAGGGGTAAAGAGATCAGATATGAACTAGATGTTAAATTAATGAAGGTTAAAGCCAATAGTTTCAGCTGATCTAATTTTACATTGCATAATACAGCAAATCTCCCTTTTGGGGGGTTCCTTTGAAGGTGAACAAGGGAAGTGGAAAGAAATGTATCCCTGAGGTTTCTGAAATGTCAAGCCTTGAAGGCTTTATATACATTACCCTAAGATGTACAGTGGTGCAGAGACTCTACAAGCAAATACTAGAAGGTATGAATGTAAAGCACAAAGTTTTGTTAAGTGACTAAAAGTTAGACAATAGTTCAAACCAGAAAAACATTAAAATTGCAGAAGAGTGAATGTAATTAACGGGAAGATTCTGTGATATGATAAGTACAAAATCAAATCCAAGTGGTAGATCTGTCATTTCAAGCAAATAGAACAGTGAGAAATAAAAGAAGAGTTCAAGCATGAAAGTCAGGAAATAGAATTAGAGATGAACCAGAGTGAAAAATAGGATCTTGTAAGGAAACGCAAGGGAACGCAGATGAAAAGTGATAGTAAGTAAATATAGTTAATTGTATAATAATTCTGAACTAAACAAAATCTGGAAGGACAAAGTCTGGGTCACATGGAAATTGCATTAGCTTTCATAGTCCTTTGCTCGGTGAAGGATTTGACTAACACGATAACGAAGATGTTACTTTAAATGATTAAGATTCCAAGAACAAGTGTGTTTTCTAATCTGCTTCAGTGTTTACTTGTTTCTGCAGAAGAATACAAATTCAAACCAACCTGTGTCATGAGCAGGAGACTCCAGCAAGTTCAAATGTTATTGCTGTCAATGTTAATCCAGCACTGTGACTCTGACAATGCTGTACTAGATGCTTTACCAGAGAGGCCAAGGAACATTTCTGCAGCTAATTATGGAATAATTTGATCAAGGCAAGTCCCCTCCTAATCACCTCTGTTAGGGATTGACTAAGGCCTTGAGTTACATGGGTTTATAGAATCATCTTTCAAGACAAGAGGCATGAGAAATCAGGCATCCTCTTTAAGACAAGCTAGAGAACCTAATTTAATAATTCTTGTATTTAAGGACAAACATATATGATTAAAGTCAGAAAGTAGTTATTTGAAAATGACAGAAAGAAGAAGAAATCAACTGCAATTCTTGACTTACAGGATTACTGTGAGCCGTCAGTCTGGTGCAGCCATGAAACAAAGTAAATAACAACTTGAGATGTAGGTCAGGCAACAAATTTCCAGTGGAACTGTGAAAGAAAGTTCATTTTATAAGTCATTAGAGAGATTTAATTTGCAAATTGTGAACAATTTTTATCACTCAGGTTAAAAAGGGGTAACTTCCAGGCAATCAACATCTTTCTTTTTATGAGGGTATAATTACTGTTCCCTTCTAAAGTTCTGATCTACCTTCAACCATGTATTTGGTGTAATCAGTCCTTAAATAAATGCAATTTGCTTCATTATTTTATCATGCAAGTGAATATAAACAAAGTTCACATAGAGTCCAGAACATGCACTGGCTCTGCATCAGGAGACTTGACATTGGCAGGACTTTAACACTGTTCAATACTCAGTAGCTCTGTTTGAGATTTGAGGTTTGAAGACTTTTAAAAAGCCTGAATTTTTCTGAACACAGACAAAATTTGAAAAAATGCAACAAGTCTCTTAGATGTTCCAATTCTTAATTTCCTTGTCAGTTAAATGGAGTTACAATTTATGACATATTTTCTGGCTCCAGCAGTTCTTCACTTATGCTGAGAATTAGACAGGTTCTGAACAAGATCCATTGATTAATGTTTCAAGAAAAGAAATAATTGCCAAGTGTTATTAATTTATTTTCTCTACAGTATTTATAGACGTTATTTTTCATAATTCTGAATAGAAATCTCTTTTCATATAGAAAGGCTATGCAGCAGACAGAAGTAATGACATACTTCACAAACATACCTTCTTAATGAATGCAAATTATTGTGTTTTTAGAAATTACACACAGCCACTGCAATCTTACAAAAACCTGTAAATTAAAATGAAAGGAAATTACTTTAGAACTGCCTTGTTCATTGAGCATTTATCTTTCTATCAGACAAGAATATAAAGTAAAAAGAAACTCAGAAAACCTGGATGCATCAGTAGAACTTCTTATCATAACAAATGATCCAACTACTTATGAGATGCTAGTTCTGAAAATCAATGAACCGTGACAATATCTTTTAAGAAGATTGCAACACTTAATATTAAGTTTTCTTATCTTCCTAAGGACCAAATCCTGGCTCTTGGTAAAATTACTGAGAGTTTTGTTAATGCCTCTAATGAGAGCATGATCCAACCTTAAGACCCTAATTTGAAAGTGTATTAGCTTTTTGAGCATTACCAAGAACAAGTTCAAATTAGCTGCACCACCTTCTGAAATAAAAATTTGTACTTGTGTTTTGTCTCATTGTGTCTGGGTATGTTGTATGTATAAAGGAACATTCAGTTCTATAAAATATAATATGTTTTCAGTGCAAAAAGCTAACATATCTTGAACTGGTTAGGCAATCAGCTAAGCTCTCTGCTGACATCCTATAGCTTTTTGTCAATTTTAGCAGGCAAATGTGCTCCACAGTGCAGTTTATTGTTTCTCTTATGCAAAACTATCATTCTTAGAAGCTTGCTTTTGATGTGATGCATCTCAGTTTTATAGGAGGAGGATGTGTGTCTGGATTCTGTTCTTGTGGCTTCTCTCTTTATGCATGGATGAAATAATCTGAAATGCTAACAAATTCAAAGAACTGATTTTATATAATTATATATATATATATATATATGGGACAATAAACTAATTCCTTTGTTTTCAGAAAGCTTTTGAATTCCTCTTTGAGAGAGAATCTCACCTGGCTTGGACACAGAGAGGTTTGACAGGCTGAGAAGTCCTTGATTGCATGGACAGTGGTGCATGGTTGTTCTTTCTTAGTGGAGTAGTTTGCCTGTTTAATTCCTGTGATCCTACAAGGACATTACAAGCAAGTTCTATACAGAATCAAGGCAGAAATTACTTTTCTTACAGCAAGTTGTGATGAGCTGATCAATGAAGCAGTTGTCAGTGATATGAAAACATTTAGTCTTGACATCATATCTGTCATCAACATGTTCTACATTTAAAAAGTGCTCTCTTAGCCCTTCAGCATGTTACAGTCCATCACCACTGTGGTTAGGTGAGTAGTAATACAGGCTTAGTGCTGTACTTTCCCCATTTGACCACGGAATTTAAATCCACAGGGATTCTGCCTTACTGTATGTCATGGTTAACTTTTCACTCTTAACTGGAAAAGAGTTTTCTTTACTGTACAGTGCAATTGTTTTGTCTACTTGTTTTTCCTTTATAGTTTACTACAGTAACCTACATCTATCCTACAAGTTTCTCTGGTGTCTTTTATATCCCTGTTTTTCTTTAAAGCTGGATATTCTAGTCTTTGTACATTTCTGTTAAACTTTTGCCAAATGTTTTCTATGCCATATTGAATGATGCAGTGTTCCCATGACTTCATCCCAGAAGATGGAACAGTCCAGTATGTTTTTTTGATCCAGCTTTCTATAGGAATCTAAAGCTTTCTGTTGCCAGTAGCAAGGTTCCCATCTCGTTTAGGTGATGCCAAATTCATCCTGTGTAAACTCCCTCATTGAATCTGAAATGCCTATTTTCACATCATTTTCTCATCTCTACACAGACATTTTGTTTCCATGTTTGTCCCCGTGTGAAGTGCTGGGAGCATTTCAGGAACTCCTACAATGGAGGTTCCTTATCTTCAGTTTCCCGCCCAATACCCTAAATTTTGCCACTGGAGCCTGTATATTAGTCTTTCTTACAAAAATTATGTCCAAAGGAACTGTGACCCTCTTAACCTCTTCAGCATTTCCTACGACCCAGTCCCAATGCCTCAGAGATGTCATATCCCAGCTCAGGTCTCCAGCTTGAGAAGTACTCAGTGTGTCAAGTTCAGTCACAGTTCAGTAACATAAGTCTAATGAATGTTAGCACTTTGTTACAGTAAGTGAGCATTTTTTAGATCTCAAAATTAAGAACCAGGTAAAGTGAGCTGTATAGTGATGGTCTTAAGAAATGAGCTATTTGCTGACAATATTCTAGGCTAAGGTATGTGATGGGTCCTTTGGAGCACCGCATTATGTACTTTTATTAAGATTAAATATACTGAACTTCGATAATTAATTGGAAAAAAAAGTTTTCTGTGAAGATAGTGTTGCTTGCAGCCATGGAGGAATCACAGAGATACTTCTTGGTGTGAACTGCTGTAGAGTCAAAGCTCTATTTCATGTTCACTTCACATGTCCCTGATGTTATATAAGCAAGATCTATTTTAGAAGGGCTACAACATTTTAATATGCAGTACAACACAGGAGAAATAGAGAATGATTAAAGAGGGATCACTATTTTGTAAACAAGTTGTGAGTATCATTACAGCCTTTGCAGCAATTAAAAGGTTATATTTCTCTACAGACTTGTAGGGAAGATGTGTTACATAAGGAGAAACTGCTTAGTGCTTTCGCTCTGTTTGTCAGTCTGTGTTTCCTCTGTTGCTGCATCTGTACAGAACTGATTGGAACATGAACTAATTTTTCATGCTTTCACTCTTTTATGCCTATTACAGGATCTCTGTGGCTGAGTGTGTCCTTCAGTTCAGGGGTCTAGGCAGAAAGATTGCTCCTGGCTTAAGGACCATGAAATGGGCATGGATGTATGTAATTGGTTAATCTGCATGTTTAAAAATGCAAGTCAGGAACTGCTCTATTTTATGCATCTTCCCTTGTCCTCAGGGAGACATTTTGTCATCTGTTACTTCCTCCTGAGGAGTGCCCCACATGCATTTCTTAACCACATACCCTGAAGCAAAGAGAGATGTCCAGGAAAGGATGGGAATCTTAAGAAATGTTGAAAAGCTCCAAGCTTTCCAGGAACTTTTCTACATGGGAAAACCCTGCAGATTTTTAGGATGGATTTTTTTCACCAGGACAACATCCACATCCTATCGTGCATTTCTGAAGCTGAATATCAGAATATCTAAATGAGGCTGAGCTGCTGCAGACAGTAGATGTGTATGTGAGGAACACAGTGTAAGTTGTCACTAAAGGCAGGTTGCATTACAATCTGGCTGCTGACCCAGATGTCTACAATAACTGTTTACCCATGTACAATGTGCTTGTTTCTAGTAGCTTAGTAACCAGTGGAAATCAGAGATCAGAAACTGTCGTTTTGAAGGAGCAGAGAGTAATTGAAATCTACCTGAGGCTGGTTCAGGAAGACCATGTGCTTCCATTCCCTTAGCAACTTAATATCCAGTGCACCAGGCTGAAATGCCCCATTACTGCTCGTGTCAATGGGAATTACATGTGCGTAAGGAGAAATCAGTGTTACAAACACTGTACGTGGCTTTTTGATGTGGGCCTTTGGGTTTTTTTAACTTTATTTCTTGTCCACGAACAAAGTTAAAATCTGTTCTGCGAGTTTTTAAAGGAAGGAAGTAATATCCAGCACAAAGGCATCATACCAAGAGTAGGGGAATTTTCCATTTCAAGCTCTGCCACTGATGTGCTGCTGTGTGATTTTAGAGAAGACATCCAGCATAAGGTTCAAGTGAGTGTATTTACCTGAGACAGTGATACTTGATATATATACTCCCAGTACAGACTGAACTAGTACAGGTGCTGATGTTTAGGACATAGTTCATTTCACCCTAAAGCAGATTCGTGAATCCTACTTATTTCTCACAGAAAAAAAAGGATGGTTTAGCATCAGTCTAAAGCTGTTTAAAGCTACCTGGGAGAGTCACATCTCAGCTCACACAAAGTATATGACATTCACACAACATGTATGATCAGTGTCATATACAGCGGAGATCTCATGAATTAGTTCATGTTTTGTGTCTGACATTTGTAGCTCTGGCTCTGCATTCAAAGATATCAATATACGTAGCAGAATTGCTGCAAATCATTAGCCATATTCATGAATATCTGACAAATGTTATTAGGACATCTAACTCTGATCTTGGCACTTAGTTAAGGACAAGTGGCACAAATAAGGAATGGGTAGGCTGTGATGGGAAGGGAAAAGCAGCAGAAATACTTCGTGCTGCTGTTGCAGTCAAAGACATGGTGTCATCACTCCCAAACTCTTAGGTTTAGACTGGCCTTAGATTTTTCTGCCTCAGTCTGTCAAGTTTAAATGGAGGTGATTTTACTCTTCTGTATCAATGAGGAGCTGAAATGATGTATAAAGACTGTAAATAGTTGTCTGAGGGAAAATGATTACCATGCTTAACTTATTCATGGCTACTCAGGTATTTCATTCCCTGAGGAATTTTTGTTTCTCCTGTCCGCTGACACCTGGGAGAACAGAGTTTGTAAAGAACCCTTAGAGCAACCCGGGCTCTCTAAATGCTGCATCTGTTTTGACTTTTGGTCTTCTACCTATGTCAAAACTGTTTTGGGGTCAGCTTGACTCCTGAAAAAGAACACAAAAGCACAGTATCTCTGTATTTGGGATTCATCCTGAATTCTTGTGTCCAGATCATAGTAGTATGTACCAGGAAGATTAAAAGCTGCCATTCAGTTTTTGGTCATTGTATAGAAAGGGTATGGAAAAGGTAAGAAAAGTGACAGAGGACTTCTTTTTAGTCTTTGACATCAAACTAGATGGCACAAGTGTATATACAGCATCCATCGAGAACATGCTTGTAACAAGAAAACTAATTGGTTAAATCAAAGGATTTCTCAAAGTAAAAAGAACGCTGCAGTCTTGATTTTCCATGGCCTGGCCAGTGCTGTAGCATACTTCTGCAAAAAAAATTACTAACGTTGCAAAAATAATGATTTTGTTTTATTGAGAGGCAACCATTGGACCCTTACATTCTCTATCATCAAGGGCATTAAGCAGTCAATTTTATTAATGCACAATAGATGCAACCCTCCAACAAATTTGAATAGTTATGCTTTACACTCATTTTGTCCAGTTACAAATGGCTAAAGAACATTTACAGCAACAGAGAATCACAGATCAGATGTTTAAATTATTGAATGCGGACTGATTGTGAAAACAGCTTCCAAATTGATTAGCAAATGAGTGCAATATGATGGGTAATATTTTATGAGTGTCTGTGACTTCAGAATACAGTTCCCAAATTGCTGGCATCCCCAGTTGTTCTGGGAAAAATTGCTTCAAAAAATAGGAACTCTGATTCAAGGCTCAAGTTTTCCACAGATTCCTCTGAAGGAATCTTGTCTTGTATCAGTGAAATCCGCTGAGGCACAGCTTGTCCCATAAGGTTTGTATAATGAAAGTTAGGAAAGTTTCCACAATCTCATCATTCCTCAAATTTATAGGGATTTTATTGTGTGGCATATGAATATTCAGGTCTCTTCCCCAATGTGTCAGAATATGCTATGAATAATTTATAACTGCAGACTGAAGTCTTGTCCTTTCAGCTTTGGAAATGTATGCATCAACACAGACGTCTCTATTTCATAGTATTGAAACTGCATCCTAAATTCTCTTTCTTCTAAATTGCCAACTTAGCTGAGGAGGCCCAAGACACCAACATATACATGCATTTGGTGATGTTATAATAGTTCAATTCAGAAAGGAATTTAGTACCTCATGTAAAGTATGATCTCCAAAACCATAATCCTTCCCATGTTTGGTGTCTGCAGTGGAGAGTAGCAAAGATGTTATTTATCCAGCATGCTGCAATAGGGCTCTAAAGCACATTAAGCTACATTGGAAATATTGTTGTTTTCTAGAGGAAGTGATTACATCTGATTCTCTGCCATCAGACATGAACTGGACTGTTTTATCACATTTTTTCTTTATTTCTAGAAACACGTTTCTGTTTCATGTATAGAAATTTCTGTCTCAAGACAGCATTAAAGTGTGAGGTATTTGTATACTTATATCTGTAAAAATAGATTGGTGCCATACTTTAGAATTGGGCTTTAGTTATAATAGGCAACAGTAAGGTTAAGATTCTAGTAAGGTACTCCTCAGAATAGTCCTGGCCTTTCCTGCTTCTCCTACAGAATAAATGGCTTGTACCATATTTATTTCTACATTTAATTTTGAAGTTAATGAAGCTTCCTTTCAAAAGAATTTGTGGTAGACTTTTTTACAAGGAAAGATAGTTTTAAGGAAAGAACTAGAAGAATGGCCCAGGAGTATTTTTCCTTTAATAAATGTAAAATAAGCATTATTTCCAGTATATATTAATTACCTGAGCCTCTCTGGACTATTTTGTTTTGTCATTAGCTCACCTGCACTTTCAGTTGCAATACTGTATTTAACAGCACAGGGCTTTATTTTCAATTCATAAAGAAACTTGTGAGACATTGCTGAGATCATGGTTTTATACTGATATTAAAAAACAACAAAATCATCTCAAAATATGGTGAATATTTCTTTAGTTGATGACAAAACCACTTACCTCTGGTGATTCAAAAACAGTGTATTTATTTAAAAATAAATAAGTTGAATAAGGATTAAGCCTTTATGGTATTATTCAAAACAATGAGAGTGTGAACACCTGAAGGTCCAGAAGACACAAGTTAATTAAAATTATAACTGGAACTTTTTCTGCTTGACATTCTTGGGAATGCTGTTGCAGCATTAAGTGGCTCTGCAGTGTGGAGACATGCTATAGAGAGTCAGTGTAGCAATGGCCAAGCCAACCCATCTGGTTTTCCCTTGGGGAAATCGAGCTTGACAACACTCCCAGATCAGGGTACATGAAGAAAAAAGGTGGTCACAGTGAGGACATGCCAGGCTTGTACTGACAGGTCGTTCCCCTGGGCATGTTACCCAACCTGGGAGAGACCACAATGCAGCTGGAGCCTCCAGGGAGGATTTCTGTTGATGTTGCTGGACTTTGTCCCCTCAGGCACGGGGCAGCACCAAGGAGCAGTCCCTGTGCAACTGGCTGTGGTGCTGGGAGGAGGTGCAGCTCTAGTGCTGCTGTGGAACCTAAGGGTTCAACCTGATCAGATTCTCTTGCTTCCCTGTCCTTCTCCTGTATCCCAGTGACCAGCTTATTAGGATGGAGAAGCCAGGAAGGGCAGGGTAGATGTGGCTCAGCCACACTTCTTGGCTTGGGCTGAAGAACAGAGGAAGTTGCTGGAGAAGGGAGATGCATAATCTTGGAGGTTTTGGAACAATTTTACCGGAACTGAGAAAGGAGAACAAGGTTTGTGTGGGAATGCTCTGACACGTATCCAATTTGAGATGTTTGGAGGATCACAGCAATTTCCTTTGGATTTGCCCACGGAATCTGAAGATTGGCTTTCTGCTTTTTGCTATGTGCATGTTCCATTTTTATCTTTCTGCTTTCTACTTAGGAACTCTTTTCTACTATATACTCTCTCTTCTCCCTGTTTCTCCTCAAGTTTGCAGATTTTCTGTTTTAAAGGGCTAAATAAGGATGAAAATGCTGCAGTATCATTTGTATTTATGAAACTGCTGCAGGTATGAAGGGCTAAGTGGTCTACATAAGGGTAAGTAACAAATAGTTTAATGAAGAGGAGGAAACCAGTGTTTAATCTCTGATATGAGGAAACTATTATAGTTTGACTTGCCTTATTTAATCTAAGGCCCTAAGAAAATATAAAGGAAATACAATATAAATGAGAATTCTGTACTTAGTGGATTTGATCATTATTGCTTCAAAATTGATTGTTGGTGCTCCAGTTGAGATCAACTCCATGGAATAAAATGTATCTGACAAAGAAAGAAAATTGAGATCAAAGACTTTGAGACTCGAGAACACCTGCACAGATAAATTTTCTTTATATGGTTACAAAACCACCTCGTTGCACTACCCATGATGTGGTTCTGAGGCAAGTGTTACCTATCTACCTGAGTAAGCAGAGAAAAAGGAAATACTGCCTGCCTAAATATTCACTTTCTTTCCATCTCATGCTTTAAATAAGGTAATTTAGGTTAAAAACTCTGTGCAAACAAGAGGCCACATCCAATGAGAGAATATTTCCCTGCGTGAGATTTTCTGTAGGCTGCAGATCAGTTTGCCAGTTCTCAGCTGTGTGTTTTGAGCAGGATCAGAACTGCCATCTTTTGCAGCCCATCACATTGACAGCCCTGTGCTTGGTGGCTGTGGGAGGTACCCCGCTGGCAGGGCTGGGAGCATCTGCAGGAGGGTGGGCAAAGCTGGCGTGCAACACTCTGCTTTGAGTCAACTTGTACCGACAGGGAAAAACTGAGTCAGATTCAAACCACAGGAGGCAGTGCCTTCCCTTAGGACCCTTCCTTACCAACCTACTTGAATGATGCTTGAATACACAGGTTCTACCCTCAGACTACTTCTCTTTTCATACTGGTATGTGCTTCTTTGATTTCTTATTATCTAATACCCAATCTCATATTCTAGTCTCTGTAGCTATCAAAGCAATCACATTTTGAGACAAAGTTGTTTACTGAAATCTTTGTAATATTGACTGGGTCTGAATAAAAATGACAGAATTTCTAAATAAGGTATGTAACTGCAGGAGTTTAGTTTCAAATTCCAATATCTTAGATTGACATTTTCTGAAAAAATTGTATTTATAATTTCAATAGTGACTAGGTGCTCTGTGTACTCTGAAACTTAGCCAGGAACCAGTAGATTCTGTTATGAAAAAGAACCTTTTTTGCTTCAGGGCATCAAATATATTTCTGATGTGATGGATCACAATAGATGGTTTCCCCATCTTTTTTCTTTATACCTGTTGCAAGACACATGTAAGAGAGAGAGGGCAGGAAAAGGAAAAAACATTAAAAATGAATGAACCCAATTAGTTCAGAAAGTAGATTTGATACTTCAAGGCCAAAAGCTGTTGAATTAAATACACAACTGGGTAAATCTGCAACTGGAGCAAGTTTTCATAGTCAATTTTCGTTTCAGGCCTGTGACAAATTATTGCAGTTGGGATGATAGTCCTAGAAACTTCAGTTCCCTTAAGTTTGTGTACCCAGAGGTTTCTCTGCCTTGGTTCAATAATATCTGAAATTGAACAGAATTAGTTTATATTCTTCTGTCATAAAGAAAGGATGTTTATTTCTCATGTGTCTGCCACAGTCACATACCTCAGTAAAACCCTCTAGATTTGTCTGCACCCAATGAGTAACATTTGCTTTTTGTGGAATGTTGGTACAACTGAATGGAGCTGCTCAATGTTCTAAAGGTGTAGCTGAAAGCAGAATACATCCATCAGACTTGTGGTTCCCTTGTGGGTCTCCTTGTTCCAGCAGGAAAGATCAAAATGGTGAAATGAAGGCAAATAAGCCTGTCTGTCAAATTAATTGTAGATGCCATCCATACTTGAGAACCAAATCTAGAGCCCTCATTCTCTTTGCTGCTGATCTCTTAATTTATGATAGTTTGACAGATGGAAAGGTCATTGTGCAGGTTTTATTTAAGAGGTTCGTACCATGGTAGCTTTTCTGCCAAGGGTAATCAGTTGCATTAAGGAATTTGCCAGAAAGAACAAATCTGTCTTATTTGTAATTAGCTACATTCTAATTATTTCTCCTAAATGGGCAGTCAGACAATAATGTGTAAACATAAAATAAGCATAGAACTGCAATTACTACACAGAGGATAGCTTCCCCCAAGCTGTGTAATATTTTCAGGCTTTATGATGGTACAGAGCAAAACCACTCAAATTGGGCAGACCACAAACCTGTCTAAATTTTAAATCATCTGTTTTTCCCTGTCATGCAAAGTAATGCATTGTGGGTTCCTTTTCTGCCCTAATTTACATTAAGCACCTTGTGTCATGGGAAATGGATCACCAGTGCACAGGTCTGGTACAAATAACTGTGGAAACAAACCTTAAATTTTATATTCAGCTCTTGGTAGGATTAATACACCAAAGCACAAGCAAAACATAATAAATACCAGAAAAGAGATTTCTTGTTAAAGAAAGCTGGCTGGAACACCTCATGTACTTAGTGTGTGCCAAGCTCTTAGTGTAGTTTTGTAAAAAATATTGCATTAGAAGATTGATGAACACTTCAAAAAGTGATATCAGCTATAATTGATTCCTCCTGAAACCTGGCCTTGGTGATTCCCAGTGTGACAGTCCGTGCTGCCATCAGTGAGATTGCTGTGTGTGTTGCCCATGCACTCTCTCCCTGTTGCCAGAAATGGGCAAAGCTGTGTGTCTTTTCTGGATTTCACATGAATGGAATGTAAAGCATGCCACTAATCTTTTCCAGTAGATTTTAGTGGTAGAAGATCAAATTAAAAGAGTTAAAATCGTGGTTATCTGGGCTGCTCAATAAAAGTGTTCATGAACACAGCAGAGGTATCTTCACATGGCATGGGACCACTGCAAGTCCTTCTCTTCCAATGTGCGAAGGAGCGAGGAAGGTGACAGCAACTGGAGGGGATCTAAGGCTGACCAGTGATCTGACAGATGGAGGAAGAGGATCTCAAGCTGCTCATTGTGGGAGTTGTGTGAGAGCCATTTTCTGTGTTCCTTCAGCAGTTGCTCACAGAATACTCCTTCCAGATCCTTGGGGAGAAACACATCCACAGGTGGAGCTGAGAAGCCCTTTTTATTGTTCATCAGCTTTCAGGTACTTTGGTACAACCCTCAAAGGCAGACACGCCAAACAGACTTTCAAAGACCTTTCCAGTGCAGTGAAATTTCCATTATGGAGATTCTGGAAACTAACCTCCTTTTAGTTCTTGGAACTAGGAAAAAGTGACAGCTGCATGTATTTAAATTCCTGTCATAAGGGGTTGAAAACATGCAAATGGTAAAACCTTATTAATTTCAAAACAGCAATTTATACTGTAATAATGACATAAATAAGTCTCTTCAAAGGATTTAGGGCAGGTATCTGGAAAAACATTTTGCCATCTACCTTTGATGAGAGCTTCAAGGCAAAAACTAAATGAGCAGATGAATCTTTCTGCAGAAGGTTGCGTTTTCAAACATGTCCAAATAACTTTTTCAGTTCCTGATAGCAGTGTGCTAAAAGCAAAAGCAAACCATTAAAAATAGAGAAGGTACTTCCAGATTAATAGGTCTGGCTACAAAAATCACAAAGTCTCCCTTGAGAATTGCCAATGAATAAATTAAACTGGCTCCATTTCCAGTGAATTAACATGAGACTAATTTCTCAGACAGTGAAAATAAAAAAACAGAAGATGTAACTCCTTGTACTGTATCTTTCTTTCTTGCAAATTCTGTCCCCAAGTATTTTTACAAATTTAATTAAATGATTGACTTGTCAGAGGCACAAAGAAAGAAAGCTAGAATATATAAGTAAAGGAAAATAAATATGCTGAGTTTGAGGAAGCCATGACTGAATACAAAAATTTCAGTAGTATTTGAAAGAAATTCTGAGTTGGATATACAGGAAAGAGGTCTTATACATCTTAAGTTACAGAAAGAAGAAACTACTTTTTTGTCAATAACAGCCAGATTCTGTGATGATTTAAGACAGGATATCCCTGCAGATATGTAGGGATGCATATGCAGTGATTCAAGCTATGCTGTACAAAGTCTTTACTGCAGCTTTAGACAGACTCTCAGACACTTCCCAAGAATAACAGCCAAAGGCTATTCCAGCCCAGGAATAGCCTTAAAACTACTCTTTTTTCCTCCCTGTTGAGCTTTGAGACACTGCAAGGTCTCAATTCCTGAAACATGTGGAAGGATTCAGGAAAGAGCAGGCCAAGTAATTTTTTCAGTAGGGGATATATTAATCATTAGCTGGAGGGCTCTAAAGTACCACTTTCCAGTGGCATTTAATAAAAAAATTATTTACATATGTTGAAGAAGGTATTTACAAGTGATGAAGGGAAATCATGATCTGAGCCATTGCTGCTTAAAAAATGTGCCAGATTGAGACTGAAGCAATCCATGAACTAATTGCTCTGATAATGATGTTGTAAAAATGAACAGGAAGTTAATTATGGACAGTTAGTCAAATTCAAAAGAGTCAAAAAAGGAAAAGGACCATATGAAAATACAAATCCATTTAGACTGAGAAATCAACTAAGAAAATCAAATTATTCTTGAGTCAACACCATATTTTAAGACCTTTGGAAACTTGCTAGCAAGGGATTTACTCTATCATTTAAAATCAGCTATGTGATTTAAGTGTCTTCCTGAGTCAGGTGTCTTGTGGAAATACAGAACCATAACCCTCAAAATATTTAGACTTCAGCTACTAGAATTGTTTAGTGATGTGAAATGTGCTAATAGAAGGTGGAAGGTTTTCAGGAGTATTCCAGTTGTGGACTTGTCGTTACAAAATTTAATCCTGAACCTTCTATTTGTCTTCCAGAAATCTTTCATTGGAGGGAAGGGACATGACTGCTTTACAGAACAGTAGAATCAAGATTTTAGTTTCAGCTGATCATGTGAGAGAAATTTTTTCCTGTATGACTTTTTAGCTCCAGTCAACATGTGTTATTCTCCTGCTTTGGAAATTATTGTTATGTACAATAGAACATGTTCTTATCTTAATTCTACTTCTGTGGTTTCAAATTTATCCTGCTGAAATCACAGGAGTAAATCAGACCTATATTTGCAAGAGTATATCTTAAATCTATATACACACGGTTGACGTGCTGAGTAAAATCCTTGTTCAATTAAAATTACAGAGAATTTTACCAGTACTTTTAATTGAATCAGGATCCTGTCCCGTGTTACTTCTGTAGAACTGCACAGAATATCCAGATGATCCAAGTTTCTTTTCAGTGTGGAGCTGAAAGCCAAACACTTAATCCATTTCAGGACTAAGAAACGTGTTCTCCTTACTGAAAAATGGTTTGCTAGTCTACTGATGACTCTATTTTAATACAGAGAGCTTTGTTTTATGCCATATTTGAGATGGGTTTATTTGCAATTTGCCTTCACATGGGGTTGTCCTAGGCCCCTGAAAATCCCTGTGAATGATTGCATTCATTTACAGAGCTATATATTTCCTAGAAGCAACTTTTGCAAGAAAGATTAACCAGTAAGGAAGAGGTTTTTTTATTTTTCCCCCTTTTATGAACCTTCGTTTTATGAACAAGGCATTCGGACTTAGATATTCCTGAAAAATTACAAAAAAAAATCTATCCCCTAAGATACAAAATGTCAATTAATTCAATTCAGTTAAAACACTGATTTATGTTCTGAAAGTGAGTCATTTCCCATTTAGCTACAGAATACTTCACTTTCCACTTCAAAGAAGAAGAAATAATTCACAGTAAATATTATCTTCCTTTTAAACTTTTTTACTGATAGCATGCCTTTAATGCTAGAACTGTGCAGTTATTTAATCCATTTTCTAAATGAGGTCTCTCTTGTAGACACATCTGTACAATGTACATCATAAAAATATTAAACTCAGTGAAAGATTATACAGCACATAAAATACAGTAGCCTTTTTATGACTGATTTTGAATTTGCAATCAACCAAAATGTCATTAGCTATCTTAAAGTCTTGGACACATGGCTGATGAAAAGCTAATGAAAGGAATGAAATTTGAAGAATTATTTTATTATCTCATATCAATTTTGATGAATTATTTTCCTGTAGAGTTTAAAATTTAGGAAAAAAAACAACCCTGAGCTGTGAAACAATATTTTCCTTGATCCTCTGGCATTTTTTTTTCCTAATTAGTAAGAGGCAGGTGACCAATCTCCAGGTTTTCAATTTTAATTTGTAATCTTTAAATTTTAATCTGTAATACCTTCCCCCTTTTCTATCTCTAACTATTTTCTCTCTCTGTTATGTTGTTTTGGGGGGGTAGTGTTTTCATGGGTTTGAGTTTTGTCTCTGGGATGTTCTTATGTTCATTTTGTTTATTAAAATCCCTGCTTAAGGCAGAGAATACTGTTTAGCATCCCTGTGTACTGACCTAACCTCCTCAAACACTGTGTGCTGCAGTCTCAGATGTTATGCAGGACTGAAATTACTACATTACAAAGGAGTGGATCATTTTGAGCAGCTGCTTTTCCCTTTCCAGAGTTTCCTCCGATCTCTTTTCTTTGGGACATGAGAGCATCCCACTCTGTAGTTTCTTTCCCCACCCCTGTTGGCACAGGGGATGCTGTCACTGCTCACAGAATGCAAACCCATCTGTTTTGTCTGGGGAGACACCATTTAACCCTGTACCCATTTGTTCCTATTCACTTTGGTTTTTCTGTGCTGTGATTTTCTGGTACTTGTGCAAAAGCTCTGATTACTGGATTTATTCATGGAGAATTATGCAGGGAGCTTGTGCTCTGATATTTGCAAGCATCAACTACATACATCACAGAATCATAGAATAGCTTGACTCGGAAAGGACCCTTAAGGATCAATTTATCACAAGGATATATTGTTGTTGGTTTATTGCCTGTGTGCTTTCTTGAACAATGCACTTAAATGTATGACTTTGAAATGTATTGCAGGTTCCTAATGGGAAATCGAACACTTTGAATATGAATTTCCAGTTAGATTTCAAACCATGGACATATTTCATCACTTATTTGAATTCTACCCAGGCAGTTAGTGAATAAAAACCATTCAGAGTCCTTTGAAACCTGAAATTCGGTAGTTTGGCCGAGCTCTCACAAATACCTTATTCAGAGAACCTCACTGATACTGGATTCTCCTGCTCATTGACTCAGCAGAGAGGTCAGGAGGGCACTCGGCCTCTGTGCTCTGCATCCGGACACAGACTTTGCAAAGACAGTACACAAAGAGTAACTAGCTGAGCTCGAACCTGCTGTAGGTAGAGCCCAACACCCACTTTACTGCCTGTTTTTCTTCCTTCTCTAAGTCATGTTGGAGTTAGATTTGCATGCTGATGACTAACGTAGCTGAAAAGTTCATTAACTTATAAGAACAGAAAATCACACCAGATTGTTTAACTCAATTAATCAGAAGTAACTCTCACAACAGATTGAAGAGTATTAGAACAAAAAAGGGTGTCCTCCCTGCATGTATCTTTCCTGCAGTGCAGCTTGCAGATGGCCATCTTTAAATCTCAATTCTTCAACTCATGGCCATCTTTAAATCTCAATTCTTCAACTCTCTGAGAGCCCAAAATGAAGACCCACACTTTTCAGTCACTATAATCAGTGCATGGCAGCTGCCAGGGTTGAGCCCATGGTTACAGCAGCTTTTTCCAAGCCCTGAAAGAGGGAGCTAAGAACTGAGTGACAACGCTCCTCAGGGCTGTGCTCTGGACTTTACAGCATTTGATAAAAAGTTGGTTTATGCAATAACTAAGGTTTTCTGCATTTCTCAAAGAATAAATTTCACCCAACTGAATTCTTGTGGATTTCCTTACTCCCTTCCTTCCTGCTCCCTCAGCTCTCAGAATGCAAAATCAACACCAAAGGGGGAAAGCAGATCTCTGCATGACATAGCTGGGTATTTTCTCTTTCTTTCAGATTCTCACTGAAAGCCCACCAGCAGTTATAGATATATCCTTTCTTTAGTTATGAGCATTTATCAAAGGCCTTCCTCAGTAACTGTGTGGTCGCTGTGCACTTGCAGATCTTTTCATATTCCAGCATATAAGGAAGCCAAGTGCTGAATGTTTTCACCAAACAGAATCACAGAATATGCTGAGTTGGAAGGGACCCACAAGAATCATCAAGTCCAGCTCCTGTCCCTGCACAGGACCATCCCCAAGAGTTACACCATGTGCCTGAGAGCATCACCCAAACACTTCTTGAACTGTGCACTGTGAGCACTCAGTTCTTCTGTGCCCACGGCAGGTGCTACAAGGATAATTCACAAAAGAGAGGGGGACACAGAACAGGGAAAACCTTGTGTTGTTTAGCTATGATATTTCACACACACCAAGTGAGTTCTCATTTCTTCTCTTCCCTGGAATTTGTGGCAGTAGCTCTGAATGGGAGTTCCGACAGTTTGGTGCAGAAACACTTTGGTAGGGAAAGAGGTGCTGTTTAATCTCTGTTTAAATTTAGTATTAGGGCTGCATGCCCTTGGTTGCTCCTCTGGTAGTTTTTGAGGCTTAGCTGATTGATTTCTGAACTGATGATCAAACATCTGTAGAGAAGATATTGATCTCTTCAAAGCTGGTCACATTATGTCCTAGGATAATAAGCAGCTTAATTCAGGTTTTCAGCGGTATTTATGAATGAAGCCGGGGTCTGTGTCACCACAGCCCCCTGCTATCAGTTATCTTGTACAGAGGGCAAATTTCTCATCTCCCTTTTTCTCTCCAGTATTTTGACATATCTTGAAAAAACAGGCATTGTAATCTAGATTCACAGAGAATTTTTATTTTTAGTTTAGCTTTCTATGGAGGCCCACCTTTTATTTCTTTTCACTGCCTCTCTCCTTCTTCTTCCCCATATGCTGTTGGTGTGCATGAATGTGGATGCATGTGTGTAAATGAGAGGGGACAACAGATATGACAGATAACGAAATAATTGCTGTCTTTCCTCTTCCCTCCCTCTCTCCTCTCTTCTCCAAACATTTTCTAAAACAACCTTAACACGTGACAACGTACATTTACTCTCTCATCCTGTCAGTTCAGTAAAGCCTTTGGGGTGTGTTTAAGTTTTGTGTTTTGATGTACAGATATTCTTGTATTCTGTATGTTAGTGCTACAGAAGGCAGCACTGGAGCAATACATCTCTGAGCAGAGAGGAACAGGGTCGAAGCTCCCTGACATTGATACAGAGTGCTTTTAAGGACAGACCCCTGAGTCCTTGTGTATATTAAACTTATTCTGCTCTAGCATAATTTCAGTCTCAGTTTCTTTTTTATAATGTATGTCTGTGATCAGTGACCATAAAAGCAGGAAAGACATGACAAATGCATGGAATGAAGTTGCATTTTCTTTGCATTTTTCACAGTGAACTGCTTTCAAAAGAAAGCAGAACAGAAGGGAAATACAGCTGCAGATGATGACAAAGGAAATCAGATTTGTTTAAACACAGCTGGAAAAAATGCTGGAGATGAAGACAGTGCTTTGAAATCATTTTTATGGTCAGTCAGTAGCTGCATAAGGACTTCCCAAATAGATTCAATTTTCTTTCAGACTGACATGCTTTGTGCAGAAACTTTTGGGAACATTTGCAATATGTCTGGAGACTGATGCAATTGTTGATAGTACTGTTGCCTTCTGCTTCTTGTTTTGTCAAAAAAAAGCATGTTGTTCTCATAGTAGTCATAAAATGGAGATTCCAATTATCCTCAAAGTTTCTTTTCTAACCTAAGTGCACTCTTCAGATTGATTTTTTTTTTCCTGCATGGATCTTCATAGTCTTGATCTTACGATGACTATAAACAAATAATGCATGGCTGCTCCCTTTGCAGTGCAAGGGGGAGAGACCCATAGTCTTACATAGACTGAAATTTTCGTTTTGTCAACCAAAACATTTTTTCTTTACACACCGTGGTGATGTTTTGTCTTGGTGAAAAAAAGTTTGAATTTTGATTGCTTTTTATTTAAATTGCAATTACTGACTGCCAAGAATTTCAGCAAACTTTGTAGCTGATTGGGAAATATAGAAAAAGCAAAGGTAGAGTTGCATATTGTGTTTTAAATCTCAAAATTTCTTAATTCTTTCCAAATAAGTTTATGTGCTAGTAACATAAGCAGTCCTCAGTACAAACCTGAGTTGGAAGTATCTCATACCCCGCAGTGCTGTGTTTGCATAAGGATTCCCAGGACTCAGTTACTGATTTTGTAGGTCTTTTGGGTTTCATAGGAGTGGATCAGAAGTGGATGCTGCCCAAATAAATGGAGGAAGATCAGTGTGATTGTGGTCATTTCTGTACCACACTAAGGAGCTTATTCCCCACTGGGTAATCCTAATGAGGAAGAGTAAAATGCTATTAAGGTTTTGAGCAAATCTTCTTGTAGAATAAACCTCTGACATGCCATTTGGATGACAGTAGAAGGGATGTAGCTTGATGAACTGGTAGTGGGTTGGGATCTGTAGATTCCTGATTTCTAGTGCCACCTGTGACACTAAGAGAAAACACAGTCTTGGTCAGGCACCTTGGTTTCCTTCATCTCAATCTCTGAGTTTGTAAGTGATAAAGTTTTTGCATTTCCCCTGATGGAGTCCTTATGCAGAGGGAAATAAGTCAAGTGAAGAGGAGGAAAGAAGCCCTGTTGCTTATGTTGAAATGTATTACAGTTGAGGCTAGACAGCAATGTATTATCTGAAAGACTTTTATTCCTTGCTACCTTAGGGACAATTGAGCTTTAACACATGCATAGCTGATCTTGACAGCGTGTCTCTTTATCTATTAAGTATCACTTACACTGCAGGCTGGCCGAGAACTGTATTCAGGGGAGTGCAATTTTGTTGCCAGAGCATTGATCAAAAGGACTTTCTTTTAGTGCAAAAAGACAAGATACAGACTATGTATGAATGTAAAATGGATATCTGGAATGCTGAAGGATTTCTTTTCTATTAGAAGATAAATTTGTTTCACTAATGAAGTGCTGAAGGATGTTTGAATTCTACTTTGTACAACTTCCAGTGAGGAAGTGCAGTAACCAGGCACCTCTCTGTGTATGGGATCTGCCTATGTCAATGAATCATTAAAAAATCATAGGCATTTGACACTGAATTATTTGACTACAGTGACAAGCCATTAAATCCCAGTCCCGCAAAGAGTGGCTTGATTTTTTTTTTCCTCCTAAAGATAGTGCATGATGATCTTCTAAAAGGGAAAAGGTGCTTTTTCTGGTCCTGGCATTAGAGTTGGCTCTAGGGAGAGCCAGGCTTACTTCCTGTCTCTGCCATAAACTGTGTATGATTTAATCAAATCACTTATGTTCCCTGCACTTCAGAGTTCTATAAAGTGAGAACAGTATGACCTTCTCTCCCTCTTCTGCATTTGGGGGAAGTAGCTGTTGTGACGTGTTTGCACAGTGTGTGGCACAATAGGGTCCCAGTTTTGTGTGGTGCCTACAGGCACCACAATGGAAAAAGGTATTAAGACTAATTAAATGCAAATTTTCATAATTCACACCATGAAGTTTCCTGAAACAAGAAAACACTATTTTGTCCGAGAAAGTTCTTTGTAATCAGATGTAGTTGCCTGCAAGGACTGATTAGCTCACATGCTTTCTTGAACATTAAAAACTGAACTACTTTTTCTGCTCTTCAGAGTGAGAGCATTTCGGTGCTTTGTTACTCATTATTAAGGAGAATATACTTTAGTCTATATCAGGGTCACAGTCTGTATTGCTGTTGTAGTCAGGAGATTTCTAATCACTTTATTATTAATTTATTTTTATACAAATATTAGTTTACATTACTGCTAAACTTCCTTAATTACTTAGTATAATAATAGTTGAAAATGTTGCCAGTTTATGCTACTCATTAGGAAAAATAACTTCTATTCAATGTGATCCAGGGGGATACTTTCACAAGACCCTTGTTTCTAGGTTAAAACTGTGATATGTGGGCTTTGTATGCTCAGGTAGAGAAGCCTCCACATCAGGGGTATGACAAAGGTGGCAGGAAGGATATGGCAAAGATGCTTTGGGGTGTTTGAGGTGTTCAAGGATGTGGTTTATGCCAGCAGTGACTTGCAATGGCACAGCCAGAGTGTTGTGGCAGTTCGAGAAATGCTGCAGTCCTTAAAGCAGCAAGGACAGGCTGACATTACATGACTTATTGCAACTGCTCTCCATCCCTATTTATTGGGCTTGTGAGGCTGGTTGTCCCTGCGTTTTAACAAGAAGTGCTTGCAGAGGTAGTCTTGACAATAGCAGATGCATGGGAGCAGCATGAACTTGCCTAATCTCCTTCTGAGCAGGGACAACTAGCCAAGGGATCACTCTGCAAACAGAGCTGTGCTGCTTCCAGTGCTGGAACAAGTTCAGAGCTGTCTTGCATCACAGACTGTGGGCACACCTTTGGAAAACCAGCACAGAATCTTTCCACGCCATTTAACAAAATAATGTTCTTGCTATTTAAAGGTGCCAGACATGGTCTCCAAAAGTCTCAACCTTTTTTGTTTAAGATAGGCAGGACATTATTCTGCCGTTTCTATCCAAGGACAGGATGGTGTATTCCCCTCTAATATTCATTCCTCAGCTGAGGTTGCTGGATAGTGTCAGTGGGTAAGACGAGGACATGAATTGACTGATGACTGCATGGAAGCCACCAGCTCACATCAAACACACCTTTAGATGGCTTTGATATTTGGTGCCTTGTCAAGTCAGGACAGAGCTGATCTTGCACTCTAGGCCATATCACAATACTAAGTCCCTCTACTACTTAGACTCGATCAGAAAAATTCTGTGGGTAGCTGGTTTTGTTCATTCTTCGATGCTGATCCTCTGTCTAATATCTTGCCACTGACATTAAAGCGATGTTTTGCATACTTCATTTTTATTAATGCAGCTTATAAGTCTATGTCATCTCTTTCTATTTTCCAGACATGTCCCAAATAGCTGGGGGATGTTCCCTTCACGTATACCTTCATGAAATTCAGGACAGAGAAATTAGTTTATCTGTCTGGACTGTGAGTGGTAGGAGGCTTCACTTCTTTTGATGTTTTTGTTACACTGGGAAATCAAGTCCTGAAATCAGAACACCTCATTTATCTCACAAAATTAGATTGGTTTCAGCACAACCCAGTAAAGAACATCTGTGGCTACACACAATATACCATTAGTGTATCAACCAAATGAAAGAACTGTACATGGTATTTAATTTGAGAGATGCCTGTGGTGCAGTTATATTTTTTCTAGTGCTAAATATAATAAAGTATGTGATTGTTTCAAGTAACATGGTGTACTTAACTTGTCTTTTTTGCTGTAGCATCTGTAAACTCCAAAAAAAGAGAAATTATTCTGTGAAGGTTAAAGAGCTTCTTGTATTTGTGTTACCTGTGTACATCTGAGCATTTCTTCCCTGGGAATATTTGAATCTATTTTAAAAATAAAATTATTTGAATTGGAGCTGGTTCAAGTCCTCCTCAAAGGGCCAGTAGTGGCACTATCTTATATCCCTTCCTTCTGAACTACAAATGATCTTGCCTGAGGTGCAAGAAATTTCATCTCTCTCTTTTGTCTGGTAAAACATAAAGCAGGGGAGGGTACCATGGGTTGATTTTGATTGTTTAATCCCTTGCAACAATCTGTTAAAAGGGGCATTGTTAGGACTCTCATAGAGTAATTTCTGAAGGGTATCATCAGAGAGTGCTTTTCAATATTTCATGGTCAGGGAAGTAATCTGAAACCCAGGGGACTCAAGTCAAGTTTATCTAAAGTCTTCTGTGACTGCTTTCAGAATCAGTTTAGGGGCAACCTATTATTGTATTAAAGGAATACACAAAGGCTTCAAGTTTTGTGGGATGTAATAATCGGTTAAAAGAAACATGGAAAGAAGAGAAGAAAATACAAGAATCCTTCAGTCATTATATGGTGAGGGGACGAGCAGGATTGCTGTCTCATCTTTTGTGGGATGACCAGGAATACTTAAGTGAAGATGAAAAATAGCTGGTGTCATTAAAAATTACTGGAGGCAAATGGGAAAGATGGAAATGTAGAGAAATGCTTTTAATTATGCTCAGGTTAAAGTACAGTGGAATTAAATGGACTGAGTTGAACTTTGGTGACAGTTTCTGGCAAAGATACTGAAGTAAGTTTATAAAAATAGAGATCAAGGAGCTTTGGTCACATCTTACAAGAGTGAATAGAAAATATGAACTTGTGACCTACTAAACCAAGTGGATTAGGTAATAGATATCTGTATCTGGCAGTTTAATTTGTGGCTTGGAAAAGACAGAGGGTATTTTAGGAAATTCAGTTTAAAGTGCACCTGGAATTGAAACTAAGCAGTGAAGTACAGAACAAGAAGAGATTATAATAATGTTTTTAACTATGCTACTGAAAGTGCTCTGTGATTGTTGAGAACCAGACCATAAAATGAATGAAAATAGGCACCATATTCTTTCAGCTTCAGACATAAGTAGCTACTGAGGCCTCCCCAGGCAAAGAATATTGTCAGGAATCTGTGATTAGAATCAATTACTGCCTAGGCAGCTTACCATCTGGAGGAGGGAAAGTCTTTCATTCTCTTAACTTGTGCATCCTATTTTTGAGTTGTGAAACACTCAGCCAATCCACTGTGTTCAGTAACTCAGCTGCTTCCACAGGGTTCTATTTTCAAAGTTAATTATCTAAATTTTAAACCAGTTCATTTCAGGGGGCTGTAGAGAAATTACAGGGAGGGAGAAAAGTATGCTATCTTTCTTTTTTATTCTAAAGACATAAACACTTTTTCTCTATTCTCATAGGATTGTCCTGAAAACTTAGAAAGTGCTGCCCTTCTGACAACATGTGTTACTTCAGTCATTCTGGTGGTGACAATGCACAGAACCAAATCCCTACACTGATGCTGGTCAAGTGACAATATGGAGGATCCAACAGGAAAGAAGAGTTTGACATATATTTACATATAATTTTTCATGAGTTGCCACAAAACTTCGTTCTGCTTTTGAAATGAGACAAACTGAACATATAAAATACCTTTGCTATGATGACTTTCATATATTTACATGAGCTAATTAGTATCTTTCTGATAGCTGTTTTGTTTATGTACACCTTTGGCTACATTTGATTCCTTTGCTTTATTGTGTTTGCATTATTTTCACTAAATGTATTTATTGGGTTAAATTTAATAGCCACAGCTGACACTGGAATCTTGAGATATACAAATGTAAAGAGAAAACTATGAGAAAAAATAAAAGAGTGAGTGGACAAATAAGTGACAATGGTCTGGTATTCAGTGAGGTAGCTGAGACTGGAGGTTCCTCCACTCCAGTTCTGTGAGGGCTTCCAAATCTGCCAGTGATCCTTTAAGATCCCAGTTGTCAGAAGTAAATTGTCACAATTTTAGGGAGTGAGTAGAGCTCAGTCAAATACCTGCTGTGTATTTCAAGTATATTCTGAAATGTTGTAAAATCTTTTTTTTTTTCTTTCACATTTTTCTGAAGTATTATTAAATTATCTTAACTTTGGTAGCCAGTTCACTCTGTACTTTTAAAAAAAAAGGTTTTTGATGAAGAATAAACAAGTTTGCATTGGTAATTTTGCAAAATCTTTGACTTACAACGCCTGCCACATTATATTTTCTATAGATCAGTCAGTTAAGTCTTTCATGTTTAGAAGCCTCAATTCAGATGAAAGTGGAGAGGACATCCAGAATGTGTAAAACAAAATTGTATCACACATTTATGTCATCATGATGAATTGCTTTGAAATAGTCCCTAATATGATTTCCACAAAATGTATTTTCAGAATTTTTTTTTTTAAATGTCACTATCTTCTCCAGTCTAGGGAGATAACTGTTTTATACCTGTTATTTATGGTCAATTTTCTCTTCCTTGACTTCTTTCTGCATTGAATTCAGACCAACTAAATTAGCTTTTGGGATTTCAGGTGTTTGTAAGTGCTGGCGACTGTGATGCTTGTGAATTGCATGATAAGTTACACAGATTTTCTGAAATTGCAGACCGCCACTTCCTTGCATCCTAATAGTCAGGTTAAGTATGTATCTGTTTATAAAAATGCTGCATTTAAGTAGTAATCCTAAATCCAATTCTTTCACTGGCTTTTCATATTAGACTTTCCTTGTGAATGATTACAAGCTGATAGTTGGTCTTCTAAGATATTGTGTCTGCCAGTGATGTGTAAATCATCCTATGTGGCATAGATTGATTTTTAGTTGACTTAACCTGAAACCATAGATCCATGAGCTGAATATCCACCTCTTTGTTTTTCAGCATTTAAAGTGAAACTCACTGTATACTTTCTAGTTCCTACCACCTTCGTGTTTATTGGGGCTGAAACCTTGGCATCAGTGTTTGTAAGCCTCTTTCCCAGAGTGATGAGAGTGAAGTAGTTCACCTGTATTCTCACGGCTTTGTAAAGGCACTATCTAAACTGCCTGTGGGATTATATCCCCAGGGTTTTGTTTTTCTCCTTTCATAAAAGCACCTTGGGACTTGGGGCCACATTCCCAAATAAAAACCAATAAGGCTTGTGCCTGAAATTCGGCATCAGCATCTCTGCTGATGCTGGGAGCTGAAGGTGGATTGACACCCGTTCCCTGGGCAGTATTCTGGAGCTTGGTGCTCACTGACTGGGATTTTATTCATCGAGGTAGCTGAGAACAAGCAAGGTTGTGAGCAGAGTAGGAGGGAATGGCTCAAATGAACAGAAAAAGTGCTCTGTCATGTGGGCGCTGTGCTCAGCCACGAGCCTTTACGCTTCTCTCCCATCTAAGTGACTGAGGAACAGTAGGGAGCCCCATTACTTCGCCGTATGTGGGCTGCTTTATCTTCATAAATGGGAAAGGGGCCAACACCAGATTGCTGCTCTCCTGCTATGCGGGAGGGCAAGAGGTGGGCAAGTAAGTGTCTGAAAAATACCGAGTCCTGATGTTATTTTTCATCCTTTGTAGATTTATTTGCTGATGTTTCTGTACTTGTTCATCTGAGCCACAGTAAAAAAAAAAAAAAAAAAATTAAAAAAAAATGGAAAGCAAGCTGCCAGGGAAACAGCCAAAACTGTTTTCCACTAACAGTAAGGAATTACTGAGAGAGGTAATCAAACCATATTTTGGTTCTTCATTTTCTCAAGCTGTATTACAGTAACCTGATAATATTTATTTATGTTTACCTGTTAGTAAAAGGGCTGATGTACTAACCAGAGTAATTTTATGGACAGTAGTTCCAGTTTAGAGTCTGCACAGCCAGCTGTGTTGAAAGTGCAGAGACTGCCTTGCAGCAATTGTTCTTGAAAAATATTTCCAATTCTTGTTACCAAGAGTAAACAAGCTTTTATGCGCTAGTGGTGTGATATGAACTGTCCAAGTTATGAGCACCTCCAAGAAAAGAAGCAGATTCTGATAGCACTGTTTATAAAGATACTTTTCTTCCACTGTCAAAATTAATTCTCCCTGGTTTTATAATTTAATTACACATTCTCTACCAGCTGAAAGAATATCAGTGATCTGCCAAATTCAGCTTTAGCATGGCCATCACTTCCAAACTTGTTATATCCTATATTAATAAATGGTGGTAATAAGAGATATGTGGATTGAATGAATGAGCTGTTTATAAACCTCAGGAAATTTTCAATTAAAACATTTTATCTTCAGGATGGCCAACCAGTTAGTTGTTTAAAGATATAGATATGAGAAACATGGGTTTAATATTTTAAAATGCTCATATCTTTCCTTGAGGAGTTACATGTTCTTTGTGGTTGCAAAGGCTCTTTATGAAAAAAAAAGGACCTTTCTGTCAGCAAAAGATATTTTCATTGTAAAGGACAGTATTGAAATAAAAGGAAAGAAAAAGAAAACAAGTTGACTGTAGGGAGAAAATGGCACTGTTTTAGTCAATAGTTCAGCAATTTTTGGCTCTTAATCAGGTACATTTACTTTATTGATCAAATGACACCTTCCCACTCTGTTTATGTGGTATGGTGATGATGATGCTGCAGTTGCAGGTGAATGAGTTGGACTCTAGTCTGAATCTAGTGTGAGGCATGAAAAGATCCACCTGGATTATTAACACATCATTTGAGTTTACAATGTAGAGGGTTAGATTTTAGCTTGCATGTTAATAGTAAATTCATTTAGCCTCTGAGATACCATCAATATGCTACACTTCAGGGATGGCAATGGTCTGTTGAAAGATATTTGCTTGGTGTGAATTTAATACAAATTTGAGGTAATAAAGCAGAACACCGCAGTTTGGTGTGACACATTTCAGGCTTGGAGCACTGCCACACAAAGGTGTCCGAGTTATCAAGACCAATTTTGTCTGCTAAAGCAGCTGAATCACCACCAGACTTGTTCTGGCTGGCACCATCCTAACACAAGGGTTCCTGTCACAGACTTTCCATTTGGGGGTTGATTTTGTGCACCTTTCAGTGCACCATCTTTCACAAAGGAGCAGGATTCTCACATAGTTTCATTTTGAGGTTTGCATTCATCAGAGTTACGAGCAGCAGAAGATTTATTTATCTATTAGATCTGTGAAACATTAAATCATCCACTGTGACCAGGTTGCCCAGAGAAGCTGTGTATGCCCTATACATTTCTGTAGGTTCTCAAATGGCTGTTTCTGTAATTTTATGTCTTTTTAGCTGCATCAGCTCCAGCTATTGCAATGCACAGGGCACCCAAGCAAGGTGAAATGTCAGTTTAGAGATGGAGTGTTGGCTTGGTAACTTGATTTTAAAAGATAGAGATTTTTTAGGTCTCCTTAAAAAAGAAAATTGGGATCTAAATGAGTTTTTCTACTTCTCTGGGAGCTTGAGGCTACTATGGGTGACGTCTACATTTAAACTGCCCTAGTCAGCACAGCAGCAGGTTCTTGTGATTGAAAACTGGTCAATTATCAGTTTCCCCAAGCAAGAAATACTATGTACCCAGCAAATCTGTCTAACTTGATTAGGAAATCTGGAGTGAAGGCATTCTGCCTTTCTTTACCTGGGGGCTCAGTGCTTCTAAATGTCCTTTCTAAATTCTGCTTAAAACATCTTTCACTTCAACCTGCCTGTTTCTCTCTGTGCCAGTCAAACACTGCTACTCTCTCCCTCCTGCCTCCTCACAGTAAGCTCATATGAAGTCTTCTGAGTATGCCACAAATTTTTCAAAACTTCTCTCATGAAGGCTTTTCATGCCTCCCTGTTTGTTGCATTGGTTTGGGGTATTTTTTGATATTATTTATAGAATTTAAGGCACTAATACTGCAACTGATTCTGTGTAGGAGCTAGCCAGTGCCCATTTACAGCCCCAGTGACTCCAAAGGAGGGGGTGGGGGTGCCAGGGGAAGGATGGGTGACAGGGTTTTGAGTAGTCACAGCTTTGAGATCATATTAAAAGTATACAGACTCCCAATTACGTAAACATTATACTAGAGGATAATAAGCCAGATATTAATTCTGTAAACAGAGAGGCATTACATACCCTGGGTGAGACAGATTTAATAAAGAGCTTGAAAATTAATCAGACTCCCTGCCCCCTGTCCTTGCAGTCTTGCTCCGAAGGTCAAAACCTGTCATCAGCAGATGTTAAAAGGCCTGTGTTGGACAATCTTGAGCCATTTTTGAGCACGTGAGGCTTTCAGCCCACCACTTCAGGGCTACACTGTGGACAGACCCTTCCTCAACCGGTTCCAGGGTGTGTGGGATTTAATCAGGGGGATGGATGAATTCCTCTGCCACCACCAGGTTCAGCCTGGCCCAGGGTGCAACAGCACAGGCAAGGTATAGGTGTCATCCTCACTGCTCAGCTGAACGTTTTTGAATGTGTGGGTGGTCTGCATTTTTGGCTAAACTTAAAGAGATTATGCAAATCTGCCCTTTGTCAAAAAGGTTTCCTGGAGTCAGGGAGGAGAAATTCTCAAGTGTTAATTCTCAAGCTGTGATCTTACCATGCCATTAAAAAGGAGGGAGTAAGTACAACTTGCTCCTAGATTAGGTGTGGAATGTCATGACCTGTTTGGATCCAGCAGTGTATTTTCCTACAGAGCAATGATTCCAGCCTTCCAAGATCTGCTTATTACCTCCATTATGTGGTTTATGTATTGTAAATTCTTTTGACTCAATCAAGTTTTAACCTACTTCACAGAAAATGATAAGGGATCGAACTTCCATGTCTGGGTGCTGATTCTGGAGATTTTAATTTAACTTATGTTTTGTTCATGGAGGATGATGAAAAATATTAAGAGTCATGAAAATATGGTTCACAAGCATCACTGTTTTACAATTAATTGTAACTTCATTGAGAATTTACCAGTTTTAGTTTAGAAACTCATTCAGCAGTGTAACCTAACATAGTACTGGGCAGCCCTACTCTGAACTAGTTACAATCTTTACTAATGGCAGGAAGGTATTGCATGGTTTTGTTAAGATACCACTTTTTTCTGATGTTTGGCTTAAATTCATTGGGTGAATATGCACCTCTTATTTTTGACACTTTCATCTACTTTAAAAAAGAACTGGCAATACTTAAGTCATAAGACAGCTCCAAGAAACAGGATGCTGAGTTTCCACATATGAAAAGTACATAAATTGACTCTTCTTTTTTTTTTTTTTTTTAAGACAAATGAAAAGCAAACAGTTGAAACAAAATTAAATTGCCATTCAGTCTTCAAGCTCACAGTAACTTCTAGTGGTTACAGCTAATGTGAATGTACATTTCTTTTTTTGGTTCAATCATTATTTTTAACAGTGAAGCCTATCTAATCATTAACTGGATCATGAAGTCAATTCCTTTCATGTATTCAGTAGCTCATCTTGTCTAAATTGTTTCAGTTCCTCAGAGATAGTTTCTGAATATGCATGACATATTTCAGCATAATAACTAGGAAGTCACTTTATGTTGCATCTCATTAGCAAAATAAGTATCAAAACAGGTTTCCTTTCCTTTAGAGGAAGCTCTTCAATTAGCTCCAGAGAACAATTCACCTTCAGCTCCCTCACACATGTTAATACCTATTCCTGAAAATTTGATCTTAAATACTAGACTAGATTCATTTTAATTGCATTGCACATAATTTACTTTTCCTCTTCAAGGATGATAAAAGACTGGAACAATTTTGGCAGAGTTCTACATAGGGTATAAACCAAAGTCTGAATCAAATACTTTGTTCTGTGCTTTGGCACAATGTTTATGGGATGGAATCCTCAGCTCTCACTTTCAGTCAGTGCTATGGCACCAGGGCTCCAGGAGCAGCTGGTGGCTCAAGTTGCTCCATCCCACAGAGCAGGATGTGTAAGTGGTAGAGCCCTCAATTCAGTGCTACTCCTACAACCCATGTACAAGAGAGTTCAGAACTTGCTCCACAATTGTTTGATATACCACATCAATATATATCTATAAAGTTGTACTTAGGGGGTTCCAAAATACGAGTCATATTTTAAACAAGTAAATCCTTGCATACCATGTGGGATGACTTCAAGCTCTGTTGCAGCAGAACACAGCAATCACCAACGTGTGCTCTGTGACACACATGACTGTACCTGCAAAACTAGAGGGAAAGTCTGCAGAAGCAGCTTATGGTGCTTTGATCAGGACACAGTTACTTGGTCTTTTGAAATCTTAGGATTATAGTCCTGTGTGTAAATGGCCATTATAACCACAGGCACTTTTTTTGTTTGTTGGGGTTTCTTTGATGCTTTCCCAGATGGCTATATTTTCATATAGATAGAAATTCTCAGAAGAATCCCTGAGCTCAGGGGATGTGTCCCAGGAATAAGGAAAGAGAAGCATGGAACAGTGATCTGCTAGAGCCCAGCTCTTGTACTCATGATAGCTAGTCTGTCTTTGAAATGCCCTGAGTAAACACTGATTTATTATGAGTTTTACACTGTGTTTTTGTCATGGGGGTCAAGGGAACCATGAATTGGAAGAAACCTCAGGATTTTTGTAATACTACTTACTCGAGGCAGGCCAATTTGGATTATAGAAATAAAGTGCATGTAGGATTGCTGGCCTGGAAGGTGAATGATTGCTCTATCACTCCAACCTGTAACAGTCACAAAGCAATCTTGCAGATGCAGGAATCTGCTCAGTACACTGGTTGTTTGGTAGTTATAATCATATTTGACATACCTTCCCTTCATTTGCCCTCCTGTAATTTATCAGAAATGTTCATATTGAAAACAAAACCTTCCTGCAAAAAGAATTTGATGGAAACACAAAGCATGCTACTGTGTCTACAGTATGCTCAGTAAGTCAGGGGAGAAGAAGGATTATATGTCTGGTTTAAAATTCTGACCTGACTTACAGTAAAAAATGTACATTCGTAACCCTCAGCTGCAATGGTATCTTCAAATACTCTCCATAAACATTTTTTGCTGCATTTTGTACATATTTTGTGAAGAACAGATGTGGAATTCAGAGCCTTATGTGCTGTGGGTTGTTATGAAAAGTCAGTAAAATACAGGAATGGTGGTGTAGGAAAAAAGATGTGCGATGTAAAAGAAAAATTGCGTCTCAGTGGGACATGGCCTGGACAGAGCAATCATTCTTACTCCTCAAGTAATTTCCATTTCTCCAGGGAGCTGCTTTATAATTAATGTTATTTGTTTATGGTACACTTATGTCTTAAAAAATATAGAAGTAGACATGTCCTTCGTCAAGTATCACAGCATGCAGGCCAGCAATTATTCTTATACAACTTGTATTGTATGTAGGATAAAGCTCCCATGCAGTGCCCAACACTGAAGGGCTGACAGTATAAGTCAGGAAAAAATAATTCTGTTGAGTGGGGCTAGGGAGAAAAAAACATCTTTGACTTTCCAACCCATCTGTATTGATAAGTGGGCCTGAGGTTTGATGCTGTCATACTTGCAGGAAGTATAGAAGTACCAGGAAAGAGCTCTTCTCTCCCTCCTTCCACCCTTGCATTACCTGAGGAAAAGCTCAGGTCCTGTGCTGGAGGGCTGAGAGAGATCTCTGTGGGAAGGTTCCTCTGAAGGTTTGGATCACTTCTCCTAATTTTTATGAGTAAACCCGTAGGAACTACTTCGATTCCAAGACCTTTGGACCAAGCATCCTGATCCCTAGAATCCCTTCTTTATTCAAACCCTACAAGTGTAGCATAGCACTTCCTCTGAGCTTAGCGCTTCTGAATAGATATTTCTGTGATGCTACTCATGTTTTAACTACATCAGCTGTGAATGCATAGTGAACTAACATCTGTTGAATGAAGCAGATTATAAGTTAGAAATATTTTCTCTGGGCATTAACTTGTTTAAAAGTTTTATTTTGATTAAAACCTCCAGTTTTAAGCAGCAGTTGTCACTTTTTTCACAAATTCATTTAAGGAATGTCTGACCTGGTTGACTCAGCTGCAGAATGCTTGACATTGTGAAGTTTCTATTACTAAAAGAAGATAAGTTCACCACCACTAAGATTGCCTGTAACTTAGAAGAGGAACATGTCTTTCTGAACCAATTTTAAGAAATAAAAGCTTCTAAGTCAAAACTTGATCAAAACACTTCTTCATTATAGGTATTTTGGATAAAAATACAGATACCAGACAGACAAGTTTGATATATGTAAGTAGTAGGCCAAGATTACTTGATGAGAATTCAGTTAGAAACCTCAAGCAATACATTTCACTTACACCCTCTTCCAACAAACTGCACTTCAGTTTTATGTAAGCAATAAGGAGAAAATGGTCCATTTCTGTGCTGCGATTTGAAGTGCCACGTTCAAACTGGTCTGTCTGAATCTTGTCTGTCTCCTATGGAAAAGGTTCATTTTAATCAATCCATAGCATAAACAGTTCTTAGTACTGACCTGGATCTTGATTTTTGGAATTTAAATTCTCAGGGCTCTGTGTCTCTCCTGATATTTGGTAGTTTTATTCAAATGGTGTCTTTTACAGTCTGGTGGTTACCCGGTTAAGTATCTCATTTTGAAAATGTGGCTGCTGTACATCGAAAATATCAGATGCACACTACAAAAAATGTAAATACATTGTTTGTGGGGGAAAGATTCACACTTTTACATAAATCTCATAATTTTTCAAGGCCTGACTCACATTTTTAATGCTAGTGTTGGCAATATTGCTGTTTTTCTCCAGATGGTTCTATTTGAAAGGAAAAAAACTAACAGTACTCAGTGGGACACTTATCTTGAAATTCAAATAGCAATGGTAGATATGTAAAAGAAAGAAGATGAAAAAGAAGAGAATGCACAAATCCAAAAATCCCAGGACAGATGTTTAAAGCCAGATTATGTCTTGTCTACTCAGGGATGTTCAATAAAATTAAACCAAATGAATTTGGATTTGAAATATATTAGTGAAAGCATACTAAATCGTTTTATGTACATGCAGTCAAAATTTAAAAGGCTTCAATTTGCTCTAGTGTAATTCACTTTGAAATGAATGAAACCAAGTTATGCCACCTTTATTTCTGAGCTAAAATCCATCCTCTTAGGAGAGCTGATCTGTGCAATTTTCCTTAAATTGACACCTTTTTGGTTAATTCAGCTTCTTTTCCTGAGTGTCCTTGACATATCTGGGAGCTAACAAAGGGATGAATGACTATCAGATTCAGGAAGATTCTCTCTTCGTTATGCTTACCTCTAGATTTTGCAGACTTCTAATATACCCTGTGGAACACTCTGTCTTCCTCCCTGATGACGTCAGTGAAAACTCAGCTGCAAATGGTCTGAATTATATACATTGCAGATGATGTGTTTGTGCTTCTTTAAGCAGATGTGCATAAAGCCCCAGCTGAGGTTGTTCCACCTTTGGAGCGTGGAGCTGCCAGACAAGGGCATCTTCCCTTCTCAGCCTGCCTGCATTGCAGAAATATGGGAAGAGAAGTTGGACAGGAATTATACCAGCCAGTACCTGTGCCCACTTTCTATATCAGGGTAACAGTTAAGCAACAGTGCAACAGAGAAAACTGTGCAGAAATCATAGGTAGTAATTTTTCTACCCAGTTAATACTAGCACACAGCATTGAGTTAATGTGAGCCTTCTGCTTCCATGGTGCCTCCTGAAAGACAGGCAGTGCCTGGCTCACAGGGGCTGGAGTGCCACAGGCAGGTAACACCAGATCCAACACAGAGCCTGCCAATGCAACAGAAGGTAGACAGATTTCTTTTTAAGTAATTCTAAAATGCAATAAGAAGTTATACTGTAGCCTCTGTTACTCGCGTGGTGACAGGGTTTCTGGTTTGGTGCTGGGAGATTTTAAGGTGGATTAGTACGTTGTCTGAATGAGACACTATTATCCTTGCTTGGGGTTGTTGAAATGGAAAGCCTGGAAAATGAGTCTCTGTCTTTAAAGAAGAATGTGGTTATATGAGCTTTGGATTTAATGATCCAGGATATCGCTTTCAATCCCGACACACATTTTGGTTTTGGCTTTGCTTGGGTTTTTTTCTCTATTCTCTAAGCTGCATTCTTTCACTTTGTGCAATCAGCTGAAGATTTGTTGAGTTATGGAATAGAAGATACTGCCCATTATTTTAAATATTGCACTACTGTGTTCTCTTTCAATTTCAAGAAGCATGCTTTTCATATGACAAGTATCATTTTCTAAATCAGTACCTAGAACTACAATGGTACATGTCTTTAAAACAGTACTTTGATTTTAATAAAAATGTTGCTCAAAGAAAGTAGGTTTTGAGAATCTGTGGTGGTTTTGAACTAAAAACCACAGCCAAAAATCAGGAGTCATGTAGATCTCTTTAGTATATAATTTATCTTTAAATTGCACTGTAAATGGGCAGTAGAATTGGAAATGTTTTAGAAATCTAAACTGCTTTATAACAAAAGTAGATAGGTATGTAACCAGACAACAAGGTAGATTAATTTAAATATGCTTCCTCTTTTTTACAGCAAAACCTTTTCTGTCTTCTTTAGCATGTAACTGGAAAGCAAAAAGCTGCATAGAACTTTCAAACCTGGTTCTGGAAGGGTTGAAGTTGAATACAGATTAATCTCTGGGATATAAACCTTCCTGTCCTTAATACCAAGATAGATTTTCTCATAGCTGCATTCCCATTTACCACATATCATGCCAGGAACTGTGACAGGATCAAAAGTGTGATTTGATCCCCATTGGAAAGTGCTTAGGCAAAATATATTATATTTAGAAAGAAACTGATATCATTTACACACCCTTTGAGATGATTCTTTATATATTTTTAGCGTAAGTTGTATTTTGGACTAGCAGTTCTCACTACATTTTCCTTTGCTCTCATCCACTATGGAGAATATATGGAACACTGGAGTGGATCCCAACAAGCCCAGATGAATAGCTGTGAGCTATATATGCTTCCGTGGGAGTGGGGTTGGGGTTGTGGCATTTTCACTAGTGATTAAATGTCTTCCAAACCTATTCATGCTGCAGAGCTATAAATTATGGATTTTTCACATTAATGAAAAGAGCCCTTGGAGCCCTCAGGAGTGCACAGTTCTATTTTTACATTTCACTATCAAAAAATGAGGAGAGATAGGCCAATGTGTTTCTTTTTTTAAAATGGCAGGAACAGAAATTTGGCCTGTTCTGGTCATCATTCAAGTGCCAAAGTCATTAACCATTGTGGGGGGTACACTCAGAGTTCATACTCATTACATCATTTAATCAGGGGGATTTTTGTCACGTACTTTGAGCTCATTAGCAGACCTGAACTAAAAATAAACATGCACAGGAAATCTGAAACTGCTCCGCTACGAAAATGATGCAGTCTATGATCTTTGAAGGGGGTTATAATTAGGAAATCAAGTTTGAAAGTTCCCAAGAAATGGTGCTGTGGTTTGTTATGTTACTGTTTGTTCTGTATTGTTGCCTGTATCTTGTTTTTTGAGAGTATAGAGAGGGAAGAAAATTTAATCCCCTGTGTTTGCTATTCAAGGAGGGTTCTGTCATCCTTTGGATGTCTTGAAAAAAAACTTTTCATTAAAGTAGAATAGAAAAACCCTGCCATTCCTAAGGTGACTATGATGAAATATAAATTAAGAGCAAAAGTCTCAAATCATGGGTCATCTTTACTGATCACCTTGCAATCAAAAGGGAGCATAGAATTTCATCTTCACACCATCTGTGAAAGTGGAAATAATGGATCCCCGACAGCAAAACTGAAGTAATTTATTCTTTTAACTTCGTATCACAACAGGTTTATTCATATTCTTTTTTTTGTGAATACCAAGGCTAGATCTGCATACAAGTAAAAGGCAGATTTATCCCACTGAGACAGCTTTGACTTCCAGAAACTGGCATTTTGGATAAACAGTGTGTCTGAGAGGTCACTAAATTTCAGCTCTCTGTAAACAGGAAGAAATTGTATTGAAGTTGGACTCCTAAAAGGGTTTGCTAAGTGAAGCAACCTGTGCATTCCTATGAGCTCTGACATAGAATCTTCCAGGCATCTCAACATGTGGCTCCTTATCAGAATATAGTATTTGTTTGTTGTTGGACTGGCTCTCCTAAAGCAGTTTCAGGCACGTTTAAATGAGTCAGAAGTGAACAACAGTAGTAAGTAATTGCATGCAGGAAAGAGGGTGCATCCTTGAAGCCTTTGGGAATCGTTTAAAACATGCTGATTACTTCAATTTTCCATATTTTCTGACTTTGGTGAGAAGATTTTAAAATGTGAGAGGAGAAAAGAAGACCAAAACAAACCAACAAAAACCCAAAGCCCAAACTGTGCAATAAATACAAACCCATGGAAAGAAATTAAGACATTAAAGTTGCAAAAACTTTACAAAAACATCACGCTCCCCAGTGCTACCAGGGACTCATTCTCAGTAAGTGGCCAAGTTATATCTCTTGAAAGGAACAAAGGTCAGGCTCTCTGGAGAAATCATTATGTTAATCACCAATACATGGCAGTTTAAGAAATTGATTAATTTAAAGATTTAATATATTGTCTATAGCACCTTAAATCAGCCCTAGGGAAGAACAGAGAATGGAGGACCATAGCTGTTCCAAAGCAGTTTTCATCTTGATAAAGCTCATTACAGTTGCTTTAAAAATTACTCATCTTTGATGTTCTACAATGCCATAATTTGGGTAGGTGATAGACTGAACTGCAAACAGTGTTTTTGATAACTGCTAAATCTATATTGCTATTTTAATCATCTGTAACACTTAGATTTTCAGCTGATAAAAATGTATGCAGGACACATTGCTGGTGTAAGTGCAGTGGTATTTAAAATCAACATAAACTGAGGAAAATTCTGGTCCTCTTTGCTTTTCCTAGGTTTCTATGGAAACCTTCTTGGAGGTGATCTTAAGAAAAGAAATGTTAAAATAGAACAATAAAATGTGTAATTTACACATCCAAAGTAAATATGCTTTCTGCATTTTTTTATGGAGTTGAAAAAGTGATCTCATCATTTAATATTCTCCCTTGACAGTCAAGTTGACTGTGACCAGTTTCCTTAGGGTTTACTTTTCTACATTTGGCTAACATGTTTGAGAGAGGAAAAGCAGTCATCTTTTATGCTGAGTGTCTATTAGTTACTTGCTGTATTTTACTAAACTATCTGGATTTTTTTAACCAGCAACCTTTACAACTTATACTGTGAAAAGAGTGTCTAAAAAGTTGTTTTGAAGTTACGGCTCTGTCCACCTCTTCATGAACACAACGTTCCCTCAGAGTTTTAGCCAGAAGAACATGAAATGCAAACCTATATTGATACTTCAGTATAAATAAACATTAATAGCAAGTGATCAGGATGTATTGTGTACATGCATTCTATTCCATAGAATGACTTTTCTCTTATCCTAAAACAATTACATATACCAGGGGTGACTACTTCGATATCCAGCACTCTTCTACTACATTTGGTGGTTTTGTACCTTTGTATTTTGATGTATAACTCTGTTGTTTGTATTCTCTTTGCCCTGGTTACCTGCCTTTGAAGGCTGGCTGTTAAATCTGTTAAGAACACACAGTCTAGTCAGTTCTGCAGTGACTGTTATGAACAGTGTCACTCTGAGGAAACATTTGGGGAGCTGCTGGGTTTACTTCCGTGGTGGAAATGGGCTTTCCAAGAAAGATGTTCCAAGATGCAATAGCCACTCCATGCTTACTGTATACACAGCTCCTGCTTTGTTTCTCCTCCTTAAAGCTTTGGAAAACCTCTCTTGGGGCTGCTAATAAGGCTCTTCATTCACTATTAGATTATCTTCCTTGTTTCTCGTGTGTTGTCCTCCGGTCTCAACCCATTAATAAGCCTCTGTAATCAGGGGGAGGTTTAACCCTCACTCTGGGGTTAGTGTGTGTATTTTCACAGGTTCTTTCTCGGAGGTCCAGTGCAGAAAGTAATAGGGAACCTCTTCCTGCTGGTGCTTCCATGCACAGCAAAAATTTAAGTTCATATTTTTTTTATTCCTACAAACCTGAGAAACTTTGTTGTAGATCTTTGAGCCCCATCTAATAAATCTCCTCTGTTGAGTATTTGCTGGCATACATCAACTCATTCTGTGAGCACTACACTGACAGGTACCAGATGAAGCTGGATGACATTAAGCATATAGTTTGCTCATCAAAAAATGTATTTTTAGCTTAATTAAAGTTATGATTTATTATAATTCCTGATAACAGAAGAAGGGGATTATTTTCTGGAGAACAATTGAAACTGTTCTGTACTGCTATTTTCAAAATAGAAGATTTCAGCTTCTTTCAAGTCTTTTGATTTGAAGCTCAGCTTGCTTTTCTTTTACAGGAAAGGCTGCTTACAGAGCACAGAGACATTCAATGAGCAAGGGCTCTAAAATGATGCAGCCCCTGTGTTAACCCTTTATGCACTCAGGGCAATAACAATGTGCAAGGGAGAGCAGAGAGCGACAGCTCTGAGCCTGGGGGAGTCCAGGCTCAGCTTTTCTCAACCAGTTCCACTCCTCCATGTACAGACACCTTCCTGCCACGTCTGCCTGTTTGATCTCCCTGCTCCCTACTGTCTGTGTTGCCTTCATGCCTTCATGTATCCTGTAAGATAGATGAAACACTCGTTCTGTGCTGTACAGCATAGCAGTTGCTGCCTTCCCCAAACTCTTCTGTTTTCTTTCCTTTCTGTTACCATTCCCTTAGCCTCCCTAGTTTAAACTCAAAATTATTGTTTCATCACTATCTGCAGTCCTTGTCCCTTTCAAAAAAAAAAAAAAAAAGAAACTCGTTATTACTCTCTATTCTTTATGTTATATTGTGGTTAATTTTTCTCATGGAAAAGCAGTAAAGCTGAGCTCTCCAGTGTGCTGCCTCTGGCCATGCTCAAGGCTGAGGCCAGTTTGAATTTGTGTTATTACAGCACTGAACAGGTAAACACAATCCATCTACTTACTTTCCATTTGCAAAAAAGTAATCCCACAGATCCATGAGAACTAGTGACAGGAGATACAAAAGCTTTAGTGCCATGTTTGCAAAACTCTCTGAGACTGCCGGAGGCCTTTGTCAATGAACACCACAGGGTTGAAGCAGAAATTGGTCTCAAAATCATTGCTAATAACCATAAACCATTTCTAAATTAAAAGAGTATAACTCTACCATAGAACAGTGTGCTGTTCTTGTATCGAGGGCCTAGAAGAGCATGGTATTGTGATTTGGAATTTGTGTAAAGAAGGAATCAGCCTTCTCTCATGCCCTCAAGTCCCTGTTGTTTGGGAGTGCAGTGGTTTGGGAGTTAAATGGCTTGTATGATGTTTCTGATACCTTAAGCATGAAAAAGCAGGTGGTTTGCGTGGAGGCTTCCCGTGAATCTGTGCTATGGAAAGGTCCTGGTCACACTGCCACAGCACACTCACACAGTGATGTCCTGCCCATGGGTGCACATGCTTGGGAAAGAGACAGGGCATTTCTGCCTGTATTTTTACAGACCTTGGGACACATCTATTCAGGAGCTGGAAATTCTGTGATTGACAGGTTTTGATGCTCAAAAATGTAGTCTAAAATAATTGAAGCACAAGTAAGTACTTTAATATTATAAAGAAACTGGAGGAAGAGAGATCCTGTCTGGACATAGGAAGTGGAGAAGGGAGGAAAGCACAAGGCCCTTGAAAATGCTCTCTGAAAGAGTGAGGCAATGAGTGGAAAGATCTGCTACTGGTACAGAGCCTAGACTGGGGATGAGTCAGACAGAGACAGTACAGCTCTGCCTCAGAGTAGCATTTCTGCCTGCTCAGCCCAAGTCACAGAAATACCTGAAAGGATGAGAGTGCTGTAGCCCTCTCAGTTCACCACCCACTGAAATCTGCTTTGAGTTATGATGGGAACTGGTAGGGGTGTGCACAGTTCCTCCATCAGCACTACCTCTCTGATGCCTCCTAAACTAGAATGATTTATCTCATCTGCACCCTGTGATCTCATTTTCTCTCTCCCAGGTCTCTCTGCTGTGATGCTTATGTTGAAATTGTTCAGAATAATGGTCTTGGACTACATCTGGACTTCATCTCCCCTGTCACTGTGACTCTTCCATTTATACTTCTGATGGAGATTATTGATCTATCTTTTCAGTTCTCCTGTAATTTTTTTAATCATATAACCTAGTTGAAAGATTGCCTAAGGAATTTGTTCAGGTACCAGCTAATCATATTGAAACTCAAAATGACTGATAAGTGCACTAAATGCAAAAAAGCCACCAAATATACAAACCTTTGCCAACTTAAAAAGCACTGACAGTGAATAATGGAAGCTGTATGAAAATCCAGCAAGTGCATTTATTAGTGGTTTCCAAATGTTTGCCTTTTCACAATGATTAAAAAAACCCATTACACAGCTTATTCAGTTGCTACTTGAAAGCTAGTGGCTAAAATCCTTAGCTAAGGCCTTTTTTTCCTTGGATGCCTTTCTGTATCCAGGTCTCCAGCTGCAGAGAATACTTGCCACACCAAGCACCCCTTGCACTGTGTAGAATATGGAAAAGTTCCCAGCACTCTTAAACCAACTAAGCCTTTTCTGGAATTAATATCCAGAGCCTGTCTGCCAATAGAGTTGTGAGGAGCAGAACACCTGGTCAGCATAGAGGAGCACAGGGTTTAAATGTAATGTAGTTTATATATCTCCATTTCAATATTTGAATATTTGAGACTGGTCAGAAGTCAAATGAGGAACTTTGCGAGCAGAAGCAGGTAAGGAAACACTGTTTAAATTGGGCCAAGGGTATCTTGGAAAGAGAATGCAGTTCTAGGTTATCTCTTTACTGACATTCTGGGTAGTATATCCCCAAGGCAGCCATGCTCCTGGGATACTACTTATCAGAGCCATGGCAGAACACCTCAGTGGGGAGATGGCAGGGATAGCTTTACCTTTACCTTTTTTAATTAGGTAAGACCTTTTTATGTGGATGGAAGGCATAGTTGTGGTCTTGGACTGTGTGTTGGATTAAGCAGATGAATATAGGAGAAGAAGATATTTTTCTCCTGGGATTTGATTTGTACACACTCTATCACCCTTTATCACCATGGGAGGAAAGACAGGCCTTTACTGAGGCTTGTCTTTTGAGAGACATCCACTAGGGCAATGTCAGGACTTTTTCGAAAATCAGGAAAAGCTCCAGCTGGCTCTTTTTCTTCAAAAAGAAGAAAGGACTGTGAAAGGACTTCACAGTCAGGTGCATATTCTCTCTAGGCTATTTCATTTAGTTTATATGAGCACAAATAAACTATACTAAAAAAAACCTCCAAAACAATGAAGAGGCCTAGTAGACACTGTCAATTTACACCAAGAATAAATAAATAATGAGAGAGGCAAATATTCAAACGTAGCTGCAAATGGCAGTGACATCACATGTCCTGAAAGCTGAATCCAGTGTCCAGCTCTAAGGGTTTATGCCCTGTAGTATCTCCAAAAGGTGGATTCCTCTGTTACACCTGTGGCACTGCAGAGGTGAAGGTAGCACAAATAATCATTATAAAAATTGTGAGAAAGATTAAGCACTAACATAACACTCTGCCTTCACAGCACTGAGAAATCAATGAATTGTTGGCTCTTCAAACAGCCCTGAAAGGTAAACCCTTGCTGTGCTCTGCCCTGGGGAAATTCTGCAAATGTCATGTGATGCCCTTTCAGGCAAACCAGTTTGTGCTTTAGAATGATTTCTGAGGCATGATAAAAGTCAAGTCTGGCACTGTCTATACAAAAAGATGACTTCCTCCAAGGACAGGGCCATCCATCTCTGCCTCCCAGCACCTCAATCACTGACTTTTATCTGATACTGTGTGTCTCTTCTCTCCTCAGTCTGTGCTTTCTGAGAACTTTTGAATATTGCTGTGTAATCAATAGCTGCACTAATAATATTCTAGGTTCTGCATAAAATAATAACTTAGGAGTGCTCTCATATTTGTGCCTTATTAGTAAAATTTATCATAAATTAAATGAACATTGTGAAACTGCAACCATAAATACTAACTTGTATTGCTAATCCACTTTTTCAATAATGTTTACATTTCTTGTGCTCCATTTCCATAGATATTCCAAGAAAGTTGCTGATAGAAGTAGCAAGTATAAAACAAATATTGAAAGAGACTCTGCAGAATGGAAGTTTTAAATTCATTAAATATGTAATCAAAACACTAGTTTAGAATTTTATTAATTAGAATACAAAGATCTATTTTGTATTACTGGAATTTCCAAGCAATTCACATCAGACTTTGAATATCAAACATCTCCCAAGAAAGTACAGTTACAAATCAAGAATTATAATTCTATTTTAGTTGCAGACTATCCATGAGACCATTTCTGGGAAAGTCACTATAATCCAGAGAAAATGCGTATGAGCATTGGCAAAACTTAGTTGAAAATAGTCTCTCGTGTGCTTATCCATAAAGGGTGATCTTAGAGATGAATTATAGTTGTTCCAGGGCTGCAGTCACTTTTGACAGTGTAAGGGACTGTGGGATGTAACTGGAGAGACACAAAACACAGAGACATGAAAGCTGTGGTGGCTTCCCTCATGCCCACTTTTTTTTTCTAGGTCTTTTGACCAGCTGCAAAAATTTTTGTTGGGTATTGGATTGCTCTGGGTTTACCCCACCTGACAGGTGACTCTGCCTCAAGTATCTGACCTATGCAGGGGGGGACAAATATTGACTGTGTGAAGGAGGTGTGAAAACTCACCAAAGAATGTCTAGTTTCATTATTTTGTGCTGGTTTTGTCTCTACAGCTCCCTGACACTGACTAACCAATATCTGATTGTATGGAATTAAGACACTGCAATATATCTAAAATGCATTTTGCCCCATGTCTAAAGCAAGATAGAGAAATGCTGTGAATTATATCTTGTTTCCTCATAAAAGCTTCTGGTCAGAGCCAGAGGAATTATTAAAAATCATATTGAACAGAGCTGAAAAGAGTCTCTCAGTCTATTATAAAAACTGTAGAAATATATTTTTGCTTATTTTTTAAAATAGTGGGAATATTGCACATGCCATGGCTGACTCCTCTTTTAGCACAAAAAGGCAGTAATGGAAGACTGCAGTGTTATTCTGATATGCCAGCTACCTCATTTGCTGCACAGCCCAAAGCTGGTTTTAAAAGTAATTAGAATGAATATACAGCCAAGACTTTAAGTGCTAAGTAGTATGGCATTTTAAATTCAAGTATCTTGAAATATAGGGAAAGACCTGCAAGCATTGGACAAATTTCTGGTCTTGGGAGCTCGTAAGGGTTTTCCTGTTTAGAAAGAAAAGTTTAGAATCAATAATATGAACTATTGAAGAGATTATTTATTATCAACTATCCATTTTTTATACTTGTATAGTGTCTAAATGATCCATTCTGTTGCTTAACATTTCTTTGCCTCAAGAAGAAACCATCAAACGAAATGTCATCCATTCATTCATCCGTTGGCACACTTTCCCACATCTTTTCTCCCACTGGATTACATTTAGTTCTGAATAGGAAGTCTTGGTAAGTTGCTGTCACTTTCAAAGCCAAGTAAAATAAAGTGTTTATCTTTGGCCAGACTGTGAACTCTGTTTTTTATCAGGGAAGTCATGAAAGTCCACCTCTAGATGAATGTTCTACTGGCTATGCTTTGAAATCAGCTTCCTTTAAATGGAGCAGGATCCAGCTTGCGTGTGCTCAGCTGCAGCAACATGCAGTGCTGCCAGCATCAGATGTTGGAAATATCTGCCAGACATTTGGGAACCCCGAAAATGGCATGAGGATTACAAAGTGTAAAAATAACAGCTTCAAGGGTTTGGTCTTCTCTTTTTTGAGCTTTGAGCTGTTGTTCAGTCAAATCATAAAAACTGGCAGGAGTGGGCTTGGTGCTGGGAAAGGAAGGAGGGATTTTTCCACATACATTTTCAGACTTTCTTTACGGATGGAGCTTCAGCCAAACCTTGAATAAAAACAGAAGCTATGAAGCAGCTGATATACAATTAAAGAAGTGGCAAGTAATTTTTCAGTCAGCAAGATTTTACCTTTAAATATATCTGCTTTGAATAAGTAGGACAGATTGGCATGTACTGTGGTTGCCCCTTGAGGCAGTGTGGGCACTGTCTTGAACTGAAGTGGATGGTAAAATTCCCAGTTTAGACAGACTAATTCAGCTGTTAAAGTGTGTGCTGAGGTAAGATATTGGCCAGCTTGATTTTGACACATGCACTTGAGATTCAAATAGGCCACAGTTCTTTGGCCAAGGCTGGCCTAGGCCAGTGGCCATGGATGCACTTGGGCAGCACATTTTTCCCTTCTGCAAGCTCTGGCATTGCTTCAGTTCCTGTAAAGCAGGGTTCTTTCATCTCTAGCCAGGCAGCTGTCTGAGCAGTTGTCTGGAAGAGAAGGGGGTTCTGTGCTCATACAAATTCATGGATACAAAGAGAGGAAATAAATGTTGAGTGAGAAGGAAAAAGTCCGAAGGACTGAGACAGATGTGCTGTTCAGAGCTCAGAACAGTGTCTGCTCCTTGAATTATCTTTGGTATTTCAGACTAGGTGTGCTGTGGGTGGGTGCCATCCACCTTTTAGCATTATTACCCACTGAGACACAGACTGTGACTAAAAGCAAAAAACCTAAAAAAGTGGTGGAAGAAAGGGTCTCTAAAAAACACCTTTTCTCATTTACTATTACTTTCTTTTTCCAATTTCTCTTTATAGCCTTTTTTGCAAACAAACACATAATATTTTCTGTGCTCTAAAAGGGAGTAAGGAATGCGAGAGATCCAGTGAGCTGAGAATAGGGTAGGATGGCTTTCAGATTTTGTAAATAAAAATCATCATGTGTTGTTTGGTGAGTGTCATTGGTTTGAAGTCTTTGTTGTTCATTCATACTTGCCAACCAAGGGCCACTCACTGAACCTGTCTTCAGATACAGGATGTTCTACATAATATTTATCTAGATACTTTTTTATCTCCTCTGACATGTCAGAGTGCCTCCTGTGTGTGCCGATTGTTTTGTTTGTGAACAATGAGCTACAAGTGAACCAGTAAACTAATAAGTAAGTTATCAGCTTACACATATAGATGGTAGTTCCTGAATTTTTTGTAACTTGTTCTTCACTACAGATTTCTTTTCAATGGCTATTTATATGTATTCTTAAAAGTTGATTCAGAGTCTCTTTCTAGGATCACATAGTGCTGGAGGGCCTGTGGTTTTGACCAGGATCTGCCAATGATGCTCAGAAGGTCGGGACTTTTGTTCTCGAGTCTGAGATGTCCACTTCAGTTTTGAATGGGACATATGAAAGTCACCTCCCCCTCAAACCCTACATCAATCTTCAGTTCAGCTTAGTGCTGGGGTTGCTGCTTAGTCACTTCCTTCCTGTCTGTGCTTTTTTTGTTTATCTTTCCAGGGCCACCATCCTTCCTTCTCTCCAATTCACTCCCCTGAGTTCACAGATGATGGGTGTTTTAGAGACAGGGGACCATCAACTCAAACTTCCAGATTAAAGGACAAATTTTAATCATGGCCTAAAGGCATTAAGAAGCACTAATGCATTAAATGTTGGAAGATAGCAGGAGCAGAAAAATGCTTGATTTAGAGATAAAGTGACCCAATGCTAATTACATCTGTTAAGCAATCCAAAAACATGTCACAAATTGGAAAGGACCTTTCCCAATTAGTAAAGAGTTCATTAAAAAAACACTAAAAGCTAACAGGGATAGAAAGAGCTTGAACCATACATATATTTTAACTAGACTTGAAAAGAGAAATGTCTTTTAGAAAAAGTCTTCTGTATCTAATTCTGAACAATTGAGACAAGTACTAGAATCACAGAATCACAGAATATCCTGAGCTGGAAGGGACTTACAAGGGTCATTGTAGTCCAGATCTTGGCCCTGCATAGGACCATTCCCAAGAGTCACACCAAGCGTCTGAAAGAATTGTCCAAACACTTTTTGAACTGTACCAGACTTGGTACTGTGACCACTTCCCTGAGGAGCCTGTTCCAGCATCCAACCACTCTCTGGACACTCTCTAATACCTTTAATTTCATACCCAGTAAGGCTCCTGACTAGCAATACCTTTTCCCAGGTTCTTAATTCACCCCCTATCAGTAAAGTATTCAAAATGTGTGCTTAGGTTCTACTGATTTAAATATTTATTATTGTATCTATTAACATTTACAAGATTTATGAACTTATCTGCTAGTCTTTATCCATTTTATACTCCTACTTAGGGATGCTTTTCTTTCCTTCTTTTGCAACATTCTGTCCAAACCATGAACAAAGAAAGAGAATGGGCCCAGGGAGTTTAGATGTCTATTACAGAGGAAAGATTTATCAACACAAGGTGGATACAACAAGCATTTTGTGAATCCCCTCATGAGAAGTTCTCCCTTTGGAAGTTTCATTCTGTCTAGCTGCTGGGAAAGTTTACACAAGGATGGCTCAAAGGTTTGCAAGAATGTTTAGCTCACAAATCCCATGTCTCTGACAAGTGTCTCTTTTGTACTGCCCACTGAGTAGCTTTAATTGCCTTTAGCACCAAGTAACTGTACCAACAGTGAGCTAGAGCCTGCTGCCAGCAATCAGATAGACTTGCTTTTTGAATATTGTCAATATCTTGATGTTTTTCTGGACACCCAAAGAGTTTGTAACCTACAGTGAGAGAAATGCTATTTTCACATGGAAGGTGGATTCACAATGCTAAAAAATAAAAGACATATGTGCACATGAATGAGCACAGAATATGCACAGTGAACTTCAGTATTGGGATCCTGGGTGTTACTGCGCTGCAAATCAGTGGAAACAATTGCAGTTAACTAACGGGTGGCAAGATAGAAGAACTCTAGTTCTTTGCATATTCCTGTTTGCCCATGATCAAAGAAGAAAAGGTATGCTACAGCTACATGGTAATATATGATGTAATTCAGCAGCCCTTCTCTGGTCAGACTCAGACAGGAATTCCAAGTTGCTAAGCATCCCTATTTTCTAGGGCAAGCAGTGGAAACAGAGAGGTTTTGGCCATTCTACAAATTTGGGTCTATTAGTTAGACTATAAACGTGGCCTGAATGGTGGTTTTAAAACCACACCATTTCACTGTTATCTTGCAGAGTTTGGCAATCTCACCGGACATAAAAACATTAACTGGCACATCTGTGGTCCTGTAGATAAATTCATATCACTTTCTGGAATACACTTCCTCCTTTTAACTCTTGTATTGCTGTTTTCTATAATGTGACACTTTAAAAAGGACTTAAATAATCTTGTGATTTTTTTTTCTGATATTTTGGGTCAGCTTACAGATAGTCTCTATTCTATTAATGTATCTGCATGTGTTTTCTATTTTGGAACCTTTCAAATTACAGCTTTTGATCTTCATTTCTAAACTTATAATATATCTGAAAGTATGGCTGTCAACTGGGCTGGTGAGTATATTTCTTTCTATTATGTCAAAATCAAATATAGAAAGGTTATGGATCTCACACAGTATCTAAGGAGAAAATGGAGCTCTGGGACTTCTGCACATTGCTTTCGTACTAGAGCTGAGAGTCTAAAGGTCTTTGTACAAACACTCTGCTCCTGCTGCTGGTGATATAAAAAAAAATAGCAGTCTCATGTGTAGACATAATCATCCTCCAAATACAGGTATTTCATTTTTTGATTGCACTTGCAAAGAAATCGGGGATCAAAATAATAAATTTGGTCAAGCAACATTTTGCCTTCAAACATGACTGTTCCCAAATTAAATTAATTCAATTTTAGATTAATCAATTCATGCTTTGCCTATGGAGGGCTGTTGAGTTCAGATTCTCAAAAATCAGTTGGAAAGGATAAAGGTTGAGCAATTATTTTTATGATTGGCTGCCCATTCAATTTCTGTTTCTCTAATGGGATTGTTCAATGAATATTCTACCAAAAGTGAGGAAATTGGTTCAGCTAATTCCACTCTGCAAAAAAAGAGATGAAAACCATAACATCGTATTTAGCTGCTTGCTTTTTATACAGGTTCTCCCTAAGCTCTTGTACTGCATTTTTTCTGTATAAGTTAATTGAGATAGATGTGACAAAGGAAGATCAGCTCTCACCCTCCACTGAGCCTTGGTGCAGCAAAACACCAACCCATATTCCTCAGTCCTGCTGCCTTTGGTGAACAAGCAGGGAGCTAAAGATATGCTGTTGCTTAAATTTCTCCTTGCCTTTGACATTAAGGGAAGCAGCTATTATATATAACCTGTTGCTCATTGTTATTACTTCATTGATCTGCAGTGAGCAACAAGGATTTTTAGCAAGTAGGGATCTGGGTAGTTATCACAGGGACAACTGTGATGCTTTTAGCCAGAATCAAAAACCTGACAAGGATCTCTGGCAACCTGTAAAATCACATTAACTATAAAAAACAGGTTACAAAAAAACTCCCAAAACACAAAATCCAAAACCCAACAAAACGAGAGAAAAAAATAATCAGGAAAGTTCAGAACAGACTTACTGCAGGGTGTAGAGGGCAATAAAAAAGGGTTGTCTGAATAAAAACCTTCTCTCAATTAGCCCTAAACCAAAAAATAAAGACTTCTTGAAGTAGAGGGAAAACAGTGAAATTACTCTGGAACAAAGGTGGGTGTACAGAGCAGGAGGTGGATGCAGAGGCAACTCTCCCCTGTAGAACCAAGTTGCCTCAGTCGCTTGCCTGACTCCCCACCTGGGACCTGCTAATTGTGGAAGTATAGCACTGCTCCCCCTTTCCAACACAGATTAATGCTATTTTAGTTCATTTATTAGTAGGAAGAAAGCTGTGGGGCAGATTTATAAAGATACAGAAGTGCTTAACTCCTGTTGTTAACAAAGTGCCTTTAAAAATCAGCTATTGTGTTCTAACCATTTAATTTCTCTGATTATAGCTTGAAGTATATTACTCCCTACTTAAAATAACTAGTCAAGTCATGAAAAGGAAAATTATTTCCTTACTGAATTTTAATTTCTGTTTAATTATAGGCTCTCGCTGGCTTTTGAATGTAGGATCAGTGAAGAGTTCAACACTTTTTAAGATATACCTCCCGAACAAAAAGAGGAACAAAGCATATTGTATCAGAACAACAACAAATAAGTCTTAATCTTGAAATCCAAGTCCTACCTCAGTCTTTCCATCACACCTATTTCACAGGCCTAAATTCTGCTGTGATTGGAGTAGATGGATCTCTTTTCCATCAGGGAAGAGGTGAATTAGAGAGAATGCTCATAACTCTTGAAGAAGAACGAATCATAATCCACAAACTCTGGGAAGTGTCACATTCTACAAAAACTATGAGAATCCTTGGGAAATACGGAACTATCTCCATGAAAAGTTGAAGGCTGTGTGGACTCTGATATTCCTTGTGGTTTATCCTGCCAGCAGGTTCCTTTGTGGCTATAGTGACCGGGTTTTGCAAGCCACAGATATTTTTTGATACTGAGAAGGTCTGCAGGGCCTGGGCTGTAGGAAATTATGTGTTCTTTGTCTGCAAGAAAATACAAGAGCAAGTAAGTGCTAGAACTGCTATTTCCTTAATTACCATCTACATTCAGTTGGACTAAATCATCTAAAAATAGAATTAAATTTATTTGAATTATCACAATAGCTTTATTTAATCTAGAGCACGTATGAGCAAAGCTTATTTAAAAGCTGATCAATCTTTTTAATTATTCATTGTTCTTCAGTTACTTTGTAATGTGGGTGGAAAAACACTTGAAGCTTTTTTCTTAAAGTAGCTAAAGCCATATTCATGTTTAGCTTGGTTTTCCCATTGCTTTTGAGGGCAGTAGTGAGTTTAAACTGTATCAGCATTTGGCTACGAGTGAATTGTAGAAAATTATTTTAATTGATTTTTATGTTTTGAATAATATGTTAACAGGCAATCATTGAATTTTCCTTATGCACATAAACAAACAAAACTCATGGGAATGTGCAATGTTAAATCAGATGTTTTACATTTAGGCTCAAATCTAACTAATAACTTTTAAATCCGCTTTTGTATGCACATACAAATTCCCATCAAAAGCTGTGCCAGGGACTGCAGGGTTGGCCTATTAGAATATTTTAGCACACTTTTCTATCAAGACTGAGTTCTTAGATCCAATTTTCATTTGAAAGCAGAAATGAGTCCATAGAAGTCAGTGGAATTACACAGTAGCAAAATTGATCTCACCCCTGAGACCTTACACAAGCAAAGGGCAGAAGGAAAGTCTGGACTCCAGGCATCCTTTACATGCCCTTGCCCTGAAAAGAATGGAGAACTTGCTCATTTTCTGGCATGTATTGATCTGATTTGGAGGTACAGCAATTGCCCCAGGATCCTTGTGGCTCTGAGCAGGTGGAACAAACAGGCAGCACGGTGGAGTTAGACCATGACCTGCGTCTGAAAACAGGCTGTTTGAGTGCTCTGCACACAAAAGAGGAGTCCCTGTGCTGACACTTCATCAAATTAGTCTCCTCTTCTTTATAGAACTTTTTTCACCCAAGTCCTATTAAGAGTCATTAGCATCAGGAGAGTTCAGTACTCTGAACTACAGGCTTTGCTTGTAATGTCTGCTAGAATCACATACAATGTAAATACTAGAGGAAAATTCAAGGAAAGATAAATTCTCCGCTGGAAAGGAATATTTAAAACCTATTAATTGAAAGAATTGCCAGGGAGGAAGAGACCAGCTGCACTGGAAATGAAAGATATAAAAGATAAACTCTTTCCATCACTGCAGTTCAGCAGCATGCAGAACTTGAAGGCAGATGCTGTGTGAGTTATTATTTTTTTGTGTGGGTAGTTCATATATGGCCTTTGTAATGTGCTGTAACTCTGCAAAACATATTTGTGCCTTCCCTTCCCTTTTTCTTTCTATTTCATCTCCTACATAAATGACTTCTCTGTGCATTTAATGATTAACACATAAAAAAACTTTTTGCCAGTTAAAGACAGGTATCATGAAATACTCCTTGACTCTATTGGGAGTCTCTATTAAGCATTCTCTATTGAGTGTCTGTTAAACAAGGAATTTAAATCATGTAATAAGAAAGTAATAAATTTATTATTGAAGCATGATATTATAGCTGCTCAGAAACACTGGCTCTGTTTCCTGCATTGCCACTCTTGCTTCAAAATCCTTGGGAAATTGCTCCAAGTTTCTGGGTATCTGTATTTGATTTTTATCCCGTTTTGGGTTTGTCTACTTAAACTATTCATCAGGGTGAAGACTCTTTCTCTGTCTTTCTGTGTATTTTTTTTGTGCTTTAAAACCCTGATCTAAATTTGAGTTCCAGGCACTGCTGTAGTTCAGTAATAGTGACAGACAACAGTAGCAATAAGTCAAGATTTGGCATTTAATGTAATGTCAATATGCTGAGAGATTTTAAGAAAGTAGTCTGAATCATGCTGCTGTCATTTCTGAAATCTCTGTGCCAACTCAAATTGAGAGTGGCATGCATGGTTGGTATTGAGATTGAGAACTCCAAGGAAACATGAGTGAGTTTTACTAGAGCCTCCATGAGAATTATGACCTTCATACCATAATATTCAGCCCTTGGTAGCAATCATGCAATCAATGATAAGAAGAGAGTCTGAAGGTTTTACAAGGATGACATTTGACAGACTCAAATATTTTATCAGTGGCCTCTGAGAGAATTTCTTTAAGCACCACTGTCATGTAGCTGATTGCAATATGAAAAAGACAAGACAGGATGCAAAAATACTCAATTCCTTACTACATTACAGCTTTTACAGACCACTAATCTTGGGGTCAGAGTGAATTTCAGCTTTGGAATTAACTAATAAAAATACATCCTGAGTCAATGTAGGAAGAATTTTTCTTCCTCAGACTTGATCTGGACAGTTTATCATCAGCAAGGACACCTGTAAGGATACAGGTATAAGATCCTGATATCTCAGATAGCTTAGTATGCCCAGCATACACCAAAGCACAGTTTAAAGCCAATAAGGGTTGCAAGGATAGGCAAAGCTGATCCCTTGTGCAGTAGGATTTTTCATAAATTCTCATGGTGGTTTCACTTGAATCATCTGTCCCTTTACCTGTTGTGCAGCACTGTGTGGAAAAACATTTGGGAAGCCCAGCAGCTTCATGTACGTCTCTACTGATATGATCTCTCTTTTGATAAACAGGTATTTTTCAACAAAAATTCTTATCTCTAATAGTGAGCTGGTCCTGATTTTTCAGTGCAGAAGACACACATCATTTAGAGCTGTTCACATGTTTTCTATAGAAAGAAAAACCACTAAAATCCATTATTTACATTCTGTGTCATTCAGTCATTTGTTCTTGAGAAAATCTGGTGAAATCAACCCAATAAATTTTGATTTTCAATTTTTAAAAATCACTAGTTTTCTCCCTTTTCCACTTCAAGTATGAAATCTTTCTAGAGGCTGCATTTACACTTCAGCTGTAAGGCATTTGCTAAATGGAATCACAGCAGTTAGAGATGGTATGATCTTACTGAGCCATTCAGTTCAAACCCTCTGGTAGGTTATATTTGAAAAGTAGAAGAAACAGGCCTTTTACTTAAGGATCCTCCTGATTCAAATGGTGACAAGTTTGCAGGACTGGTGGCATAGGATTTTGGATTTTCTTAAATAGTTTCACCATATAGGAAGCAATATTACTCCTGTTAATGATGGAAATAGAGGTTGGGCATGTAGAATGGCATGATTTATATCACATAAAGTTCTTTGGCCTTTAAGTCCACCAAGACTTACAATCTCTACAACCAGAATTCTCAAAAATTAATGAATGTAGAAGTTGAATAAGTGTGAAAAGGATGCAGAAGTTATCTCCTAATAACTTAGTTAAAATGTTTATTTTAATCTTCACAAGGGACCTTGGTTTTAAAAGTTAAGATTCCTCATGGGCAAACTGGCTCTGAAATGGGATTGGTATATAAGATAAATTACTTGTTACATATCTAACAGAATCATGAAGCTTTAGAGGTTTAATTTTCTCTTAATTTGCAGAAAAAATACAATTTGAACTTCCTTTAAATGTGTTTTTTCTCAGCCAAATGTGGCTACACTGAAGTGTTTAGGTGTTGCCAGTGAAGCTGACTCAGATTTTTTCATCACTTTTTGTAGGTAAAAGAAATGCTACTGGCCAGACAGTGCCACGGCTGATACCTTTGGGACTTCTTTATTGCCAATGCAAAACAAATGGCTTAAATCTGGGAAGCAAATCTGGTAGAAAAGCAAAAACTGGAACAGCAGTCAGCTCCCAGTCCTTCAGCTGTGACTCTGCAGCGAGACTTTGGTTCTGTGAGTAGCAGAAATAAGCTGTGGTCTGGAAAACCAGCAGTAACAAATCTTTGGTGTGCAAAATTAATATTCTCAAATATCTAATCATAAAGTAGAAAGGCATTAATTTATTTTGGTGGCTTTTGAATTGGAGGGTACTTAGTGCTACCAAGCAAGCAGTGGTGAGCTTGTGAAAAGGCTGGATACCTGGGGGTATATTGCTGTGACTGGGGAGGATAAAATAGGCAGTCATACTCTTCTGAAAGTGCTGCCAAGTGCATAGCTTTCAGAAGAGTTACTACCTAAATTACTGTCTCTAAATATCCTTATTATCCTTATCCTCCATTTAAATGAAGTGCAGAAACAAGGATATGTGCAGCCCTCTCAACTGGGCACTGTAATATGCTCTCACAAGAAGCCAAGGCTGTGAAAGACAGTTATCAAATGATAGGTAATATGGATCCTGTTTGCTTTTTCTATCCGGGGTTGAAAGAGCTGGAGAGAAGTATAGTCCATTTTTATGGCCTGAATATTCCTCATTATGAGAGAGTCCTACCTCTTTTGCACTAAAATGATGCTGAATCAGGCAAGCCTATGCACAGTGAAGCAAAATATAAATGAATACTGTTTGAGGGTGGAAAGATAAATATCCCATTTCCAGTCAAATTAATGCTCCAGCACAGAAAGGTCCCAAATGGGCCAGTCACTACAGAGGTGAACAGTAGGCTACTGTAGTTTTATTGCTGCAGAATTTCACCTTTTAGAAAGAACAGTCAAAGTAAAACCCAAAGTAAAATCTCCAGCTCAGGGATATTGTCCTGGATGTTTTCCCTCTTCTTAAGGAGTGGAATAAACTCTGGCTCTGAACTGTATCAATAGGGCAGAGAGGTTTTATGATAATCTTGTCCATTACCCACTTATCATTACCTCTGCAGCTTCCTACACTCAAGGCAGACCCGTGTTTTTCCTGCACCAGTGCACAACTCCATGACAGTTTCCTCAGTCTTGCTTTCAAGCTTTGTGGGAATTCTAATGGAAGCACTAAATCATTTTGCTATGGAAATGGAGTCTGCTTTGCCTATTAGCTGTAATTAACATTCACCCTTCCTGTTTTAAATGAGCGTGCTGCTCTGGGATCCTCCTCTGAAGACAACATTTTGCTCATTTTAGGTCTTGCTTGTCTTTCTAGCAAATAGGCACCTTGGGAATTGCTCAGAGATAATCACTATCATAGTTCATCATTCCTCAAGACTGAGAGTTTATGATTAATTTGTACAATATTTATATAAACAAGGGCTAAAACATTTGTGCAAATTATTTCTTTTTGTACTAAATAATAGATTATTAGCATGGACTTAAAATCGGTTAGTTTATGCTCTGCTCATTGTTATAATTTATGTTTATGAAATATGACTGTAGAAGGTTTCCAGCAACATTGCCTTTGCCTTGTGCAGCTCTAGGGATCAGCATATGAAATGCTGGAAAATAAAGCCCACTGAGATAGACAATGACCCTTTCCAGCTCCATCCTGCCACCCCAGTGACTAAACTTACTAAAATCCTGGTGTGACTGGAAACTTTTTGTTAGTAAGTGGGGTTTCAAGGTGGGAGAGTGACAAAGTGGCAGCACATTATTGGCTGCCTTCTACCTCCTGTCCTTGAAATATGATCAGGGAAATGTCCGTCAGCCACAGCAGATCCTTTGCTACAAGAATATTCCTTTGGGGCTGTGCCAGCCCATGATGTACTGGAGCAGCCTCTGTTAGATGGCTTTGTGCCATGAAACAAAGCCAATCTCCAGCTGAAGAAGAAAGAGAATGCAGATTTATGGCCACTTTACTCTACCCTAAGCTGTACCTGCCTGAGTGCAGTTTGGAGCACAGAGTTGTTATAGGAACCTGGTGACAGCACCCAAGGTCCCCTTGTGTTCAAGTGCCATTTTCAGTCCCATAACAGACACAATAATTTACATGGGAAATGGTAACTGGGACGATGGTCTGATGCAGTTAATTCCTGTCAGGAGAATCCACTGAAATAGATTCAGAAAAGGAAGGGTCAGTAGGAAGAGTAAGAATTTGAAGGAGAAGGGTCCACCTTTTTTTTTAGGGTTTTTTTACGCATGTTTTCTTCAGCATTTGAAGGCAGGATAGCTGAAAAATTTTAAAGTGAACAAAACATGATTTGGACAGGAAAAGAAAGGCTGTGGTGAACATCCAGACCATGAGGAGTGGGAAGCTGCGCCTAGGTACTCCATGACAGGTCGGGGAGCATGGAGTGTCAGAGCAGCAAGGTTTGGAGTGTGATTTTTAGACTAAGTCATCTGCTTTGCACTGGAGCAGACAAGCAATGCTCATTTGATCCATTTTGTTATTTCATCGTAGTAAAGTCCAACAGAGAGTGATTTTCCTCCAGTGTAACGTAGTAGTGAAGCACAGAGGTTCCTTCACTGTGGAGGGTGAAGCTCAGAGCCAGTGTTGATCACTGCCCCAGAGACACTACCAAAAACACATCTCTCTGCCACCATAGTTACCTAGTGGTAACTGGTAACCTGGTGGTACTCTCTATAATGTCTGTGCCCATCTCCACTAAATTCTGACCTCTGTAGTGAATGCACTGTTTTGGTCAGCATCAATCAGTCCCGATTTGGATTAAATATTTACCAAACTGTTTGCAGACAAAGGGACTGGAATAGCTGCCTGCTCCTTCTCCTGCTGTTTGCACAGTAAATAACCCAGGCATACATCTGTCCCCTACACATGCAGGTGCTCTCAAAACAGGAAAGTATAAAACCTGTTTTTCTACCTGCCTGGGTGGGATTCAAAGACACAGAAAGGAGTGAATCAATGAGGAAATATTTAGCTGTCAAAGATAACCTCTACCCTTCTGTGCTCCTGTCACATTCAGAGAGACAGCTAGTCCACAGAACACTTGTTTTAGGAGAAGAGGAGGAAAGCAATTTCTTTCTGAGTGCCCAAATACTTTGGTAGGCTAAACATTAAAGTAGGCTTAAGTTAAAACAGTTATCATGTAGCAAAAAATTATGTAATTGCCAGTTATATGGAAAGAAGCAAGTCTCACTGCTTTTCCCCTTTAAACTGAAAGCACACCAGGATGATCAGGCAAAACTCACTATTTTTGTACATGGCCAAATCCCACAGGCTCAAACAGTGCATCCTTCTCCTATAGAGGCTCCCTGCCAGGGTGATGGGCTACTGCCATGGCAAGCAGTGAAGCAGAAATGGCAAATCCCCTCAGCTACCTCACTCAGCACTTGAGCTGCCGTTTAAAAATATGTCCTTAATCCTCAAGTATGTAGCCAGCTAAGTCAAATCTATGTCCTGAGCCAAAACTTTGTCCTGAAACCACTATTGTGACTAATCTGAGGTTGGTATTAGAAAGTACTAAATATTTATTTTGGGGATTCTGATGATGCTGAGCATTTTTTCCTGTGGAAGCTCCTATCCCAGTGACCGTAAATGAAGAAGAGGACGTGGATAAAGCAGATGGTTCAGCAGATGGTGACTTGCTCCGTTTTTAACCAGGCTCTTGTGTAAATGGAGTGTGGCATGGATCTCTGTATTCTTTTTGACTTTGAGAGTGTGTATGTGTGCTTTTGGGTTTTAATAAGTGTTTAGTTATGAAACCATGTATCATGATGTTGGCATGTATTTTACTGCCTTTTTAAAGACTGTGGTAGTTCTTGAAAATTTAGTTTGTTCACTGATTCCTGAAGCCAAGACTGTCTTTGTCAAGACTGTCTTTTTGTGCTGATTTTTATTAAATGGGAGCAGCTGTAATTCTTGACTGTGGGATTGGACAAAACAAGATTTTATTACAGCCTTTAATTTTTTTCTCCTCTCTGGTTTTATTTCTCTACCATTTGGTTTAACTTTCCTCACTGCCCAGAGCATTTAAATGAAACTGAAAGAGGTAACTGAAGAAGGGTGAGGTGTGAGGTTCACTCTGCAAACAGTTCTGTCGAGCTGTCAAAAGTTCAACAGTCCCCAGCACCTACTTACCATTCCTGTGCTGAGGCAACAGCCCGCTCAAACCTGCCAGCAGGACTGCTTGTGCTTGTGCTTCCTAACCCATTTTATTCAAAATTAGATGGATTATTGAAAAAAATGTACTGCTGAACCATTTCAACTAATGTGCCTCATTTAGACTGATAAAGGTTAAGGAAAAGTCACCTCAGCAGCCTGAGCATCAGCAGATATGAGGCAGCATAATTTCTACCACAGGAAATCTGAGGATTTGCCGTGAGGATTAGATTGAGAGTGGCAGCATATTGCCCTGGCACAGCTGGAACCAGAAGAGCATGTCCTTTTACTGCCTAAGAGTGGTTAAACCAATACAGTGCCTTCTGCCTCCTTAAAGTTCATATTCCTGTAACTTACAGGTGAATTTTCTTCTAATTTCACACTATTTCTTAATGCCACAGAGTGTTCTCCCAGGATTCAAATTTGTAAGTAGGGACATAATTGAAAGTGGTCTTGTATCTCATTTTATGTAAATTCTCATTCACCTAGTATCCCAGTGTCTTGTAACCTTTCATTGGGAAAGGGGAATTTTTAACTTTTGATGTTTGTTCTTTTGCTCATTATTATCCCAGGCAGGTGACTGTGCAGGTAGAGTGGTGTTTGTGCTGCCGCCAAAGTTCACAGGTTTAGCAGACTGTTTCAAATTACACTAAAATATATTTTGGTTTCCAAGCCAAAAGACAAGCTATTTGCAGAATTGTCCAGCTTTACTTTGTCTCCTACTCAAAGTGTTTCTAAGCTGAATATAATGAAGATCTATTCTAAGAATTCCTAAGGGATCTCTTTACACAGAATCTGGAACTGATCCATGGGTTTCCACACTTTAACCAATGCACCGTCTAATATTGATTTCCTTCAGAAGTCAAAGCAATTTGTTTTCCTTCCCTGGAGACTCTGGGTTTCTACCTTTGGCTGCAATTCTTGAATTAATATGGAAATTGAGAACATCACTTAGGACCAGTTTCACATGCAAGCCCAACGTGCAGTCACACAGAGCCAGGTATCCTGTGAACACTCGGGCACTCAGAGGGTGCTTGGTCTCCTCTGGCAGCTGGACAACTCACGCAGCTCTTTGCTCATCTCTGAGCTTCTGTCTGAGGAGCAGAGTAGTAATTGACTTATTGCTGATCTCTTCTTTATTTTTCCCTTTCTTTTGATAGCTCTTCCTCATGTCATTCTGGGGTAAAGACCAGCACAGTTCTCTGGAAATTTGCTTAAGCTGGTAAGGTAATAAGGAGCTGAACACAAGCCAGAAAGCCAGAAAGCAGCTCCATGGAAAGCAGCCATCTCTCCCATCATTTATCCATAGTCACCTACAGGTGACTGTCTGTCAAGCAAAAAGTTTCAGATTTACAGCTAAAGCCTTTCTTCTCATCAGCATTTCTAAGCTGCCAGTAACTGTGGTCATTGCATGTGTGAGGCTTCTTCCATCAGCTGGCAGCGTCAGGGCAGAGTGGTTCTCACTTGCTTTATACCAAATAAACCTAGAAATGAGACACTGGGGAATCAGAAGTCACATCAGGGTATTCCAGTTTGGAATTGCTCATGTAAGCCTCAGTATCACAGAGGGCTGAGGACCTTGTGCTCCACTGTCCCCATGTGCAGGCTCTGTGCTGTGCACATGGAGATGCAGCTGAGCCTGAAGGGACACACGGAGAGCACGGGCACTTCCAGCAGTACAGAGGTCATAAAATTTGCCCTTTTAAATGGCATGTGTGATCTTGTGAATTTGTCTCAATGCCAAGGGAGCTGAAACAATTCCTCCTGGACACAGAGACACAAGTACAGGCAGTGATGTAATCAGTTAGGATCATATCCAGCCTCATTTGAAGGGTAAGGTTCTCGGTGGTGCTAAATGACAATCTGTTCTGAATTTATCATGCCCATATGTCATCAGTAACTACTTACAAAACACACCTCTCATTTTAGATCCAAGTTTGCATCTGCTCCAAGGAAAACATGTACCATCTCCCTGTATATTCCTATCAAGTCTATATTAGACAACACAAGAGTAAGATGAAACAGGAAAAATCCCTTTTTATATTATGGGGAAATTGATAACAACTGACTCTCGTTTTTACCTGACTTTACCTGAATATAAAATCTCAGTGCAGAAAATATCTCAAAATACTTCACCATATTTCTGTGACATGTGAAGGGATATTGTAGCTCAAGTACTGTCCCTTATCAGAAACATTCTGATACTTCATCTGTGATTTGTCCATCCCTGTTTCATTACTCCATCATACAGGTAAAGGACATCTTTAAAATAAGGATCCAGACTGAGAGCAATCCATCCCTGAATACTGAGATGCCATATAGCTGATAAGGTTTATGAGAGGCTATGGCTTCAAAGGAATTGATTTATAAATGTTTTTTCTTTTTAAATATGCAGCTGGACATCTAGTATAATTTACAGAAGCATATGACTGGCTTATATACTTAATTTTCATTGACTAACAACCAATGTTTAGGTGTTTCTATAAATCTCTCTGGCTGTTTCTCTTCATCTTTAGGCATGTAAATGCTTTGAAAAGGTGAAACAAAAAAATTCAGGGCCTGATTTTCAAAATCTTGGATCTTACATGACATCAATGGACAGATTTCAAAAATACTCTTTTCTCAGCGTCCTTAACTCTTGCAAATTCTGCACATTTCGTGTCATTATTTGATATATACCTTTTCAGGAATTTTAAACTTCTAGTCTGATAAAAATAAACCATACTGCATAGAAGTCTGCAATCCCAGAATATAAAAATTTTAACAGCAGTATTTACAATTAAATGGGGTTTTTTTACAGTTACAGTGATGCAGAACAAAAAAACTTTTAAAGTACAATTCTGCTCTAAATAAATATTGTTGGTGCTTTGTTTGCTTAGCTTACTGATTTTCTATATCAAGAAGATATAGAAAATATTTTAAAATTACATTTTCAAATATCTTTCTGATTCAATCCTTGTGCCTTCAGGGAGAAACTCAAAGGAAGGTAATAAAAATGTAGCAGTTCTGCTGTTGTACACTGTAGTAATAGAAACAAATTTTCATCCTCTTAGATACATCAATTCCAGGAGGAATGGGAGAGCAAAAGTTTACTTTTAGCATCCAAATGAGGAACCATGTCAGACAGCAGCCTTGTTGAACAAGAAGGTGCCATGACTGCTCACCAGAACAAGACTACTTTAAAGGGTTTAAATGACTGTGTTTTATTCAATTGACTGTGTTTTATTCAATATTCAGAAGGGATTTAAATTTCCAAATATTTTTCTAAGGGATGTTTCTGCTGAGCTGGTGCTGAAATTCCAAGTTGGAGAACTAAGGAAGAGTTTTAAGATCCAATTATAATGAAAAAAGAAAGCAAATTATGCCCTACAGAAATGCTGACACCAGTATAAACCCAGTGACCTTCCCCAGAGCTGCCTTCGTTATTAATGTTGTTATTTACTCTTTGGTGGTACAAGGTCACGTGTGACTTTTGGAATTTTTTTGCTGACATGAATAATAATATCTTGTACAGCTCCTTCTCCTTCCCCACCATCCCTGCTTCCTGTTAACGTGCCAATATGGATCAAAACTAGGCCAAAATTATTTTGGCGATAACACCTGAGATGAGATGTAATTAAAGTGATTGAACTGCTGTGCTTTGAAACATTTGGCCAAGCTACTGAAGGTGGATGGGATGCACTGCACCATTCCATCCATCTGCTTCCCAAACCACAAGTCTTCCTAATAGGAGAGATGTTACGAGTTTCTCGTTGTTTCACAAGGCTATAGTTAGGGCTGCAAACTCCTATTTTTGGACACTTTAGCGACTACTGTGAGAGTTTGTGTGATAAGTAAGACTAGGAAGGCAAATTCACATCTTCCCAAATTAGCAGCCTCCATGGACCCATTTTTCTGCTCTTTGTCCCATTTTGTACAAGACCAGCTGCCCTTGTGAGGGTATAAAGGAAGGTGCTACCCATATGTACTCAGTGTGGTGTGCTGCAGGAGCTAAATGGCTCCTCAGCAAGAGCTTCAGTGTCTAATGGTATCGGAGTTATAGTTAGGCCTGGAATACATTTTATTTTTTCAGAAGTTTGCTGGTTTTCTGATTATTGTTTTTTAACTAGAATTGATATTTTAAAACCAGACAATATAATCAGAAAAGTTTTGGGAAGAACTTCATAATTCAAGAGAAAGTAAGAAAATACTCAGGAAGTTTAAAAATCCCTATTTTCTTATGTTTGAACTCCAAGTTTAGATTTTAAAATCACAGCAATTCAATTTCATTTTAACAAGATTCAAGGATGTTTTAAAAATTAGTAGCAACCTAGAAGTGGCTTCTTATTGAGATACCAAACATGTATTAATGTGACTTAATCCTGTATGAGATTTCCTAATTCAAAATAAGCCAAATGCAATTTAAGCTCAATTATGCATGAAAATTACTCAAGAAATGTACAGTTAAAACCTTTCAATAAATTATGTATAAAATTGAGCTATTCTGCCACGTGTTCAGAAATGCAACATCTCAAGGACACCACATTAAAAAAATTGTGGGTGAATATTGAAAACACAAAATATAATTAACTGTGACTGCTTTTAGACTCACATTTTTCTACCTGATTAAAATTTAACCTAAATAAATTAAAAATCACTGGGAATAAAAATTGCCCAGCAACCTGAAGCCTCTTCCTAATCTTTATGCACTTGCTGAAGTTTTCTTCCTGTAGTTGTGTTGACTTCAAATGGATCAGCTCTGTGAAGGTTCCAGATAGATATGGCATTTTTGCAAAGGTCCCAGTAGGGAAAAGTGAAGAATGTAGTCTTATCCTGCTAGAGCACAAACATGCAGGGCGTTCCCCAGGCAGGAATAACGACGAGATGAAAGGAATAGTCACAGTCCCAGCAGCTCTCACACTGTCAGTGCTACTTGCAGCAGACAAGGTGTGTTTTTCAACTCAGCTCCAAGACACACGAGGACCTCTTCCCACCCAGCCCGGCCTCTTGCAGTAAGATTTAGCTCTTGTTAATTCAAAATTGACAAGGGTGATTCCACTCACACCTCTTTTATAAGCAGGCCAGTCACCTCTCCCTTCCTTCCTTCTCAAACAAGAGCAGTTCCAGGGGTTTATCAGTGCTCACTGGTACACCTGAGAGGACAAGAAAAGAGGTTTGTGGCAGAAACAAAACCACCTGCGGCGAAGAGCTGCAGCCTAATTAAACTTAACTGTCCCCCAGTGCTTTCTTGAGAATAGTTGCTCAAAATTACCTCAACTAATCCACTTCCTTAAAACCCCCCGAGGTTTTGTTTTCCTCCCTTTTATTAGAATTCTACCTTTCTAATACCCACGATTGTGATAATGTTGCTTTTGATTCACGTTGGAGAATCTGCAAGCAAAATTTGGCCACCTGGCATTAAGACTGAAGTGCTCATCTTGACAGCTCTTCAGCCTAAGGAATGTTTTCATCCCTTGCCCACCAGCATAATCCCAGAGCTCTCCATCTGACAGCACAAGTTGCAGGCTAAACTGTTTATTAGAAGTTTTTGAGAATAACCAGAGTTAGGTACTGGAAACAAAAGTTCCCACTGACTTAAACAGCAGATTCAAGGCCCTGGAAAGAAAATGAAAAAAACTTTCTTGTTAATGAGAAAATATAATCTTCTATTTATATAACTCCTTTTTATTCCAGAGAACCTCATCAGTTTGGGCTTGACCTTATCTTTCTCCCTAGTTTGTTCACCACTTACATATTTTCTATGCAGTGTCTCACAATTAAGTGGATTGCAAAAGTAGAATTAGGCCCTTTCTAAGTGAGTAGCAATCTAACTATAAATGAGTAATAATCTAGCACTTGGAAAAAGCCTTTAAGAGGGCAAAAGAGCACTGCAGTGTTGTATAATAACTGTCACAGCTGAGTTCAGGACTAGGGGAGGAGATCTCAAAAGGAAAAGGCAGAATTTAGGTGCACAGATAAAATGAAATTAGAAAAATGCAGTTCAACTGTGCTGGCATTTCAATATCAGCACGTAACAAGAGCTCACTGGAAATTCTCAGGAGGAATATGTTTCCTTTGGAAAATGCTGATAATACCAAAATCTGAATGTTTGGCTGGACTGTGTGCTATGGCAGTGCCATGCCCAGAAATCAGGCAAGGAAGGGATTTCTGCCACATCCTGCATTGCCCAGTCTAGAGCTCACTCTTTGCCCAGTTGCGGTTTTTCCCTGAATTTTAGGCATGGAACAAATATCCATTCTGCATGCCAGGAAACAGAATTGTCCATGCTTCCCTTTTTCAAGCCACTGCTAAAAAAAATGTTTAGCTACTTGCAGCCCTGGGGCAGGACTCTGTCCCCCGTCTCTCCACCATCACCACATCCCAATGGATCGGGTGTGCCTGTCCTGAGGCCCAAAGCAAGGGTTTCTTATCCTGTGCCACGTGCTGTGATGCTGGGCACACCCACATGATTCCACACCTTGTCCCATGTTCACGAAGGAGCTCCATGTTCTTGAGAACAAACTGAATTGACCTGGCACTGAAGAGCTGCTGGGCTGGAGAGTCTCATAGAGATGGAACAGAAAGCTGCTTCTTAGTTAATAAAAAGTTGAAAGGACTTTTCTCCCGATTTAATAATGATGATGATGATAATAATAATTTCGTCTTCACACGAAATGTTGAAATTTATATTTCTATTAAGAAACATTTTGTTTGTTTCAAAAAATAAAATGTTATTTTCTGCAAGAATTATTTCTTTGATGTAATATCACAAAATTGAGCTTCTGTTTTTCTACCAGTGAAGTCTTAGGACTTCTAGTCTTTACAGAAATGTCATAGAACTCAATCGTGTATTTTTTATTTAACTTTAGCAATAGATTATGGGTTTTATGAAGCCTGATGGATGCATACACTTGGCCCTTGACCTTGTGTTTCATTTCCTTGGTATTCCATTCATTTTTCCATGGTTTTAATGAACATATTGGTTATGGTCTTATCTTTATCACAGAATTGCATTGGTAGAATTTAGTATATGAGTTTAATCTAATATGGTTAAACCATTGCAGAAAAACTCATGTTTCTTTAAGTTCATTTTGAGTGGCTTCTTTTTTTTATTTTATGTGAAATTACTAGAAATATTTTAATGTAGTTGATAACAGGCTACTCTTCTCAGTAAAGAATAGGGTATTAAATCTTTTGCATTGCTGTAATTACACTGATAGGAAATCTGGTTTATCTTATATGAATGCTACTTTCTCATATAATCATCCTCTGTACACAAGAAAAAAATTAAAGAAACCTATAGATTTTCTTGCTTCTGATGAAGGATCTATTTGAGAACATTTGGCATTGAAAAATAATACAGCTGTAAAAAGTCTATTTTATCTTCTTGGCAGTCAATTTTCTGTTTAGGTGAATCTGAGTAGTCATGTAAAGGACGGGTTTTTTCCATTTCAAATATGTACATATATATGTATATATATATATCAGAGTGGCCTTGTGGCCTTCTGGATCTTTCCTAAGTAATATAAGGTATGTTTAAGCATTATATTCTGCCCTCAAAGTGTGAGTTTATGCACAGAAGTAACACTTCTGTTCACAAAAGCAAAGCCTGGTGCATTTACATTAACAGTGAGGACCTTTGATGTTGCTCATTATTGTGCTGTTACAGCCATACTGTGGTGCTTACTGAATTTGGCAACTTAGAGCAACACGGAGAAGGTAAAGGGGAAGCAGTTGTGACCCTAACTGGTTTATGAACACCCCTGAACCCATTCAGTTTGCACATATATAATGAACACTTTGTAGGAAAAAGTGGAGATGAGAGACAGAAAGAGGATAAACACAGACTTATGTATCCAATAAGCTAGAGGAGATTATTTTTCTATTTTTCAGCTGGATATAGCTGCATCCCACTAAATTCAGTCTCTCCTTAATGGGATTCTTTGTATACTTTGATCAAAACCACAGGAAACCACTAAGAAGAATACAACTCCTTCCCAGCACCCCCTGTTATTTTGACCGGCTTTGATCTCTGAGGCAGCTGTGACTTGAAAAGTTTAAGAGATAGATCTGTAATTAATAGCAAGGAAGCCAAAACTGGAAAATGCTTAAGACGTAAGAAATAATTTTTGGTAACAAAAAGGACTATAATTTTATCTCTTCAAGGCAAACACTCTTATTTACTAATTTTATATAACATACCTGGCATATCAGATTCCTCTGCATTGGAAGGTAAATGTCAGTGGCAATGCCAGATGCTCGTTTTGAGTGTCTGGGTACTTTGAGAACCTGAACTTCATTTTCAGGTTATAGATGGACCTGAATATCAATAATTTCTCTTTGGAATTCTTCAACACATCAAGCCATTGCAAAGGTTTTGAAACCTGCACTTTTTACTGAGATTTCTGACCCACTGAAGGATTTTATTCAATTGACTTCACCTCTGTGTATTTCAATTTCCCCATGTAGAAACTGAGGATCATCTAATTTCTGCATATTACTTTGAGGCCTATTGATTGCAAGGGCTGTATAAAGACAGTACCATTTTTATAAGTACTATTTTTATTTTTCTGCAATACCTCCATCTTGATAATCAGAATGGTTTGGTTTTGATTCAAAGTGATAGGAAGAGACTTAAATGAAACAGGGCAGTTTGTGGATATAGAAGATTCATATTTTTGTTACATAATTAATTTCGATATGAATGCATATATTTCTCTTGGGATTTCCTGTATACAAAGTCTTCCTGAAAAGTTCAGAGCTCTCACCTCCCTGAACTGTAAATTATCGCTCTGTGCAACAGGTTAGACTGTGTGTATCTAACAGTATTCTTAGAAGCCCGTTTTAATCATTTCGGAACAATTGATGACATTTTTAATATTTTTAAAGATGCAATAAACAAGATGTTAAATTACCTAAAGAAGAATTATATTCTGTTTCTCCAGCAGACAATAATCTCAGGCAAATTCTAGCTCTGAGTGAGGTAAGATTTACTCCATCCCTCTTCACCGTCAGTGCAGAGGGAATTTTTGAGTATAATTAGACCTGAGGAGCTGGGCTCCTGTTAAGAGTTTTCTCATGAGTAAGAGAGAGGTGAGCTCTTGTTGTTTGCATCTTTGTCTGCTTCTCCCAGCCAGGGATCCGTCATTAATGAGTTGTTCTGGAGATAAATAGTGCCCTGGTGACACTGGAGGGAACAGGAATAGCAGCAGGGGTGTTGCAGGTAACCCTCCTCAGCCTTAGGCTTCGCTGATCAATCAGCAGTGCCTTGGAGAGCCGACAGCCAGGAGGGTTTGGCTCTTTATCCCTACATGATGATTTCCCCTCTGCCTCATCTTTGGCATGTTTCAGTTTGGAGCTCGTTAGATATGTAACTCAAAGCATTATGCATTAGAACCCAAGCGTACAAGCAGGGGCAATTAATAGTAGATTTATAAATGTCACCGGCTGGTGTCTTCATTGTTGTGGCACACAAAAGGCTATTCTGAACTGATTCCTTAAGGCACAAAATCAATGAGTAAAATTGTTTAAAAAGTAGATAGAGCTCCTTGTGCTTCTTGTTGGAGTAAAAAGCATTAGTTCCCTGGGGAACTGTGGGAATCGCACTCATTTTCTCAAGAAAAGAAAATTTAAAAGCCCTCAACAAGCACTCAGGAAATGGCACTTTGCATTTGATGCTTGGTCATGGTAAAAATATTTATTCAGTAGAAGAATAACCATAAGAGAACATTTTTAAGAGCTTTCATACAGATTTTTTCCACCCAGACTTATATCAGATATAGGTCTGTCAACACCTGAAAAGTGCATTGCAAAAATTTTTCCAAGAAATAAAATGAAACTATTCTTTGAGAAACAGGAAACTTCTGAGTTGGATTTTTTTTTTTTAAAGTAGCCGTTTCCATTGTGACATTTGAATGTTCAGACGTGACATTAATGGTTTGTGGGGGTGAACTGGCCAGTGACTCACAAATGGCTCCTGAATTTGCTATTCCAGGAAACAGCAGGCAAAGGAAAGCTGCAGAGTCTATCAAGAGTTCAGCTGTTTGATCCACTGCCTGGTAAAATCTCCAGGCACTATGCCCTGCTCTAATCTGTTTCTTATTATTTGTAGTTGAAACTATTTTTAAGTCAGTCAGCAATTACATATTGTTCTTTCTATTTGCTACAAATGTAATTAAAATAATACTGGTACAGGATCTAGTCATGTTCATTTTTTTTCTTGGAAATATGTTTGCCTGAGCTGAAGTAGAGGTAACGTTGAGGCCACAGTGTTATATAGTTCAGCCCTACTTTGCCACCTAATGCCATATTTCTGAGATTAGCTTTTCTCAAATGATTCTTTTGCTCCAAGCCACAAGCCTCAAATTCAAGAATGAGCTGAAATAGCCGCTGGCTGGAAAAGTTACAACTGATACAGATACCCACTGGAACTGGATTTTAGAGAGAACATTCAGGTTATACAGAAAAGAACACCAAATTATATGTCATTAGTCATGGGTACAGTAAATGTTTTGAAAAATATAATTGTGGGCTAATGCATTTGGGCTAAATCCACTTGCTGCCTCAAGTCCTGTGACTTCAGTAGTGTTTGATATTGTCAAATTCTGACCTTCCTATATCAATATTTTCAGAAAAACTTTTGGAGAGTGACATAGCTTTTGGAATTCATGGAGATTTCAGTATGTTTTGAGAAGGTCCCAGAACACTGCAAATCATATTCAGGAGAAGATCACTAGAGAATGTAGAGGTCATTCCTTAACAATACATCTCTGTTCAATATGTCACTTCAATATATGCTTCATCCAGAGGCTTGCAGGTTACAGTGTCATGCATCCCGATCTCTCCTGATTTCTTTTGTCTTGTATGTGACTAAATCTGTAGGTTCTGTTGTTACATCTGACTGAAAGAAGTCTGACAGCAGAAAAGAGCCAGGAAAGAACTTCCCATGCTCTAGGTCATGAAGGGCCCATCTGTTCCACACAATGAAATGGAGAGCAGTGTAACTTCTCTAATCAATGTTCCTGAACCAATGATTCTGCCTGCAAAGATGGTGTTACTGCCTCAGATTTGGCACTGCACCAAGGCAGTCACGTTGCTGTCAAGCCCTCAGTGCTCTGTGCACTGTCTGAGTGTCCCAGTGCTGGTTGCCAGTGATGGGTTCTCCTAAAAGACCACAATTGCATGTGGGATTTACTTGTAAAAGGCATATCAAAGTTGAAAGATATATTATAGATCAGACTGTGTGGATCCTGAATTATGTCACAGCCCAGAGAGCTCATCAAACTAAAATTTGAATCCCCTATCTCCCCTGGGGCTGTGTGACAGGAACCAACCACAGGTATCACCCAGTGTGGTCACATACCAGGAGCAGCTGCACAATCCACCAGCATCACTCCAGCTCTGCGTGAGCTGTGGGCTGGGATTTCTGTGCTGCATTGCTCAGAGGCACAGAGCAGGAGATCACCATTCATTTTTCTCCCCTGGTGTTTGGCACAAACAAGAAATAGCTGGAACTAAAACGGTTAGCATAGGTTTATTAACTTTGAGGGAAACAAATCATAAAAGGGTAAATTGAAATTAACTGGGTTGAACACAGGGTAAATCAATAGGATTATACAAGGTTTACAAAAAGGGAGGACTTTCTTCTGTTCTCTGACCTTTTATGAAGACAAGCTTGAGGAAACACACAAGAATTAGAAGATTCTGAGCTCTAGCTAAATAGCAGTAACCACATGTTTCTAGCAGGTGCTCTAAGCCCTGAACAGTGGGGTTTTGCTACATGATGTCTTACTTGTTTAAATCCAAAAAAGGACTTGACTAAGGACAGAAAGATGCAGGTGGCTATGAACTCTGCTTCCAAAAGCTCAGTGGCATCTCATTTGCTCTGGTGGGAATGCAGACGGAAAATTTTTTCTCAACAGACAACTGATCTAAGAATAACTCCCTCAAACTGATTTTCAGGCTTCTTTTATATGTAGATATTAAACAGAAGTAATTCTATGACTACTAAGACAGTTTTTGTTATTGGGAATTTGCATTTGAAGTTGAATTGAATTGGGAAAAAGTTCCCTCTAATTTATTTCCCTCTAATTTTAATTCCCATTTTGAATTTTAAGTTCTTGATGATTTCAGCTCACCATTCAGAGTAGTTTGTCCTATGGCTGCATAGTGTATTATAGCAATGACTACAGCCTGAGTTGTTGCTGCAGGCAGCAGTTGCTGCAGTATCTACTATATTATTAGAAACTGATTGAAATGATTTTGAGTATGAAATATAAAATTGTCATCTGTGCAGTGAATCATACTCATTTTCAGAAATATATCTGTGCATATATATATACCAAAATTGCAGATGTTTCCATTCCTGAAATATGATTCAACTTCTATCATACCTTTTAATGTAGCCAAACAGTTGTTTGTTTCCTAAAGCTAATGGTGAGTCAAGAGTAACATCAAGATGCAGTTTGATAAATGCTGGGCTAGAATAAGGTGATTAACTGTATAGTTGAGATCACTTGTAGCTCCTGGGAAAATACAATCCAAGACAAAGAAGTAAATCATAAATTAATGAAACCTCCTATATGTGCTTTGGATGTACTCTGGATGAGTTATTTAAAAGTATAGAAAGAAACTGGGAAGCAAATAGCCTGTTTCTTCAAAAACTTGATGAAATGCAACAAAAATTGGATTCAACCTGGTAAAATGCCAGTTAGTCTGTCTCAAGAAAAAGAATTCAAGTTCTACATACTTACTGTGATGGACAAATCTGGAAAGGAATAACATGAAGGACTGAGAAACTGTTGGAATGTCTGTGCTTGTGCAGCATGAATAAGGAGGTATTGTTCAACAACTCTGGTAGAAGAATACATAAGTTTCTAGGTACCTCATTACAACAAACAAATTGAAGGTCATTGAGTGTTGGGCAGAAATACCTACAGAGGGATTTTTGTATAGACAAAAAGGGAAGGTGGGAATAGATCAATATTTATAGGCTGGTGAAAGGAAGGTTAAGTGGTTGAGAACAAAGAACTGCCAACAGTCTGCAAAGGGGGGATAAGCAGCAAGAAGAAATTAAAACTTGGGCTGAATACTAAGATAAAAACTCTGATACAGAAATGCATTTCTAGAAGTCTCCCAGGGGAACTATTTTAACCTCATTGCTTGAAGAGTTGGACTGAATATGTTTCTGGGAATAAGTCATTTCCATTAGGATCAGGACACAACCTTCTCACCAACTCCCATTAACTCCACTGCATTGTGTATGTGCCTTATGTGGTGGCAGCAGCAACTGGGCTGCCTGTTAGTGTTTGGTTGGGCAAAACTCCAAACAAATGCAATTCAGACCCATGATGGGAGCTGGGACCAGTCCCACCTCCAGGATGAGTCTGTATAGATCTACATTAAATACCCCCCACAACAACTTGGAAACTCATAAGTCATTTGTATAACAATAGACACTACAGTAATTAACTTCTTTATCTATAAATAACTCCAAAGTGAACTCAGATTTAAAAATAGTATCTGTCTTTGCTGTTTGTGAGTTTGCAGACTGTGGCTTTCCTTCTGGATTTACTTTTCGACAACTCAATGACTTTCTCTTCTGGCCCTTAGGAATTTTCCTCGTGGGAGCACTAAGTGTCTCAGTGTCTTTGCTTGGGCTGCAGACAAAGCTCCTGTCATCTTCTCATTCCTCTTTTGCCATATTGTACCAGTGGGACCATCTTCAGCAAACAGGCTCAGATGCTTCCATGGGAAGGAGCAGTCTCCCTGTGGGCTAGATGGGTCCATCCAGCTCAGACACAGTTTTAAGGAATATTCTCAGACTGAAAACACCCAAATCAAACATTTACTGTACATTGCAAGCTCCCATATTACTCATATCCCACCTCTAGTTCAGGAAGGTTTAGAAAAAGTTAAAAGCCTTCAAACTGTTTGGTAACACATGTGAAAGTAGTTATGACCTCAAATCACAGATAATCCAGATAAAAAATACTGAAAGCTACGGCTGAACCTGGCACTGACAACTCTGCTGGAAGACACAGTTAGATGTGTCACCTAAAGAGGAATAAAAGACAGATTTCCCACGGCAACCTTTGCAACCCAATAAGATGCTGGTGTGGAGAAAGCTTTTGCTGTTTGCATCACGTGATGCCAAGACTATATTATACCTTTACATTCACATTATTATTAAATTTAGTAAGTAAAAGTCTATGCAATTATATCCCAAATCATTTGGGGTGAGTAGCATGAAGTAGCACAAAAGCACACCACCTTTCTGTTAGTTTTGTGTTCTAGGACAGATAAAGAGATGGTTTTCACCAACAGGATCTTTTTACTTTTCAAGTATGCTTTGCCCTGTAGAAATGTCCTCTGGTGTGTTTTGTTTGGTTTGTGGGAGTACAGTGTGTGCCTGAGAGTAAATAATGACTCTTAAGATGATTAACATGTTATTAAACTACGGGATAATCACTGTCCTGTCAAGTGTCAGTGCGTGTGTTTCATCAGCCCCACGTGACCGCGCTGGACTGCCCGTTGCTTTCTTTGATCTAAGGAGAGTATTTTTCATGGTCAGCTGCTAAATGTGACCCCTTTGGAACTGCAAAGAGCATAAAGAAAACAAAGGTGGATAAACATTACTAAGTCACTCAAAAAAATAATGTTTTTTTGGTACCATTTGAAATAAGCCCAAGCTGACTTCTCACGTGGCAACATTCTGGTGGGACCGGTAACGGCGAACAGCTGGGGCACAACAAAGTGTGAATTTGCAAAAAATTCTTCATTTCAGAGTGGCTGATGAGTCACATACAGGCACCTGCACGATGAAATGGACCTAAGCCACCTGCTACAAGTGCTTTTACCTGAATTTATGCCAGGGCCTTGAGTACATGCCCTTATGGAGTTTAGTTGGATGAGCTAAGGGGTTTGGTGTACTGAGCTCAAGATCAGCACCTTCGCTGACAAGAACTACCAAGAAGAAAAATAGAAGTGAAGGCTTGCCCCTCCTTTCCCTTGAGGAATTGCTCTTACATTGAGGGTTTGCTGTTGGTTTTGCCATGTTATTTTGCAGCCCTGTTACAGTTGTGTCTGCACCAAACTCTGACCTCCAAACTTGAACCTAGACCCAAACACACTGGTTGGTCTTCCAGCTGGAGCTGCCTCATCCCTGAGGGCTCACTCGGCTGTCACTGGGCTGTGTCTGGCTCTGATCACTGTCCCCAGCCTTGATCCTGGTGCTGACTTGCTGACCTGCATCCCAGCTCCTCAGTGGGGTCACTGCTCAGCCCTCTTGTTGTGCTCAGCACCCAGCTCACCTTCCCTTCCACACAAAGGTGCCCTTCGCTGCTCTCAAACAGTTTGTCACTTTACTGATTTCATGCACCTGAGTAACTGGGTTAAGTCTACTTGGTTTGGGGATTCCAAATAAAATAAGTGAATGGCCATAATAATTCCTTTCCAAGGTCCAGTATGTTGCATAGTTAATAACTGAAGTCAAACTTTTAAGTAATGCTGTATTTTACCCCAAGAGATGAGTGGGACTGAAGGTAAGACAGAGACACCCTGTGAAATGCTACATTCAAACTACAGTTCCCCTGCTGAGACACTTTAATTTCTACCATCCTGTGGCTGCCTCTTTTCAGCTCCGAGAGCCACTGTACAAGATAAGAGAACAGTGCCTTCCTCCACTGAAAAATTAATTTGTTTTGTTTTTTGGGTTTTGCCATGGAGCCAGCTTTAGATCACTAAGATGTGTCATGCTGCTAAGCTGTGGGACAGCTTGATGCACAAAGGGATGCTCCCCACTGAAAATGCAAACTATTTATGCTGTATATTTTTCTACCTAAGGAATCTAAAGATTTTTGCTACTAATAGCTTTCCTTTTTTCCTGTTACGAAACAGTGTCTGCAGTTTTTCCAATTGCAAAAAGCTGTGTTTCCATTCCAGTATCAGTGAAGCCAAACACCTCTTGTACTCTTATCTTACTTTGCAATATATTTTTCTTCTCTGTGATCGTTATTGTAAAGCACAAAGGCAATAATATGTTTTCTCGGGAAAAAAAAAAATATAAATATTTGTATATCAGACTAGCCAAGCTTCTGCTTTCTCCTGCTTTTTCTGGCTTCTAACATAGCTCTTACACACCAAATGACTGTTTCACCTCCCAGCTGTGTGAGGTGCAATTTCTGAAGCTGAGTACAGAGGATTATGGCCCATTTCAGATACCAGCAGGAACTATTGCTCAGAGTTACATCTTAGAGTTCCACAATGGCCCTTGTTGTATTTTGATACCTTCATTTGGTCTTACTGAAAATCTTACATATCTTAATCTACTTTTTCCCTATCCTCCATTTACTTGTGGTTGAGTGGGTTTTTTGACAGCATTTTGCCACAAATGACTTGTCAAAGACTCTGTATAGTTTCTGACCACCTGACACTGTAAATTGTTCTTCTGCTACCCACTCCTTACAAGAAGGCACTGCTAGCTCTGGGTAGGGAAGGCTTTTTCTTTCATCTTGGCACTCAGTGTCAAGACAAACCTTCATAACCTTCATAGTCTAGGGAAAACCCCCTCTCAAATTTTGAAATTTCCAAACCTCTTCTGGATTGCAGGAGCCAGAACACTCTTTCGATGCTAAATACTATTTAAATTAACTGATTTGAAGAAAAACTGTTCCTTATATTTTTCAGATGTACTTTGATCACTCCTAACCCAAGGCAGACTTTTTCAGTTTTAGAGAAGTGAAGTACTACATTTGCATTATGAGATAACAAACCAACTTAGAAAGGTGAAAGATAAAAAATAATAGAATGCTGCATTTGAGGACCTGACAATAACCTGTTTTCTTGACTTCCACTGAAATTTCTCAGAGGCACATTCTGGTAGTGGGGGCTGACAAGGCAGTTAAACCACATCTGCTTGAAGTGTCACTTTTCAGGACCAACCTTCTCCTGGACTGTTAACCTTCTGTTTAAACTTTTGATTGCACATCTGGTATCTGGCATTACCCAAGCCTTACAGCATTTTTGAAAATGCCACATCATTTCCTTCCAACTTCTCAACATTCTATTGGAGATTTGATTAGCTCTCCCTGTCAGTGAAGATACAGATTAGAACTCAAGCAGCCTGGATGGTGCCTATAAGGATTTTTGTTGACATCTTTTTATAGGCAGCATGTTGACATTTTGTACAGATGGAAAAATCTGGATTTGTTTCTCCCACTTACTGTTCTCCTACACATGTACACACAGTCCCTGATGTATATATTTGCCAGTTTTAGGAGGATCAGATCAGTAAAATTACAAGAGGGGAGTTTTAAACACCGGTGGTTTAGATTTGTATGTTTGTTCCTCACTCACAATCAACTCAGCACAGAGCTACATCTGTAATTGGTTGCGACAGCAAACAGTGCTATTTGCATATGTAAGAACCTAATTTGTGGTACTAATTATCATCCTTTCTTAGCCCAGAATTGCAAAGGTATTTACATGCCTAAGCTACTTTTATGGTTTTTTGAAACCTTCTTATGTACCATTCTGTGGTTTTAGCTGTCAATACCTTTAAAAACAGAATTTGGTATCAGTGTCATAGAATGTGCTATGAGAGAGAGATTAATGAAACGCACAATTTGCATTTCAGGTTGTCTCTGCATTTGATTTTGGACACAATATTAAAGGTTGGAGTATTTTGGTATGGTTTGGGTTTTTTGTAAGAGAGAAATTCTGGCCCTTGCAGCACTTTTGGCAGGGGTCCCTTACTCCTTCTCTAAATCACGGTCGTTAGCTGTGCACATACACGTCTTTCTTTCACAGCAGTATTGTTTTTTCACATTTCAAGCTACCTCCTTCTGTTTCTGCTCTAGATTTTCATCTATTTTAGAGCTTCTGTTTCCTGTGATTACGTATTTGGTTCAATGCCTTAATGAGACAAGAATTGAGAGGAAATCAACAGCCATATATTAATTACATTTCAGCAGTTCCAGTCAAACAGTGTCTGGACTTTGACACTTGATTGCACTGATGTATTTTGATTAATTTGTAATTACAGACAGCAGGGCAAGCATAGAAAGTTTAGTGACTGATTTCTGTCTTTCATGCTTGACCTGGAACCTGCTAAAGTCAACAGCAGCCCACAAAGTCTCCATCCAAAATCCCTCAAAGGCATTAAAGTGCCCATTAAAACCAGTGGCAGTTGTTTCTGTCTCAGCCTTTGTAACTTCTTCACTGAGCCAAAAGGCAGAGTGGAACATCAGGCAAGAGGTTTTATTGACAGATTTTAAAAGGTTTATGATATAAATTGGAAACCTCTAGTAATAAATTATAAACCTAAAGATAATTATGAAGTTCAGAGCATATTTTTTTTCCCTCGGCTTGTTAATTTACTTGCAAATAGGCTTTCTGGATTTAACACTGTGAGGAATTCACCAAATGTTTAAATAAACAAATATCATATACATACATCAGTTTGGCATTTCACTGTTCCATCTGGCCTCTGCTTTTGGTTGATGGGAAAAACAAACCTGATCTGTTGAGAGACTAATGAATGTCTACTTATGGCTGTTACTTACTGGAATTATACTGGCCAGATAATACTGGAATTAACTTCTCTTTCTATTTCTAAAAGTATTTCGTAATCACTGTATTTCCAGACAATTCTTTTGGAGATAAAAATTAATTGGAATCATATCACACCGATTCAGCTTATTATCTTTACTGAGAGTTTCACCTGCTAAAGACAAAACTAATTTTTCAACATATTTTATTTGTTTTAAAGGTATGCTCTTGCATTAAATGGGAGCAAATATGGAGATAATTAATCTGTGTTGTGAAGTTCCCAACTGTTTAACTCCTAAAAATTTTATTAAAACAGTCTCAACTTTTTAGTTTTAGTGTAGTTTAAATAGTGGCAAATTTTAAAGAAATGAGGAGGCTGCTAACTAGTTTGTGACAATGGTTACATGCCTGGTTCATTGCAAGCAATTAAGAAAACAACTTCTGATATCTGCTAATTGCTGTTTAGGCAGTATTTATTGCAAATGCTGCACAAATGGAATGTTAGAGCAACTGACCATGAGATACATAAATGAGTAGGTTGTTTTACCAGGAATAGAAGAACTCCAGCTAGTTTAGATCCTCAAAATATTTTTAGAGACTTCTTTGAACATCTTTGGAAAGTTCATACATGTGCTATGGCAGTTTAGAAAGATGAAAATTGCTGGGAAAAGAATTTTACAATGAAAACATGAATACTGCTCTACTATGAATAAGAGACTTAATAACCAAGAGTGGCTGCATGCTTAAAGATCCCCTTGTAGTGCTTGCAGCCTTGAGGTAAAATATTCATCCCTTGGGAATGTAATTTTTGGGTTTAAGGAGCGATCTACTCTGCTGACTGGAAAGTTGTGATTTTTACAATCACTCAATCTAAAACTTAAAAATCAGGATGACTCCCTTTTGGTATAAAGTAGGAGATACTGTCAGCCAGTGGAGTGTTAGAAGCTGGAAAATCCATGAAAACCTCACAAAAACCTGTTTACTTGGCATACCTTCTGCTGAGCCCTCATGAATCACAGGAATTTGCTCCATAGGCAGTATTTCTAGAGGTACTGCAGGCTGTACAGGTGGGTGTATGTACATATTGTCTGTGTCATGATTAGCACTAAGTTGCCCAACTGGTGTTCCTGTCAAATAAGCAAACCTTCCTTCACCACAGCTTGGTTTTCATATTTAGGGTAAAAAATGCCAATGCCAATGTTTCCTCCAGCAACATTTTCAGTCTTACCTGAAGCCTTTAAACACTTGTCACTACCCTGCAGGCACGAAGCGCTGCGCTAAGTGCAGGAGCAGCGCTGCTCACAAAGGCTCAGCAGTGCCACTGCCTGCAGCTTGGCACAAATCGACAGCACTCAGAGGGGGTTCTCCCTTGACCTTTCTTAACTATTATTTCTGTTGTACTCCAGCAGGGTCTAATTGTAGATTCAGAGCCTGGGCAGTTTGCACAGCCTGTCTTTGCATATTTATTACACGAGACTGGCTGTTCTTTGTCTACACAGTTTCTAGAAATCTGAGAAGTGCAAAGGTCCGTGACACCAGAAACAGGTGCTGAGCACACTCCAGGTAACTCTACATGTTATGTATTGTCTGAAACCACACCCTCTCACAGACCATGCCAAAACTGGACTCGTTAAAAATGGAAGTGCTTGAAAGGGCATGGCTTGGGTTGTTCCACCACTCTGAGTTTAGGGTTGTTTTCACATTTCCTCCATCAAATTTGGTGATTATGCCTGTAGATATGTTTTCCTCAAAGTAGGGCTACTAACTGGCTAGCAGTTATTTTGTGCTGAACATCCCTTCATCACTCTTTAGCTAAAATAATATCTTGGATTTCATACTATCTTTGGACAGTCCCTTTGCTGCTTCATAAATTAGCAAGTCTGGGCAGCAGGACTGCTTTTGGCAGAATTTGCCAAAAGTCTGACACAGCTGGAAGTACAACTCTTCATGCTCATTCTCATTAGCGCTGTTAATTCCCTCTTTCTTTTAGCCCAAAGAACATATTTAGTTGAACATTTCACTTCCATTTTCAACAGGCTAAAATTTATTTTCAAATCTGCCCAAACTTGGCAGAAAATAATCCTTTGACATGCATGATCTTGGAGGACCTTTTCATCAGTGATAAAACATGGCTCTTGGCATAAAATCCTTTCCTCCATGAGATTTTTCTTGTAAGCTTCGCTACTGATATTGGATATTTGGGAACATTTGAGAAGCAGCTTGACCTTGTTGCATTCAAGCTGTGCTTACTGGATTTGGATGAAAATCTGCTTAGTATTTCACATACCAACTTTGAAGTTCTATCAAGTCTATCAGTGTTTGGGTTGTTCAGGGACCATATCACTGTGAGTTTGACCCTGGGTTCAAAGCTGGCTTGGTGTAAATTCATCAGCTCTGTACTGTGGGAGTTACAGGCTGCAGGATGGATTTTTGGGAGCTGCCTTTTATCATGCACTGACCTAAACTGTCAGAAAATCTACATCAAGCGTGTTCAGACACGTCGAGTTTCAGAGGATTTGGAATGTTCCTTCCCAAGTAGGGTGATGTGTTGACTTGTATCACTTTCTCCTGCAGAATCAGGACACTCCTGCCCACCCTCTTGGTTTATTTAGCATATGGGATCAGGCACTACTCATCCAGGTAGTTCCTAAATCAATGGAACAGAGGATTAATAGCATGTGGAGCATGCCTCCTCCTCAGGCCTGGGGTCTCTTCAGCAGTATATCTACCCTTGGGTTTATTCCATACATATCATTATCCCTGCCTGAACTGTGTTGGCTGCTACATCCTTTTATCAAAATTATTTCTTCTTGGGTAACTGAAATAAAGCAAGCAAAGAATGAAAACAAAAACAGAAAATCCACCACTTAAAAGATGCAGAGATATTTTTTTAAAGCACAGTGAATATCCAGGCAGTAGCCTGCAAGAGAAAGAGATACAAAGGCTTATATGTGTGCTGAGTGAGGTGGAACAACACACAAAATGTCATAGTCTTGTTTTGCTTCTGAGTTCATTACTATAACCTGGAAAATAGGAAAGAAGATTACAAGTTCATGCTTAAATAACCTGCTCTGGCAGAGCTATTTCTGAAGATGGAATGATTTGAGGTATTTTAGTTTGTTGGATTAGGATAATTTCAGAATGTGTTTGGCCCATTTAAAGAACAGATTGCTTTAAATATAAAGGTAGCCCTCACGTTCGGGGGCAACTAATCCAATTTCTGTATATTAATGTTGGATAATTGACTGAATTTCCTAAAACGCAATTTATTTTTGCTCACAGAAGAAAACGTCTGTAAGAAGAGTCTGATATCATAGGTGGTTCTGCTTTGCCCATGATTTTTTGCTGGTGTGTTAAGTCCAGAAACCGCAACACATTGAAAGTATTTACTCATAACGTCTAATTTCTTGTGCATTGTGTGTGTGTATCTGCATATGAGACCAGAGAAATGCTTACACAAGCAGAGTTTGTGCTTCAAACAACTCATTTTATTGCTAGCTCTTGTATTTGCTAAGCAACACCAATTAACTCTTCCTCAAAAAACCCTTCCCTCAAATAAAACTGCCGCTATTTGCAGTTGTGCCACACAGCTCAGGACATTGCACTTGCTGCGTGATTCCCCCAGGAAAGGCTCGTTTCTGCATCAGATTTGTGCAGGTGCATTAAATGCATTAACCTCCCCATGTCAACCTGTGTCTAATCAGTCTCAATGTCTAGAAATTTCCATCTGGTGTTAATGGTGTTTTCCCACCGTGGTAACCAGAAATCTAAGTGCACACCTGGTCTCATACAGATCAGGAAGATTTTAAATCAAATTCCTGGCAGCTGTTCAGTACACAGTAAGTGTTATGCCTCCTTTATCTTCTGTTATATTAAAACAGGGGGACACGAAATGAAAATAAAATATAAATTTGCCCTTCCAGTGTCTTCCCCAAGTCTGCTATACCAGCGATATCCCTGCTGGCTTTGAACTGAACTTCTGAGAGCAGCATCTTTGATATGATCCTTGCCCTCTCAGTCATGCTGCTTCCTAGAGGAATCTGTGTCCCTGATCTGCTGACAGCCAGATTGCTATTTTTTTCTTCTGCATTGTACTGAGGGGAGAAGTGACATTATGCTGTTTGCAGTGGGTTTTCTCCCCCCTACCCCCCTTTTAAAATTAATTATTAAATGTGATGCCAGGGACAAATTATTCTTCAGGGCTGAAGAACTGTGATCTTTCTAATAGGCTTGGATTATTTCCAGCTGGTTTTAAGCACCTTTCTCCATTAGCTAGAAAGGTGATTAGCATGAAGAGCCTCCTGAGTGAAGTGTCTTTTCAGCATATAAAGTTAGCACTGGTGAACAGGAATGCTGAGCCCGGCATCAGGCCCATGGTAATGGCTCAGCTGCACCCTCAGCCCATCACCTTCTCCTGAGGGAATTGCCCATTTTCCCTCTGTTTCAGTACAGACTCTCTCACAAACAGGGCCAGTACATCCCTGCACACTGCACCTGTATAAAGTGCCAATGGGAGCCTGTTCTGTTTGAATGGCTGACGGGAGCCCGTCCACGGGACAGCTCAAGGAACCTGGCTTACAAATGCTGTGACCATCCCTGCCAGCGTGAGCCTCTCACCTCCACACTGCTGTGCTGGCTCACACTCTCCTGTTTATTCTCAGAATAGGTTGGAAAAGACCTCCAATATCATCGAGTCCAACCTATGACCAAACACCACCTTGTCAACTAGACCATGGCACTCAATGCCATGTCCAGTCTTTCCTTAAACGCCTCCAGGGACGGTGACTCCACCACCACCCTGGGCAACCCATTCCAAAGTTTAATCACCCTTTCTGTGAAGAAATTCTTCCTGATGTCCAGCCTACAACTCTCCTGGCGCAGCTTGAGGCCATGTCCTCTCGGTCCTGTCACTGGCTGCCTGCGGGAACAGCCCGACCCCCACCTGGCTACAACCTCCTGTCAGGGAGTTGTGGAGAGTGACAAGGTGTCCCCTGAGCCTCCTCTTTTCCAGGCTAAACACCCCCAGTTTCCCCAGCCGCTCCAAGTGGGACTTGTGGTGCAGATCCTTCCCCAGCTCCGCTGCTCTTCCGTGTAACTCACACCAGAGCCCTGACCAAGAGAGTTCAGGGGTCGCTCCCTCGGAAAGGAACGCGCTCCGGGTACCGTCTGGGATAGCGGGGCTGCCCCTCCTCAGCCGAGCCCCGCGGGTGCGGCGCCGCTGCCTTTTCCCGTAAAATCCCGCATTTGGAGCCGCTCCGGGCCGGGGCTGAGCGGGCAGCGGGGCGGGCACGGCGGGGGCGCAGCGCCCCCTCCCGGCAGCACCTCCGCAGGCACTGCCCGCAGGGGCCGCCCCGCCGAGCCGGGCGGGATCCGCACGGGGAACACCTCTGTGATTTGCACCTTGTGTTTAATTGCTCTCTCTTTCGTTGCTCTCTTTTGATTACCTGGAGACGCGCCCGAAAACAGGGCGGGCAGCCCGTGCTCAGCGCGGTCCTCCCGCCCGCCAGGGGGCGCTGCGGCCGCGCGGTCTCGCCCTGTCCCCGCTGCCCGTGTCGCGGTTCCCGTTCCGGGCGAGGCGGCGGCGGCGGCGCTGGGATGGACCGGGAGCTGCTCCGCCAGGCGCTGAGCCACCACGGCCCCGCGCTGCTGTCGCTGCTCCGCGCCGAGCAGCACGACAACCCCGACTTCCGCGGGCTGCTGCCGCCGCCCGGGGCCGCCCCGGAGCCGCCCCGCGGGGCCCCGCCGGCCGCCTGGTGAGGGGCGCCGGGGCAGCGGCCGGGCGGGCCGTGAGGGGCCGCGGGGCGACACTCACCGCGTTCTCCTTCCCCCAGGAAAGACAGGGCGAGCCTCGACACCGAGATAAAGCGCTTCATCGCCAAGAAGGCGGATCTGCTCTTCGCGCACTCGTGGAAACCCAACGGGCCGATCGAGGACACGATCGAGGAGAATGAGGGTGGGTGGGTCGGTAACGCCCGCGGGGTGGGTGAGGACACGCTGTAGGTAAGTGTGGGACACACTGCGTGTAAGTGTAAGGACACTGCACCTGAATTAGCGGTATCTTTAAAACAAGCCTAAAAACTTTTCTTATTACTTTATATGGGATGTACACAAGCTTCTCGTTGGCACAGATAAGTCAGATTTTAGCGTGTTTTGCTGCCGTGATGTATTCTGCTTTTTCAGGCAGTACTTTGGTCGTTTGTAACCGACTCTCTGCCCTGTGTTGCAGAGTGTTACGCTGTCATGCCGCCCCTGGAGAGGTTCATGGAGGTGCCCAGGGAAGAGAGGAGGGAATTGTTCTTCCGCGACATCGAGCGTGGCGATATCGTGATCGGGAGGATCACCTCCATCCGGGAGTTCGGCTTTTTCATGGTGTTGATTTGTCTGGGAAGTGGTGTCATACGGGAAATTGCAGATTTGGAAATCACTGTAAGATACAGCTTTGGTCAGTGCTCCATTTTTGACATGTGTTAGTTGCCTCTTGCATCTCTGAACGGAGTGGTGTGTGTGAAGGTGAAACTGAGCTTTGGGATGATGGGTGGTTGTCTCACTTTGTGGGCAGCTTATGATGCTTTGCTGAGCCAGGGAACACATCTTGTTATGACCCACACTCTATTACTTTTGGGTTGAAAAGTTCATCATTTCTGGATGCATGAATTTTTATTTGAACCAAGCCATTTTTTAAGTATCACAGCTCTGATGTACATTAAGGTTAAACACATCTTTCTATGGCTTAATCTTGGGGAAGAAAAAACCCCAACCTTTCAGCTTCATTTATGATATTCATGCTTTCTTGTGTTGCAGGCTCTGTGTCCTGTGAGGGATGTGCCTCCTCAAAGCAACCATGGAGATCCTCTATCTTATTATCAAACTGCAGACCTTATTCGTGGTGAGTAGTTGTAGAATTGCCGGGAATTGGTTTGTTTGGAGTCTGAAACGTTTCTGTACTTTTATCTCAACCTTTATGACTTCTTTAGCTGCAGTCAAGGATGTGGACCGTTACCATGAGAAGCTCACGGTGTCGCTTTACAGCTCAGCTCTTCCACCCAACCTTTCCAGTACCAAACTGGGCGTGATCACCTCTGATGACTTCCCAGTGCATTATAAGTAAGGATGTACTGCCTCTCTGCACTTGCTGGGTGTAGCCACTGTCTCTGAAGAGTGTGTCTTGACAGGTTGTCTGTCCCTTAAACTTGCCAGTGGTGTTTCTGATTTGACTGGATAATTACATACTTCTTGTTGTTCATCTCTTTAATATACCTGCGCCTGGATATGTGGGTGTGGTTGGTTTTTTAGCTACTTTCCCAAAATGTAAGGAGCAGAAAGCATAGTGAGGTGTCTGTTGCTTTGGGACTGTGTTAACAAACACATGAAAGAAACAAAACCCTTGAGAGACTGGAGTAAATTATTAACATTTCAAAACTCCCCTTAGAAGACAGGAGGACACAGCTAACTCTGCATTTTTATAATGGTTTTGTATGTTCTGGAGGTACCTGGATGGGTGCCAAAGTAGGTTTCAAAAGCTCACTTAAGATAAAGGATATAAGGGTTACTAAATATTAGAAAAATAAACGCCTGTAGAACAGAATGGCTTGTGAGCAGTAATATAAATATCAATATAGGCATTTTTATTCTCAATGTAAGGATGAAAAAATTGAGTATGGAGCCTGTGAGGTTTCATTTGTGTACATTGGTGCTTTTTTTAAGGCGAAGCATGGAAGTTGCTAATACAGGAGAGACATTTGAAGAGGTTTTACATCGTTCCCCAGGATTTGCTAATCCATCATTAGTTGAATACTTAGCAGAAAAACTAGGACTAAGTGAGTCAAATCCACCGTCTTTGCTGAGAAGTCTTCAAATGTAAGTGATTTTTATATTGTTCCTATACTGTAGCTCTGTGAAGATTATTCTAATCCATTGAAATAGACTTGTGAGTGGAAGTCCTAGACCAGTTATACTTAAACCTTTTTCATTTTGACTTGCATGACTGCAGCTTACATGTCCTTAAATATTTAAAAGCAAACTCCTCTACAGTAAAGAATTTTTTTTTTAAATTCTCTTGCTTTGAATAAGCAAGATACCTAATCACACACAATGTTTGATACCAAATACTTTAGGAATTTATTGCGTAACTCTTGTTATCTTCTTTGTATTGAAGCACAGGATGTTTAAGTTTTAATGTTTTCTGACAGATGTTTATTTTAGTAATAGATATGACCTCTTTAATAAAATGATGCCAAATATATACAATGATTGATGTTGTCAGCCCCACAAATGTTAGGCCCCAAATAGGTGTGAACTTGGTATGTTTCTATTAAACGTGCTGCAGCTGTACTTGTTCAATTCAGGACTTTTAGAATGGTTTGGGAAAAACTGGTTTCAGAAATAAATAACCTTCCTGACTGAGGGAGAGCAGTAAGGCATGTATGAATAGTATTTCAATTTATTTCAACTGCATTACATATTATAAGTTTAACTTCATAGACTCAGAAGGCCAACTGGATGTTTTTGTTTGTTTTTTTCCTTAAAGTAAAAATTTCAATGAAGAAGATTTTGCCCCTGCATTGAGGAAAAAGCAGTCTGCATCTTGGGCCCTGAAATGGTACGTGGTACTTCTTGTTATTAGGTTAGGTTAGGTTACAGGTTATATTTCTTCAAAGAAAATACACATTAAACCAGTTTTTGCACGACATGTGTAGTGATCTGCCAAGTGGGTATGTGATAGATAAAGTCCCAAGATTCAGTTCCAAAATGCATCTCAGCTTTAAGGGAGAACTTCTTAGAATGTTTATAATATACTGGCCCATTCATGAGACTGAGAGCAAGATTTGTGGTAACACCAAGTGCCCAATTCTCTGTTTTTCAGTGGAGTGTTGAATGACCTCATACTTGTCAAGTCGTTTAAGCCTCAGACTGTAAATGTAACAAGTGCACTTGCTGTCTTTGGAAAGTTAAATGTATTTCCCTTGCTGCATTTGGAACAGCAGCCCTGGATATGTGCTGTTGCTTTTACACTATGCAGTGTATTTGCAACTTTGAGTAATTGCAAAAAAAGTTGCTTATAACGTTAATTAAATTTCAATTTTTTTAAAAAGTCTGTAATGAAAAGTTCTGAAAATCAATTTACATTATTCTCTTTCAATAAGTTAATCTCTTAGCAAATGTGGAAGAAATGTTAAGGTAATGTGAAATTTAAAGCTTCAAAATATTGTTTAAGAGGAGCTGGTTCCAGTGTGTGCCATCTGGCCCTGTCACCTTGTGCAGTTGGTCTGATGGCGTTTTTGAGCTTTGGCAACAATTAAACCTGTTCCAGGTTCATGGTGGTAGGTGAAGAAAATGACTTAAATAATCATTCCATAAATGAAAAACAGTTTAATGTAGTAGCATCATCTGCAGAAATTCTCTTGAGTGCTTTAAGATTTTGAATTAAAGACAATATATTGCTGTGGAATTACGTCAATATTGTATTAATTTGAAATGCCAGTGTGAAGTACGTGGTAACAAGGCTCAGGTTTTATTACCTATCCTGAGTAACAGTGCAAAATCTGCACAGAAAAACTGTACATAATATTTTCTAAATATTTTTTCTGCAGTGTGAAGGCTGGGGTGGATTATTTCAAGGTTGGGCGCCATGTGGAAGCCATGAATGAGTACAACAAAGCCTTGGAAATTGATCCACAAAACGTTGAGGCTTTGGTAGCACGTGGAGCTCTGTAAGTCTTGTTTCATTGGTTTTTCTGCTTTGTGAAAGAGAAACCTCACTGCAATCTGTGCAACTTTCTGTTCTAGGTATGCAACAAAAGGAAGTCTAAACAAAGCCATTGGGGATTTTGAAATTGCTTTAGAAAACTGTCCTACCCATAGAAATGCAAGAAAATACCTGTGTCAGACCCTTGTGGAAAGAGGCGGGCAGTAAGTGTTGGGGGTTGGTTTGGTTGTTAACAATTTTTCTCATAATATTTTTTTTAATACCATTCTAGTTAGGATACAGAAAGGCATCTTTCCTTCCTGGCTGTGTTAAAAAAAAAAAGTCCTTGAAAATATCCCTGCTCATGTAGTTGGTTTACACTTTGTCCTCTGTCCCAGTTAAAATCCTGGCAAAATGTTTGAGGTTTAATCCTCAATATCCGTTTTAATCCTTTATACCCTTTCACTGCTAGGATACCAGGCTTGCATAAAGTCCTGTGAAATGTCTGAATATATTCCAAAAGGCTGTGGAGTGGTTTTTTTTTTTAGATAAAATCTTTGTAATAAAACGATGTGCTGTAACTCTTCTGAAATATTGGTGAACCCCTCTAACACAAAATTTTAATTTTGAATATTCAGGGAATAGGTTTCTTTTAAACCCTCTGTTAAGAACAGAGAGAGAGTATTATTGAAATTGGAATTGACATTTTGAAGAGTAGTGTTACTGATCAGGGGTATGAGATGATTATGTCAGAAACACTGTTTTGGTGGGCTGAGGTGATAGAGGTGGTCTCGGAGGGATGCAGTGGTGGTGTCATTGTGCAAATAAGAAATATTTGCAAATAAGAAAGTCCTAAAAATAAGAAGAAGCTGCCATAATCTGTGTCTTAACTGTATATGAATTATCACTTGAATTTTAGATTGGAAGAGGAAGAGAAACTACTAAATGCTGAGAGTTATTATAAAAAAGCCTTAAGTTTGGATGAGACTTTTCAGGAAGCAGAAGAGGCCTTAACAAAACTCCGTAAGCACATCCAGGTGATTCTTTACTTTCTTTTCATATGGTGCTCTCGGTGACAATAAGTGAACATCAAAAATCATATTAAATCTTTTGAACAGAGAGGGTTTGAGTTGATGGTTTGTCTTACTCTCTGCTTCCCTACTCCACAGTAAATCTTTTCTAGTGAGCATTATGGCTGTACCTACCAGAAGAAAAGTATCTCTTTGTGACTCCACTGTTTTGAAAAGGATAGTAAAGAAATGCCAGACAGTGGAGACAGGGAAGGAGCAAAGCAGGGATAAGAATATCCCATCACACAAGCATGATTAATGCTGTTAACTTAAAATGTTTTGTGAATACAAAGTTGCAAAGTGTAAAACACTTCTGCAAACCAGATTAACATTGTCACTATATAGTGACAGATCATTGTCACTGGCCAGATCCTGGGCCTTTAGGTAATTACAGAAAGATAGAGTAACACCAGGCACAGTTAAGGCATGGGGAGATCACAGGAGAAGGGAAATTAAGAGGTAATTTAAAGGCAAACAGCAGGAGGTGGAGGGTGGGCGGGCAGACAGTTTGAATATCTCAGCTTTCTCCTCTGCTGTCTGGTGGTTTTTTCCTCTCTTCCCTTGCACGCAGCACGTTTCCCAGGTGAGCCTGGTGGGTCTCTGTGCTAATCTGAGTTGTCATCTTTTGTCTTTTGTTCACCTTCTTTGCTTGTGTTGTTTTCCACAGCAGGTCAAAGAGTAAAGCACTGAGGAACAGGCTTGTTTTGTTCTGTGCTTCTGCATGTGAGGATGTACGTAGGCTGGGGTAGATGGCCTTAGTCAGCATTTCTTCAGTTGGTGGAGCCATAATGCTGACAGGTTGTGTGGAAACAAGGGGGAAGAGGAGACAGGACAATCTTCTTAATAAAATTGAACTACACCATAGATAAACAGGTGTATGGTATTTGAGCAGTATCTGCATTTGGCTGCTTTAGAAAGAGGTGTCAGTTAAAATGATGGAGGTCAATTTTTCTCCTTTAACACTTTCCTATGGTCATTGCTGCAGCAAAGAACACGGTAGCTGTTGGTTGTTGGTGTGCATGGCCTTGGCTGCAACAAAGGGTTTCCTTTATTATAGCTGTTAGCATAGTTGCTAAATTTTGAAAACTCTAATCAGACTTTCTGCTCACTCTGAATCTGAATAGAGCTGCTCTGTAGGGCTGTAGGTGGCAGAAGTCTGATCTCTTATAGAGTTAAATAGTCTAAGGATTATTCATCTGGCGAGATGCTCTTCTGCATTTACCTGTAACTTATGTATTAAGTCTGATCCTGTCCCTGCTGTGCTAGAAGGGCTGAAATGGCACTGGGGTGTGTTTTCCTGTAATACTGATGATGTGTTTTTTCTCCAATGCATTTTCCTCTGAACGGGACCGTTGTTGCTGTGTCTGACGTCTGGTGCTGCTCGTCACCACCAAACCCCTGGATCGTGATTTCTTACGTAAACTCTGCGTCAAACCGGGCTGTGCAATGGTTACCAAACGGTTTGTGTTCAAACGGGGCCAACTTGAATTCATCTGAAACTGGGTTCTACCATGTTTTACTTGTAAACTGCAATAATGATACTTTCCCTCAAACTTTTGTCTCTATTTTGGTTTGGTTTTGGTTGTTTGGTTTTTTTCCTTATTTTCTATATGTTGGTAATATTGGGGATTTTTTGCATATTCTGCTTATAACTTTTGGGCTCTGTGTTTCACGGTGTGCTGGATCACGGGTACCACTGCAATGACTGGTCAAATATATTTTTTAATGGAATAAAAACTGCAATATGGTCCTTAAATATAAACCTGACTATCACAATGGCCAATACCAAACTCCTGAACAAAATTAATTTTTGGTCTGGGAATACTGGTAAAACATCCCTGGTGTGATTATACATTTGAATGGGGTTGAATGGGGGAAAATACCCATGTTAACACTACTAATGTGATCTTTTTTATGATGCTTGGGTTCAAAAAAGAAATCTTTGGAAATGAGGGAGAAACAAGCTGCCAAAGAAGAGAGACAGAAAGCAAAGAAAGTAGAAACAAGTGCAGAAAAATTGCGTAAGCTCTTAAAAGAAGAAAAAAGGTAACTGTTATATTCAGGGTATTGGTTGTGGGGCAGTAAGTGCAGACAAGACCGTGAACAATCCATTCCAGACAGACTGTCCAGCAGTAAGCTAGGGAGAATTTCTCCCTGGGTAAGCTGCTTTTCCTCCAGAACGTTTTTGTGGGCAGTGTCCTTTAGTGCATATAACTTTTAATGGAGATGCATGTGGAAGAGGTGTTGGAGTACTTTGCAATGTGACACATATCCAAAGTGTAATGCCATGTGTAATTGGGAAAGATGCTTTTTATAACAAACTGTTCAGTGAATTTAATCTTAATTTTTTGATGAGGAAATGACATTTGGAATTGTCTTGCCAGGTCAGGCTGAGTTTCCATTCACACCTTACAGTCCAAACTGGGGTATACAAATTTGCTTTCTGCATGTAATTTTTGTCTGATACTGAAGATTATCTCACGGGTTAATTACATTTTTTTAGGTTGAAGAAGAAAAGGAAAGTATCGACTTCCTCCTCCTCCTCTTCTTCATCCTCCTCCTCCTCATCATCATCATCAAGTGATTCATCATCAGATGAATCAGTGTCTTCTTCCTCCTCTTCCTCTGATCACAAGAAACGTAGGAAAAAGCGTCGGCATAGATCTGAGTCTGCTCGCAGCTCTAAAAAAAGCTCATCTAGAGCTTCTTCCCATTATAAAGATCAGAATAGGAAAGAGGAGTGGTATTCCCCTCCGGCTGATACCTCTGCTTCTTTTCTTAACCAAAATTTTGAAGTGGAAAAGCTGCTGGAAAGGCAGGACAGCTTAGCATGTCCAAAAATGGAGGTAAAAGAGAAAGACAGACACTGTTCTTTGTCGAGGACTTCAGGTGATGATGAAGACACTTTTGGAGGTAGGTCTGAAGATTCAAGAGATTCTTACAGTAGCTCCAGAAGTCAGCCAAGTCATAGCAGAACTGAAAAATATGGTAAACCAGAGAGATTTTTCTCCAGTTGGAGGGGCTCTTCAGGTTCGTATCATAAATCATATGATAAACCGTGGATGCGTTATTACCGGAGGTCAGAAAGGGACGTGGAGGGGAGAAGAGAGCAGTTTAGAAGACATGGCTCAGGTCAAGACAGGTATTACATGTCTCCACCAGGGTCTGACTATTCTGGCAAGTCGTGGGGGAAGTACAGGTCATACTCTAGCACCTGCTCACGTGAAGGTGACAAAGGTTATGATAGTGACAGGCATGTGTCAGGTCAGTATAGGAATGAAAGTGAGTCTAAGAATAGGAAAAGAAGTTCTGAAGAGACTGATAAAACAAAAGAACCAGATGAGGAAATGTCTTTAAATGGAACAGAACAAGCAGAAAGTGGCACTAAAAGAAACCTGCCCCAGAACTTAGTTAACATATTCAATCAAATAGCTGAGTTTGAGAGGGAAAAAGGAAGTAAGCAGAAGAAACAGTGAAGTACCCTGAGAATACACTATTTGGAGGAGTATAGTTAAATGAACCTTTAATGGAGTATCTTGTGAGGAAATGCACATAAAGAGTGATAGAAAGGCGGGATTTCTTCTGTATTGCAGGATGTCAAAAAATTCTAAAAGATTATGTGGTGGAAAGAGATGGAAAGATATCTTACATAAAATAGCAGTTATTATTTAAGTTTCCTGTGCTCTTAATTTGAGGTGTTCCTGTACAATATTCTGTCTGATGGGCTGAAATCCTTTGATACCCCTGGATATAGTTAGCTGTGACTTGCATCAAATAAGCACTTTAACAACAGATGGGTTTGATTTGGTTTGGTTTTTCTTGTCCTTGGGGTACTACTGACTGTTGATATTTTTCTATCAAACTTCCAGCTATAGAAAAGGGATAACTGAATGAAGTCATGTGCCATCACAATGTATATAGTTCATCTGATCATTAAATTTTCTTAATTTTTCTTTCGTGTCTGGGTTTTTGTTAATGTTGCTGGGATGTTTCATACTGGTCACTGGTCCAATTCAGTGGAACCCTCCTCTGCCTGTGAAGGCAAGTGTATTACATTCTTTAAATATATCAAATGTTCTCTGGGAGTAATGTTAAAAAAAAGAAACAACAACTAAAGTAGAAGAGAGGTTTTATAACAGTGTTTATTGTCTAGGTAAGTTTAAGTATGAACCTTTGGGTTTGAGCATTGTTGTTGGGATTTGCTTTACAAGCAGCCTGAAGGCAGTGGTGGGTGTCAGAACCACACTAAGGAGCAAATACCTGTCAGCCCACACAATAACAATTGTACTTCTGCTGCAAGTGTCCCAGGTAGCTCCATGGATATAGGTCAGTTGCAAAAATTAAGGAATCTCAAGTAGAAGACTTACAACTTCTTTTTGCCTTTAAAAATACCAGAGGTGCTGCCTCTGCTGGGTGGCTGTGAGCCAACAGCTGCTGCTTCCTCAGGAGTGGGGAGAGGCAAGGTCAGCTCAACGACTTTGAGAGATGAAGCCTGACTAGAGACTGAACTTGTTCTTCTGAAGGATCTGAAAGACAAAAATTTACTCATCCAGACACAGAAATTCCTTTATCTAAAACAGAGCTGCCAGGGGTGGCTCACAAAGCAGCCACCCAGCAGCCGTGTTCATTCCAGCTTAGATCCCCTGCAAAGATCTCACTGGTGGCTTCAGTAACCTCTGGGAATGTTAGACCATAACTGGTCAGTGTGGCACAGGCACTATGTGAGTGGACAGGGAAAGAAGATATCAGTAAAAGCATATATATTTTCTCTATTTAATCAGGAAGGGGAGTTCACACTACCAAGTGTAAAATATGGCTCAAAGTTGTGCTTTTATATTGTAAAAACACTTTTTAAATAGAGTAGGGTTAGGAAATGTAAATGCAATTATCCTGTAATTACAGTTTTATTTTAAACTGATGGATGCTGAAGTAAACTTCATCATGTACTAGAAAAATCTGGTAAACTTAAAGGACAGTGTAAGAAGAAAGTTTTTATAGAGTCTTCAGAAGGTAGAGGCAATTGAGAAGACCTTCGGGAGTGAAAAATTCTGTCAGGGACTGATTTTGCTGGTTTAAACTTTATCTGAAAAAAACTCAAACCAACCCAACAATGCTAGTACTTACCTGGTAGTATGTCGTGTGGATCGAGAACTCTGACTACCATCAGCAGAAGCAGTAGGAAGCTCTAAATTGGACTAGAAAATTTGTAAAGAAAAAACAAGTTGAAGTGGTGGTTGTATAATCGGACTGGGATATCAGGAGGGTTTATAGTGCTGGGTATTTGCAGAGCTGTGAAAAAGGGATGAACATTTTCCTGTTTTACTGTAAGTATATTGAATTTAGGAGTTGCCCTTAAAGAAGCTCAGCAGTAGGCTGGAGCTCTCACTCAAGATTTTGGTGGCAGTTAGCTGGAAAGCTCACCTGGTTAAAGTACATTTGGAAGGTTGCAGTTAAACTAGGATTTGTTTCTAGAACATCAGCTATCACTTGGTTGACGGTTCTGTTGAAGCTTTTCAATTCACGAAGATCAATGTCTCTCTCTTCCTCTGTTTTTGTTCCATTTTGCCTCAGAGACTGAATTTCTCTGGATAGTCTGGAACACTTAACACAAATATTTTTAAAGCATTGCTCTTATGAAAATACAACACTGTTTCAGAACCCTGCTAAGTTAAAACCAGAGTTTAACCCACACTACTGTCTATCACTACAAAGGTAGAAGTTGTCAGTAAATATACAAACCTGTTTTATAACTCTTTCTAGTTTTGGCTTCTGTTCTTCAACGTCCTTGTTCAGCTGCAGAATAAGATCTTGTTTTTCCTCCTTTTGCTCTTGGAAGAGGGCTTTCTGCTTTTCTGCTACATCAAGGTATTGTTCCATGCTCTGCAAATTCATTTGAATGGCAGTGTTAGCTTATAAAGCAGTTTTGGTATCCTTTCACCTTTTGTATTTCTTTGTGGAAGGGTTTGTTGTCATTACTACTTGTTTCTAGATGTAGCTCAAGCAATTAGTGCTATTGATAACTCAAAACTTTGTTTAGTGGACACAGACCTGGATAAAGGGACTACCAGGTAATTTACATATCTTTTTAAAAATTACTTTAAAGGTACTGTTAGTGAAGTTGCAGGTATGTGTTTTCCGATGTGCTTCTGAGCAGTGTCTACAAATTATTTACTGGGCACACCACCAATTTACTAGTGCAAGCTAGCCTAAGAAACCCCAACACAGTCTTCTGTGGAAGGAGATGGATACCTTTGACTGGAATGAATAAGATCAGCTCCATAAGGGCAGCTCTGTTTTTGTGGGGTTTTTTTAAAATAAATAAATAAAAAGGCAGGAAAGGGTGTGCTGTAACACCTCATTATGTCACAGGGTTTACTCCCTGATGAAGATCTGTGTCTCTTTACCTTAAGAAATAACATCTCTGAAAGAAGAGATATGTCCTGCTTTGGTAGAATAAGCAGTAGGAACGTTTGTTGACTCAGGGCTTAGAACAGCTGTGCATGTGGCAGTGTTCCTCGATTTCCTCTGCCTAATAAAGTTCTAACTAAATGTCACACATCAGAATTAAGTGTTCCTCTTTCTTAAGGTCCAAGTGGCCTTTTGATAACCGGGGGAACCAAGAATGAGTCCTTGCTGTGGAGCCTGAACACAAGTTCTCCTTTCCCTGTGTTTAGTGCTCAGCCTGCTACATTATGAGTCAGCTAAACTAATTCTGTTTAAATTGAAGCACCCTCAGTGCTAATAAAACTGAATCTGTTCCAGAAAAATCCTGGGACATAGATGCCAGAGGACACAAGATGTGTGCATTGATGCAATAGTGGCATATGCTGCACACTAAAGCACAGCTGCTTTAGTGGCTGCCAGAACAGCATCTGTCAGTGCATTCTGGACTCTGAAACTTCTAGCTGTAGGTGTGACTTAAAACCTCAAGTTTTGTTGTAATTCAAGAAAATTCAAGTAAGCACTCAAATATAAAAGACCAGACAAAAATCTGTACCACAATTTTCTAATCTTCCTCTAGGATGGCTTGCATGGGTTTAGCCACGTGCTGCAGTCTTGTCTGTTTGACTAGAACTTTTATTTTACCTGAAGATTTTCCTGAAGTTCCTTGATCTGTCTTCTTTTGCATCTGTATGTTTCATCAGCAACCCTTTTCTCCTCCTCTAGTTTCAGTCTTTCCTCACGTTCCTCACCTGTGATCCCAAACAATGAGGCAGCATTATTGCTGTGTATACAACTGTATTTTCACTTGAAAATAATTTGGACCTTAAAGGAGCTGCATCACAGAGTATTACAACATTGGTATTGATGGTATTTCAGCAACTTCAAGATTTGTGGGTTTTTTAAATACTCTCCTACTAATTCCAGATTACTTGGAAAAAGTAACTAGCTTCATGAGGGAAAATGATTTAAAAGCTACTGGTTCCAGAGCCAGTAGAGGGCACAAAAGTTAAACTTAATTCTAGATAATACTTATTATTTATGTAATTGCTCATAGTGATGGTTTTTAGACACTAAACAAAAAGTTCCACTGTGAGAGAGAGCAAGGTTATGAAGTCTGAGTGGCAGTGCAGTTATCCACTAGGCCCACGTACTCCAATGGACACCACTTCCTCCCAGTAATGATCCCCCAGGAATCATCTTTATGCTTTGCCTCTCCCGTCTGTTCCTACTTATTCGCAAAGTGTACACAGGCTTAGAGATTTTCACACAAATCTGAGAGAACAACATAAATCTTAGTTAATTACTGCACTTTCTTCTGCGCTTGTTCTGCTGAGCTATTCACGGCAGCATGGGAATTACACTCCCTTTTGCTACTCTCAGTTTAGTCTCTCTCTGATTCATTCTTTTGTGCCATGGAATTTCCCCACTACTTACCCAAGCTGTGTGATCATTACCAACCCCCACAGCAAACAGCAATTCCTATTTTACATACTTGTCTCAGTGACTTCCTTGAAAGAGTTTCGGAAGTTGCTGTTGCAGCTATTAAGAACACGCAAAGTGTTTTCCAGAGCTACGATTTCTTTTTCAGCTTTGCAGATCTTTGCTTCCAAATCATCACCTTCTTGTTGAAGTGCTTGCTTTTCTTGTGCAGCCTGAATGCAAAACAGGTCTTTTAGGTGCCTGCACATTTACTGAAAGTATTAGGATCATTATAGAGAAAAAAATACCAGCCAGGGGTTTAAGTCACTTGCGCTGAGATTTGAGTGACTGGGGGACTGGGAGGACTAGTTATTTACAGTACTGGAAGTCTTTGAGGTATTTAATCCATGTGCATTTCATGATGGATATCTGCCTCTCCAGCTAAGCCCTCCAATTCCTGACCAGCTGCTTCCACAGTGTAGGGAGCAATGTCCATGCCCTGCACTGCTGACTTGAACTGCAGCACATGCTTCACATCTGCTTCCTTCACCCACAAAACACAAGAGTTGAGATTGTACATTATATAAAACCACAGAGAGACTGTTAGAAGTCATCCAGTTTAGGAATTACTTGTCATTTACTTGACCAGTGAGATTTAAGAAACAGCCAACAGGTGAAATATTTTCTATTCCCTCAGAAAAATCTCTGTAGTTGTGGAAAGTATTTTATACACCCACAGTGACCACATGGGTTCTGCTGAGGGTCTTCTACTGTTCTGGATCTCAGTAGCAGAAATACTATCATTAAGAAATTTAACACTTAAGAATATGAAAAATACGAACTTCAGAGCCAAGTTCACAGCTGGAAGCATTTTGTCTTAACAAGATATAAGAGAATTTGTGAAGATCAATAATAATAGATTCCTGTTCCAGAACCAGAGTATTGGCATTATGGATAAAGACTGATTTTTTTTTTCCAGTTAAAAGCTGAAGTATGCATAAATGATTGGTAACTGAAAGGGGAAAGCTGACATTCTTCAAGGTGCAAACACCATGTGAGAAATACCTAGAAATAACACTGACAAGTAGAATTTAAGATCATGAGAGACTGTGATAAACTAGTCTTCAGTTCATAGGATTGCCACTTGGCCAGTAATTCTTGTGTCTTTGTAAATTAGCGAGCACTGAAGTGAAATGTTCAAACTGCTCAAAATTAAGGATCCACAGAGATTCATGTGAAATGGCTATATCATTTAAATAACCAGCAATGGCAGATAACATAAAACAATTAGACTCAAAGTAAGCAGTAAGCAAAGAGATTGCCTTAGTTACTTGAATAGAGCCCAGGGAAATCTATAGCTTAGATACTTGAATTAAAGTGAAATATGTTAAGAAAATACCTTAATCACATAGTAGGCTTGACTTTTCTGCTCCTCTCCTTCAGGGGGCATCATGGCAAGAGTAAAAATTTCATATCTGCATCTCAGTTTTTCAATTTTACTTAGGCATTCTTGAAATTCAGCACTGATTTGTTTTGAGAGAAAAGAAATGGATTGAGAAAGTGTTTGTCTGGTAGTGTTTTGTGGGCAGTTCTTGCTGTGGCAGTTTAAATTCCTGGTGTTATTCCTGCAGCCTGTAGCAGGAGGCAGGCAGGGCAGCAGTTGTGCTGCTACTGGTCTTGGTTGCTTTCTGTGTTCTCCCAGCTACAGACATCCATTTTTCTGGTTACCTACACTGAGTCAAATCTATTTTGACATTTCAGATCACAGCATCCTTCCCAAAATTTACGTATTTGGCATTTCAGTCCTACGGCTGCCCCTGCTGATGGTATCTTAACATTGCCACTGCTGGATGAGCACAAGCAACAGCAGAGAACGACCCCAAATCAAATTACGTGAAAGTATCAATTAGCTGGGTAATTACCAAAGGAAGAAAGGCACAGTCTGCACTCTTGGTGAGCAGTTAAGCCTCAGTCACTCTAAATCACTCTAATTTCCCATTGTGTGGGGTGTGGTTAGCACCGCAGTTCAGCTGCTGGAATGTTCATTTTTGGCTGGATATTTCACTGGGATTTCAGGGCTAAACCTTTCCCAGATACTTTGCACTGGTTATTACGGGAGGGAAAAGTTATTTTATAAGAGGGTACATATGTAATTGGAAAGATTTATTATGTTATACAGTATGTTTCCACATAATGGAAAGCTCATTAGTTAAAAAGAAGAAAAAAATGCAACCAAATAAAACATATCACAAACCTAATCACCTAATCACCAAAGGGCTAAAGCTGCAGCTGGATGTCAGAGAAGGGATCTCTTGCTGGCCTCTCCTGTCTTAGTATATAGCTTTGAGCAAGATTTATTTCTTCTTCAATTTCTCTATGGGTGAAACTGGGTAAAATGTTTCTCTTTTCACTAAGCCCCCATATAAAATATACTCAAAGCTACAGGTTTAATTTATATAAGCACAGTTACCTTCTGCGTTGCCGTTCCTGCTCCACGAGTCTTATCTGGGAATCCAGCATTGCCTTATGGATCTTAATTTCCTCAGTTCTTTCTGCTATGGCTTTATTTAACTCCAGTCTTTGTTTTTCCATTGATAGAACTTTCTCTGTCTTATTACACAGAGTATCTTTAAGGCGCTTCAGTTCTAGTTTTAAGAGGTTATTGTCGACCATCATGTCCTAATAAATGCCAAAAAGGTACCAAAATTATGATTATTTATAATTTAATAAATTGATATTTATGCATTATTTTACCTTTAATATATATATATAACTGTAAGACTCATTTTGCTCTGCATTTCAAAATGCTGTCATTTGCTTATTTGCCAATAGTTTACATGGTGAGTGACAGGGATAGATTGTTTCCTGATTGGTTTTATACAAATTCAACAGGCTTGCTAATTCACTCTGAGTTTGGGTTGTTAGACTTTTCCATCTACAACTTTTTCAGTTTAGGTGGTTTCAAATAAATTAGGAGACCTTACAAGGAATTTTCTGAAGCAGTCAACATCTTTCTTGAACCATTAAAACTGTCTGGGAATATGTTCCAGATCCTGTAGGTCTGCGAGTCATGTTACATGAGCACACTTTTTATACACCAAAGCTTATGAAAAGCAGTAAGTGGTGAACTTCCTCAGCATGCAAACACTTGGAATCATTTTCTTCAAATCTCTTATGGATCCCAAACTCTGTACCAATTTTTATCTGAGTTGTTTTAGGCCATCAGCTTCTTTCTTTTGTTCCCCTGAATTTCATCCCCAAAGAAAAGTCCCATGTTAGGGAAAGAGTTTTCATTGAGGAGCAAATGCACCAGTTAAGTTGACAGCAAAACTCTTTCCCCTGCTACCCAGACCATCTTTCATTCTGCTGTGTTAGTGCTTCCTTCAGGAACTACAGCTTATTGCAGGAAAAAAAGTGCAATAATTAGAGGAGTGGGAAGCATATTTTTCATTTATTAACGTGGGGAGAAGGACTTACATTTTCTTTCTAACTCCTTATATTGGAATATGGATTGATCCAAACCATCTGCTAGAAAAAAAACCCTCACAGTTTAATAACAAAACTGTGCTAAACTTATTAGTAGGCATCACAGATTGAGTGCTAGGTAGAGACATCCTTGAACAGTAAATGCATTTTCTATTTTAAAGGTCATTGCTTCTCAGATAAAAAGCAACTATCCACTGATACTGTGGTATAACTAATGTGGGATTAAATTGATACCTCATCAAACTTTATGCTGTACAGAGAAGAGAAGCAACACTTTGCCTAGTAAGATAATAGTGATGAAGCTGAAAGTTTGGTAATCTAGAAAAACTACAGAAAGGATTTTTATGGATATAACGATGTAGCACCGTGGGAGGCAGATAACAGCCCAAACAAACAGATGTGTCCTGTTTTAGTAAAGTTGTGGAATAATACTGTACCTGCTTAAGGGCCTTAGCTTTTTTTAAATCCTGAATTGATCTCTCATTGTAAAGATTTAGTTCATCTATCTTCACCACCAAAGCACTTGTTTCTTCTCCTGTCTTATGAATTGTTCTCCTCACGAACTGGACATCATTCTGTGAATGTAAATTCCAACAAAAGCTACCAGTTAATTTTAAATGAGATAATTTTAAGTCCTGGAACCAGGAACAATCGTCATCATGTGTCCATATGCTGCTCTGCAAACTGCATGGCATGTCCTCAGGCAGAGTGCTGTTGCAATACTAATATCATTGCTTGTTTTATTTGGAGTCTAGTAGTTGTTATTTATCCAATATAAATTGTTCGGCCAATAAGGCAATTCTAATGTAATCATGTATTTTATTCTAGGTAAAAAAATCTCCTGGCATATCTGACCATGACTTTGATATCTGTAGTTCATTTTCATAAAACCATCTGTCTTTGATATGTAAAATTCCTGGAGGGGGGTTTCAAGGTTTGATTGTGCTCACTGCTCAATTTCCCATCTCTTCAAAACTCAGGTTTGGGCACTAGTTGCCCAACATTAACTGGAGATCCATGCAATGACAAGATTTAAAGGGCTCTCCTATAAGTAGTTTCTTCCCCTCACTAAGTCAAATTCTTTCTCAGCTATCACTTTGAGAAACCAGTTGTTATGTTTTATTAAAAAAACTGACTTCTTTCTTTCTCTGGCTTCTCTTTGAAAAGAGTTTTCTAAATTTGTTAAAATGTAGCTGATTAATACACAAAGACAATACTTACAAAAAGAAATTATAAACTGGCTACAGAATAACTGGTTGGTTTTTCTCTACAAGAAAGGTAAGTGCATTTTTAAAGAATTAAGGATAGTCACTGCATAGGAAAACCAGAGGACAAGCATGTATATGCAAAATTCTCACATGGGAATAAAAACAGCAAAACAGTATTTCTGAATTATGGATCAGGATGGGGTCAACTGTCCCTTCAGTTCAGTAGTGTGACTTTGGACAACTTTAAATGCAACTGTACTTATGAATTTATGAAAAATATAAAAGTAACAGCTTCACAGAATAGCATTCTCCTATTTCTGCAAGGTCCTAACAATAAACTCAGACATTTGCAAGCAGTCAGTAAGACCCTGATGAAAGCTAAGCTTGTCTTTCCAACATTGCAATGCTGGTCTTCATACTTAGGTGTCTCAGTTGGGCAGTAATAACCTATTTTTCTGGGTATAGGGAACATACAAAGGTTTCCACATGGGTTACATAAAGTTCAGATGCCTTTTAATCTAATACTGTGTTACTAATAAGACCCAATCTCCTCAATTCCCTGAGGTTTCTGGGTGTTGCACAGTCAGCCTGATGTGCTAAAGAAGTCACCTGAAGTTTCCTGTACTGTGCCTGTAGAACATCATAGGCATTTTTCTTTTCTTCTAGGGTTTTCTTAAGTTCAGCAACTTTTGCTTCCAAAATTTCTTTCTCATCTGAATTAACCTCCCCTTCTAACCGTGACAGACGTCTCTGTATTCGCTGAATATAAAAATCCTGTTAAAATAAATTTTAAGAGAATTAATAGTATGAGATAAGCAATAAACTTGGATCTAAACGTTGGCTTTAGGACAGTCACCCAATTAAACTACTGTTTTTATAATCATTTCTGGCTTATAGACCTCATTAGCAAAGTATCTTAGATGACTGATGAGCAGTGATGGTTCAGGGGTAATCTTCTAGAAGAGTAACAAAGCACACTCAGCACAGGCTGCTGTAGGGAGGCTTACAGGGGAGTTGTCATCTTGCTGTTACCAGTGGATGCTGATATAAAAGAGCACATTTTCAAAGTGGTGCATAGGAAATATGCACATAATCCAATTAGTAAATAACAGGATTTTGGCATGTACCTCTTGTGTTGCTTAAAAAAATACACCCTGAGGTGTCTGTGGTTCAGAGGGATCAAAGTAAAGAATGGATTTTAGAAATTAGTGGGAAAAGCAGCAAATGCCAAAAAATAATGAAATACACAAGTTCAAAATGTAGGTGATACTTTAGCAAGTTTCAGTAATTTCAATTTTATCTGTACATCTAGAGACAGAAATAAATGCAGACTTTATAATAAATTGTACTGCATGGCATTTCCAAAATGGAAAGATGTTATAGATTACAGAATTTAAGCAACTTCCTATCAGTAGACTCAAGAAACAGTCATACTATGAAAGTACATTAACATTTTACCTGGTTATATATTAATTCCTGTTGTTTAAACAGTTCTGTATCAAGTCTGTGCAGTCGACACTGGAGATTTCTGAGTGATTTTTGAGCTCCCTCAATTTCTGATAGAGCAACCTTCTCCTTATCCTTCTGCACTTTTAACTCCTGATTCTTCTTGAAAAGTAGTTCCTTTAACTGTCTCATTTCATTTTCTTTTTCCTGGTAACAAATTGATCGTTAAGCAGAAAGAAGTAATTAATCACATCAGAAGTAATTTCTGGGAAATTACTTGCTTTTATTAGTCATATACAGGAAAATTAAAACTTTTAATACTATATCCATTAATATGAACATAGAATTTCATAGGTCTTCAAAATGGTTGGCAAGAAGAGTATTTGACTTGAAGTAATATTTTTTATTTATTTATTTTAAATCTAATCCTACCATATTATTATATGACTTTTTTCCCAATTATGGGAATGCTACTCTTTTCAGCCTTTCAGAAATATAAATTCTTGTCATCTTTTTAAAAAAACCCAACTCCTCATTGCCTCCAGCATATGTGAATAATTTGGAGAAATTATTACAAAGGTTTTCAATGATTTATTAAAACTTGTAACTCTCTGTGTGTACATGTGTGTTTATATAAGCTGGAATAATTCTGTTTGAAAAATTACACATTTAAAATCTCTTCCTTATTCTCAGAGGTAAATTGCCATTAACACCTAAATCAGTGCAGGAAATGAGGTTTTAGTAGGGTTTGTTACAGGAAGACAATGCTGAACAGTTCAGGTAACCTGAAATGTACTGAAAACCAACAACATTGAGATTATTTTCTTTTTATAAGCCTAACAAGGAAGACAATTTTATTCTTTTCCTCCCTCTTTCCCCTGCTAAAATAACCAAAGACTATCCAAAGCTCAAGCCAGTTTCCTGTAAGGTACATCCTAAAATGAGTGATGTGACTTCCCATTCCTGTCCCAAAGGACTCATTTACATGTAGCTCAAGTCTGGTACAGAATCTGAAGATGTACATTTAAACTAATATGCAAAACACCTGAGAACAGACTTTTCTATGTTGATTAACAATGTGTTTATTCTTGATTTAATATGTATACAACCATCCTGCTGGCTTAAATAATGGTGAAAGATAACTCAGCTCCTTCTCTAAGAGTTCACAGTCTCAGTCCACATTCTACCAAACAGAATTTTTTTGTTGTTGAACTTGCTGTAAGTGCAATTCCAGATCCAAAACTTAGGACATAAAAGGCAACTGTAAATTTAATATGAAATTGTTATGGGCTGTAGCACATGTCAGTGGTCTTTGGATTATGCCTGAACAAAGGAATTTAATTTTGGAAGCAAACTGGTTTCTAAGTATGTGCCCAGTGCTGAGCTGTATTTCTGAAGCTAATGGCAATGATGAATTCATCCACTGTCACTGGATCTTGATTTGACCTTCACTTTGTGGGTTTTTGTGCATACCTAAATTTATTTAACAGAATTGTTTCTCTCTCTTTAAGTGAGGTTGTTAATAGAGATAAGATATTCATTAAGCTGCAGTGTGCAACAGTGTTTTGCCAAAAATTGAAGAGGGAGAAGTATCCCAGAACTAGAGCACAAAATGGGGACATTTCATCCACATTGTTCCTGTAAATATCTCTTCACAGTAAATTAACAGATGCAGCAAATAGTCCTGTGTGTCTAATGGTGATGGAAGGCATGCTTCTGACTAATACATTGCAGACATTGTTCAAGAACAGTTCATCCTAGCTAAAATATTCCCCTGGAGCTGTGGAGCTGCCAGGCTCAACATCATCTTGGGTTATCCACCACAGACACAAGTAAAGAAACCCTGCTAAGGGTTTAGCCACCCTGAAAACAGTCTTAAGGGGAAGAAAATAAGGTTTTAATGAAATGTTATACCATTACAACTTGTTTTCAAATTATCTGAAGAGCCAAAACAGCAAGGCCAGTAAATTAAGAAAGTCTCTATAACGGAAAGACATCCTGTCTCTAGTTTCTGAAGGTGTATTTAAAATGTACAGTTAATGCCTGTGGAGTTAAAAAGTTTGAAAAATAACATTCAATCTACTGCAAGGCATTATTTTACATACATGCTACAGAAAACACAAAATAAGGGGAAAGAAAAAAGCGTGCAATGGTGTGCAAAGATACAGCTTTGTTGTCACTTGTGTGAACACCTGCTGTCACATTAATTTAACCTGGTCATTCTACAGTAATGAAAGCTTCAGCTTATCCAGTGCTCAATTGTCCAGCAAAATACTAAAAATATTTCTCTCATGTTCAGTCAGAAGCTAAATAGTGAAAATACTTTAGGAGAATTAGTAGCACAATGACAAAACAGCATAAGCATTTCCTGAAATGCAGGGAAGTTCAGATGATTGCATTACAACATCGCATTTATTCAAATGCCCTTTGCAGCTCATCAGATGATAAAGAATTAGATTATTTTATTCCTAGAATTAATTGGCAACATAATAAGTGGGGTTTGAATTTAAAAGGAAGTATTACTAGACATGTTAAAAAAAGTCACCTTACAGCTTGCACATGTCACTTCCCAGATCAAAATCTTTATACATCATGGAATCTAAAGCAAGCCAGTAATTATTTAATAGGCCACAACAATTCAGATGTTACAGAGTGTCATGTAGTAGAATTAAAATAATGAAGAGCAGACTAGGCCAGCCAAATGTGATTAAAAGATTTCTAAATCTTTTTTAATCTGTTCATCAAAATCACAGCTTCTTTGCAGGTTTATAAATTTTGGTGGTGTTCTACTAGAGCTAAGAAGTTTTCAGTGGCAATGCTACTTAAAAGTCATCCTGACAAGATTCTCACTCTTTCACAACCTTACTGATGAGTATCAACATCCTATGTTAATATACTCTTCTAAATTACTGGGATCTCTTATTTTCCTCCAGTTTTCTCAGCACAGATGCTGACATATCTACGTGCAGATTACTTCAGCATTTGATGAAACAGCTACATGTCATATTAATATTTTCATTTCATTTTAATAAAGATTGTTTTAAAATACTAAAGTTGCAAATTCAAATGAATCCTCATTTATGGAAATCATTAACAACATTTTACCTCAACAGATTTTTCTTCTGCTTTCAGTATTTCTTCCATCCTCAAAGCTTTCTCTTCTGAACTGAGTGTCTCCTCAGTCACAAGCTTCAGTTTATCAGAAAGATTTATATTTCCTTCAATAATAAAGTTTAATCTAAACAAAATGACACGATTTAACAAGTTAAATGTCGGTTGCCTATACAAGTCTGCCAAAAGCAAGCAGCAAACCTGACTGAGCAGTTGCTGTATGAAGTGGGCTAAACTTCAATCTATGATATCCAAATCCAAAGGATTTTTTCACACCCTTTAAAAACAAGGATTACTTTGAGTATTCCCTAAATTGCCCAGTGCCAGAAACTATGCAGGATGTGAAGGAACCAGAAAGTTGGAGGCTTTAATCATCAACATTATTTAAGGTTCTCCGCTACCTCAAGGATTTGATTGTATTACTAATCCTTAAAAATGATATTTCTTACCTGGCTTGTTTCTTCTGAATTTCTTTCTTCAGATTGGTTACTTGTATTCTCAAAGACTCTAGATCAGAAGCAGTTCTGTCCACAGTGGATTTCAAAGCTTCCAGCTAATAAATTACAAAATAGAGCAATCGAGCTATTATTTACTTTGGTACATGTCAGGATATTTAAAATTGTAAGGGACTTATTTATTGGTAAGTATGCCATTAATCTTTAACAGTGCTCTCCAAATGAGAAGTAAGGCACTGTAAATTGACAAAGCTAGTAAACTAATTGACATAGTCTGAATATTGGGAGAAAATGCTTAATAATTACAGCTACAGAATGGATCATGAAGATGCTGTGATTGCAATGGTTGCCCAACAGCATCTGTACAAGTGCAACCATGGTTTTATAGTGCAGAGCTGACTTTGATGAGGTTCTTCATGAAACATGGATACCCTTATCTATCTAATAAATATTTCCACAACAAACTTTGTTGGGCACATAAAATTACTTTGATTAAGATAAGGGATCACTGTGACAAAAATGCACAGATATTTAATTTGGTAAAAAATGCATGACAGTCATTAAACACAATAGGAATACTTTACAATCAGTAGCTTACTCATCTTCAAAGTATCACTTAACAGCATAAGTGTAATTGTCTTCACTTTCACAGCTGAAGAAACCTGATCAAGGTCATGTATAGCAGGTTTCTTAGAGCCAACAAGTTGTTGGCTGAACTCTCTCTTTCTTTCCTTGTTTCTCACATGCATGCCACAGATGTTCTAATAATGGGAGACTGTTTTATTATCCCATTATGGAGTATTAATTGTGAAAAACATCAAGTAAAATCTCACAGTTTGAGATGAAAACATACCAATTCTAGGACCTCTCAAGTTAGCATGAATTATAGGGTAATCTAATAGTCTAGCCCTTGTTTGAGCTACCTACAGTTTAATTAGGAAATCAATCTATGAACCACCTGCTACAGAAGAGCTATCCAAAGTTAAGGCAATAGCAGATGCAAGGGTTTTAAAAATCACCAAGCTTGCTGAGTAGCCCAGTGTTACCATTTTCTTGTTGAGAGAAAATTTACTCAGGTAATACAACAGAGCCATGAAACTTGAAACTTAGAAATACTTCTACAGGTGTGTAAGTCATTAAGTAGTGCAGCTCATTCCCAGCTTTAAGTGTAGAGTAAGCATGGACAATGTCAACCATGGCTTGTTCACAGGGCAGCCCTGACCTACTGCCTCTTGATTAGAAAGCCATGTGAAAGCATTTGGTGTGTTCCCCAGGAACTTTAACCTGACTACAAGGCCCATCAACATACACTTCTGAGAGCACAGGGCAGGAATTGTTTGGAATCTGAAAGAGATTTCTCATCTTTATACAGTACTGCAGTCTAGGTATGCTAAAGGCAGGACACACCTCCTGAAGCATCTAATAGTGTTAGACCATTTAAGAGAAAATTCATCCATCTTACACCAACACAACAGAGAATACCAGCTAATCTTTTCACCGCTTTCAATGAAAGGATTGAGGGTTCAGATCCCAATAATCAGGAGTAGGCTGAGAAAAGCACCATTTTGTTGAATTATTAAGAGTCTAGCATAAAACCAGGGAAAAGGAAATGCTACTCCTGTATTTCCTCCATCTGGAACACAGTTAGAGTTTCAGTCTGTTTTTCTGAGCTGTTTGGTCATCCTCACCTCATCCTGCAGACGAACCCTGTTGGCTTCCTGAGTTTGATACTCAATTCGGAGCCTGTTGGCTTTCCGTTCAGCAGAAGAGATTTTCTTTTCATATTCCATATTATTAAGAGTTTCATTTACCAAAAAGGCAGTCTTCTCTTTCAGCACAATTTCTTTCTTTCTGATCTCCTGTTTTATATCTGCAATTAGCTATCAGGATAAAAGTATTTTATATTTGTTTGTATTAGTTAAGATATGTTAGATTAATTAAAGTTACAACCAGAAGACCAATTGCTATTATAACTATTATTTGCATGAGACAGCCCAGTTATCATCCTTAAAATTACTTTATTCCACAGCTCCTTCACAACACCAAAGACTACAATTGTTTTGGATTGGAAACTTCCAAAATATTCCAATCATTTCAAAAAAAGTGACACTATAAACTCGTATGAAAATAATTTCTGATTGAATGAATAGGGGGAAAAAAAGCTAAACAACCATTCAGATAGACTTGCAACAGATGAAATACAAGAGGAAAATTATCAACAGTAGTAACGTTTTCTTTACCTGACAGATTTATAGCTATTCAGTGAAAACTGTGTATTTTGAAAGGTTAAGTAAAAGATTAGCTAGGAAAATTATACTGTAGTTCTGATGTTTAAAAAGAAAAAAACCAAACCAAGCAAAATCCAGATATGGATCAGTTCCAGCAGTTTTACCAAAGCACAGTGATCAATCTGTTGATCTCTCTTTTGCATCTGTTGTATTGCATTCTCCCACTGCCTGAGGACTTCTTGCCTTTCTTGATGAACTCGGCGACAATCTTCAGCTGCCCTGTCAAGCTCCATCTGTTTAAAAGAAAGTACCCCCATGATTCCTGGTGTTAAAAATGTCACATGTAACCAGGGATCTCCAAGAACCTTAAGCACAAACCTGAGCTGTTAAGGTCTCTGTAAGCTCATTATCGAGAGCTCTGCGCTTCTGATTTGCCTGTATGGTCAACTTTTCTACTTGAAAGGTTAATGCCTGAAAATGAAAGGATATGAAAATATCATGTCTTTGAAAACAAATAGATCACATCTTACAGATTCTTAAAGCCCTGCTACAATTAGGGATTGAATTACTGAGGCATCAATTTTATTCTGCTTTAGAGAACAAAAAGCTGACAGTTTAGCATCCCAGATCTTCAGTCATACAAGAGGCCATAATTTTGTCAGTGCTTGGGACCAGACTGCAGCAAGGGCCAAGTAACCCTCCTCTGTGTGTAAATGCATATGTGGTGTCCTATTTCACTTCACTCTTCCTACTATGCTGTGTGACTGCTACTGTAAATGACAGCAGTGAGACTGTTTGTGTAAACTAAAGTTTTTGAGTCAAGTACTTAATGAGTAAAAATCAAATTTCTTCTCACTGTATTTAAAGGCTAAAAAGAATAATAACCCAGGTTACTTATCTCTATGTTAATAATATACTTGAGAACTAACCCTGAGAAAGTATGAACTTGTGACTGAAATCTGTGTTTATACAGATATATATGTTTATATCTTTCATTATTCCAGATAGTTTTACTGAAGTAGCTGTACTTTGTTTTCAGCCATATTGACAAATTTGGTTCTAAAGGGAAAACCTACGCTATACATCCACACTTGGGGTGGATTTTTGATTCAGCTCCTCTTGAGTTCAGTGGCACTCTTTTCCAGATTTTATTATCCATTTGTGCACCCTCTCAGAAAAATTTAAATTTTACCCAGACGAACAAGCAAATTAATGTCTTAAATCATGCCTTTCATTGCTGTAAAACCTGTTCTCTCTGATCTTGAGAATGAATCTCATATGGAATCACACTGTTGTGCTAAATGGAAACCAATTTAAAAGCACTGTTATACAAAATGTTGTTTCCATCTTATCTGACTCAATAATATAACAAGGTCTTCAAATGCCCAAATGGTTTTCCATTTAGTTTCCATTTCTACTTACTCCTAGTTTCCCTTCATCCTGCTGTGCATACTTCTGGATTGCAAGAGCATCATTATCTGTACGATTTAATTCCTTTAGCCAGCTCTCCAGGACTTCCTCATCACAGTTCATCTGTTGTTTTAAGTCTTCCAACTTCTGAATTGTTTTACTGATAGTATTCTTATGAAATAAGAGAAAATTAAAAGGTCAATACTAAATGTCTAATATTCATTGAATAGTAATTGAAGCAATCAGTTCAGGCTGTAACAAATTGTCCATAGAATTGCTAGGGTTTTTATTAATTGTGTGTTATACTTGAGGAATGCTATTGGATGTCCTGCTCTCAAAGAAGAAACAAGACAGTAAGTTGTCACAAATTTGAAATGCAAATAATTTTAAACAGAAAAGTCGACCTCTGGTAAGTTATACCTATATCCAGGATATTTATTCCACATAATAAACTGATCTGAGGCATCAAAGGGTAAAGTTCCTCCCTCGCATGCTAAGACCAAGCTCTTAGATCCTTATTCTACATGTCAATTTTCAAATGTCCCCATGTGACTGTGAAGAGACTTCCTGACACAAAAATGGGACAATCTGCACGCAGCTAAATAGTGAGAATATCTTCATCCTGCTACCCATTTGGAGAGACCAGAGATTACAAACAGCGTTAATCAGAAGAAATAGAGCAAATTAAAAAAAAAATAATTTAAATAATTCATAGAAAGAAAAAGAGACATTTCCAATCCCAGAAAACCACCTATAATTGGATAGTATTAAATTACTTTTTACCATAAAACAAATGTTTGATCTTGAAATCATGCCCAGAGTTTATTTTATGTGGAGAAGATTGCCACCAACAATTTTTAAACCATAAAGAAAATACATGTGAGAATTAACAAGACAGTGATATGGATGTGTGGTTGTGTATCTGGCATTAAGAACAGAAGTCTTTCAATATCTAATTAATGTTTGCTAAGTCTTGACAAGTCTAAGCAAGGAGATCCTCGGTGTCCTTTTATTTGCCTTCCCAAGGAAAAGCACATCCAGGTCATCTACTACAGTTCAGAAGTTTTAATTATAATTAGCTATTTTTGACTTATACTATTGTTTCTGTAAGTGTAAGTGAGGACAAGCTATAAAATTTTGCAAAACAGGTGTTCTCTTCCAAAAATTTTAAACCTTACTTCTTGTCTGTTTTTCTTTTCTCCTAAGGAAATCAACTCATTCTGCAGTCGTTTAAGGTCACTTTTGAGACGTCCACATTCTCTCTCAGCAAGAGCTTTAAAGTGTTGTTCAGTTTCAATTTCATTCTCTCTGGCTCTGTAAAGATACTGCAGAATAATAAATTTCAGCATTTTACAATAAACAAAAGGTATATACCAACAAACAAACTTTTTTCTACATACAATCAAATCCTAAGTCACAGATGGTGTGATTTCACCGTGTAAATGTAGGAATTTTTAGAGAAACTTTATTGTTTGGATTTTAGTATCTCAAATACATGTATTCTTATATTTTTATATATATACATATATATATATACACACATACACACATTGTATCAAGTGTCCACAGATCAACCATTTATAGCCCTAAAAACTCAAAGATTTTTCACCTAAGATTCTGAAATCTTAACCTTTTAACATTCAAATCTTAGAATCTTAGTCTCTTAATCACTACTGACTTCACATCAGATTCAGCAGGTGCAGCAAAATAAAATAAAAAAAAATTTTTGTTTTGGGATGAGACAGACCTCCACCAGGCTGGCCTATAGCAGTACCTCTGTATTGTCTAATCTTTCTTTCTTCTAATTCAAATTAAAACTTGAATCTGGCACACAAAAAACCCTCAAACATTAAGACGTTATTCAGCTGCAGGGAATAAGAGTTTTTCACCCAGGAAATCTTACCTAAAGAGAGTAAAGCTTTGACTCCAGACTCTTTAGAAATCTAAACTACCCATTTTGGCCAATTAACTCAGTGTGTAAGTGAAGACTTACACTTTAACCATCTCACCTCATTTTTCAGGTCTGTAAATTAACTCTTCACTAGCATTTCACCACTAATTCTTGACCAGTAAGTATAAAGAGGATAAATTTGTTCTTCCCATACACTGATGTTTTGTTTTCCTTGATCAATTTTTTCTTAATAATTTCAAAAGCCCCCATTCATGAAGAATTCTAAAATGTATTCTCCTTGGCTTTCTTCTAGGTACATTCATTTGACCTAGGGTGATCTTCTTAATGACCATCAAATAATGTCACTCAGATATATAGTTTAATTTTTGTTTCTTGTGGAAACCCTGGGAAGAAGGCCTAAAAAAAAAATCTCTAACAAAGCTGGCAAAATGTACAGGGACACCAGCCACAGAGAGACACTCAGGTTACAAGTCTGTCTGATAAAGCAGATCAGCTTGTGGTGGTGATTTACCTGAGAGAAGCTTAAGTCTTGTCTCACGTTCTTCAGATGAGCCGTCATTGCTTCTATGCGCTCCTTAAAGTTGCTCAGCTCATTTCTCAGGTTCGCTTTTTCCTTTTGCATCTTCTGCAGCTGTTTAAGATTAGAATCGCCAAGTGACTATTTGCAGCTGAGCGCTTATTACCTACAACTACTTAAGGATAAGTCATTGCGATTATTAATCAAAAACTGTAAGAAACACGCGCTGCGTTCCTCCAAAGCATTGAAATGAGAGGTTTCAGGAGAAAATCCCGTGCTTTGCTAAGGGACCGCACAGATCCCGCTCCTCCTCCCGGGGGGCTCGGGGGATGCAGGTCCCACGCTCGGCGGGAGGATCTCCCTCCCGGGTGCCCTCCGCGGAACTCGCAGGTTTTCCCTCCATCGCTCCCTCCCTCCCTCCCCGGCCGTGGGGGGCAGGAGGGCTCCGCTCCCTCCCGGCCGCAGCCCCGCGCTCACTTCGTCCTCCAGCGCCTTGTTCTCGGCGTTGGCCACGGGCACGGCGTAGGCGCTGTCCCAGCCGAGCTCGGCCAGCACCGAGGCCGTGGAGGAGCTGTCCAAGCTCTCCATGGCCGCGAAGGTGCCGCGCAGGGCCGGGGCTGTGGCGGCGCCGGGCGCTTGGCAACGGGCGGCAGCGGGAGACAACGGCGCCTCAGGCGGCACCGCCCCCGGGCCGGGCCGGGGGCACAGGGCGGGGACAGTCCTGGGCTCGGTGCCCGCAGGAACGCGGCTGTCTGCGGGTCACGGGGGCCTGGGGCCGGTTACCGTGTGCGCAGAGGCGGGTGTCAGACCCAGAGCCATTGGCAGCGCCTCAGAGTCCCCCTGGGCTCAGCTGCTCCCTGCCAGCATCAGCCCGAGCCACGGCTCCGCCGGGCCCGGGGTCACACAGCCCGCCTGCTGCTGGTGACACCAAATAGTTCTGGGGTCACACAGCAGGACAGCATGCCTGCTGCTGGTGACACCAAATAGTTCTGGGGTCACACAATGGGACAGCCCACCTACTGCTGGTGGCACCACATAAGAGAGGTCTCGGACACACACACTCACCACCACAGTGTGTGTCCTGTTTCTGAACTATCTTCACAATTAACAGGTGGGTTCCTGAGCCAGATTGCGTTCAGGTGACCACAAACACTGATGCTGTGACCCTATGAACTTGCATGTTACCTTTTGTACCCATCTGTGCTGCTGGGCTGCAAATAATCATGTCATTGAGCTCCACCATTCACGGATGGAGACAGGGACACCAATCTTGGCAGGAATCATAGAATCACAGAACGGTTTAGGTTAGAAGGGACCTTAAAGACCATCTAGTTCCAACTCCCCTACCGAGTTTTCTCCAAACCCCATCCAGCCTGGCCTTGAACACTTGCAGAGATGGGGCATCCACAACTTCTGTGGGCAACCTGTGCTAATGCCTTACCACTCTCACAGCAAAGAACTTCCTCCTAATATCTACTCTGAATCTATTCTCTTTTAGTTTGAAAATATTCCCCCTTGTCCTGTCATTACATACTCCTGTAAAAAGTCCCTAAAAAGAGGAAGCATAGTCTTGATGGAGAAACCCTCTGTTGGTGACTATTGTCTGGCTGAAGCATCTGAAAAGACATTAAAGGAATCAAAGCATGATTAAAAAGTGCCTGAGCAAAACAGCAATAAGCACTGGTAAATGGGTGGGAGATGGTTTGGAGGAGGAAGGAGTTTGCAGTGAGGTTTGTTACACAACATGAGCCCATAGTATATTAGCCACACTGCCCATAGCAGAAGACACTGATCTTGATAGATATCTGCATGTGGTATGAGGTGTTTTCAGAGAAGAAAAAATTGCTGAAGACAAGTGAAAGTCAATCCTGATAAGGAGGCACCAAAATGGAGACTTGCAGTGTTGTGCAGATTATGTTGGTCGCTTCACTGATCATTCCCTGAGAAGAGTCCCACATTATTATTACTGAAGTGTTGAAAGAAAAAATATGAAAAATGTGTGGAGGCAACAGTTTCTCTAAAACAGAGGAATGGTACAGGGTTCAGTGCCTCAAGCTAACTGTGGAAAAAATACAGACCTTGTGAGGCAGATCTTTTTTGCCCTTGTTGTCTTACCTGGCATGATGGGCTGTGGGTGCTTATAGGATGTGCTGAATAATATTTTTGACCTGCTGGAGGGTCTGTGCCAAGAGCCAGGTATTGCAGAGTGCAGTGAGCTGACCTGACTGAATGAAAAGGGGGAATTCCAAAGACACTACAAGCTACTAGAAAGATGTCAGAGACTACAATGGCACATCACTGTGTACACAGTAGCAGCACCTTCCTTTCCTACCCTTTTGCTCACTGTATGTGAAAAAAACTTGCCTTGCAGTGATTTTAAATTAACATCTGTAATTCAATGTGGCATTGCAGTGATGAGCACCTGATAATCTTGAGTTGAGCTTGTGTGTGAAATAACATAAGATCATATAGTGCCTGAGAAGAAGAAAGCAAATTATCAGCTGTTTGTTGTTAGGTGAGCAAGCTTGCTAAGCAAGGCTTCCAGTGAAAAATGGTGATTTATAATCACGTGCCATAATGTATACGTGCAAGAAACCTAATGAAATCAATCTTGATCCAGTTATTTAGTACACATACCAAACTTTTGAATTTTTTTAATCATAAACTTTCTGTTCACACTTTTGTGAGCGCAGCTTCATACATAGTGTCTGAGAAGTACAAAGTGTTATATGAGTAAAGAGTATTAATTCACAATTTTCATGGAAATTCCAACCCTTCAATTTCTCTTGCCTGACCCTGACTAAACAAATCTCCATGATATGCTTTTCTTTGTAAGGCTTTTCTCTACTCCAGCCTGGGGTAATGTGTTGTGTAAATGCAGAACTGTTTGCCAGCCGTGCTAATCCACCAGATGGTGCTGCATGTCTGTGGATTTCAGGGGGGTTTTGTTGGTGTCTCTTAAAACAGCAGCAATTGTCAACTCCTCAGTTAAGAGGGAATATATAATTCCTATTCCTAGGTATATATATACACACAGAAGGTTGATTTGTTTGTTTGTTTGTTTTTAAATTCTACTTCTTATTTTTAAAGGTGTTAGAGAAAGAGAAATACTTGTAATGTAGCAAGCTATTTTCCTCCTAACTTCCTTATAGATTCAATTTTCGCTTATGTAGACCACTGTGCCCATTTGTTCAAACTACCTAAATGTAAACTCACTGTTTCTGTCATTTAAAGGACTTACAGCTTCTCTTGTTCCTGCTAAAAAAGAAAAATAAATAATTTTTATTTGTTTATACCCAAGTTCCTTAAATGGTTATCTGTGTGAAAATAAAATTTCAATTATGATTTGCTTTCTAACAAATGATACTTTTGTTATTTAAAATACAGGTAAACATTTTTTCCTGACTATACATCTGAGCTACCTACTGAAAAAAAGACTAATTTAAAAGGTTATTGGATTATTTATAACTAACCCAGCATAGACAGTTAGTTTCATTTAATCACTGTTTATAATAAATTTCCCATGTGAATCTGCAAGTCACAGGGTGTTTGATAGTGGGATGTAATGGCCCACACTCTATCTTTTCTTTCAGATGGGTGCAGACACAATGGAAGAAACAAAAATGGGAAGAGACATTGAGGGGACCACACAAGTCAGTGTGAGATCAGAACATGTAGGAAGTCTGAAGGGTGGAGGATCTTGCATGATAATGACTTGTATATTGACTAAGAATCTCATGTCTGAAATCTGGATCCTGACTGAGGAGAAACACAGTTGCCTAAAAAGGAGAACTGCTCATAATCCAGGTCTGATATGTTATCAGTGAATTATATAAATTGACAGCAATTTAATATATTGGTCTTAGGGAAAAAAAAACCAAACCAAAACAACAACAATTTTGAGCCAAAATGAAATACCTCTGAAGTTTGAGGAAGTTTAAATTGGTCAACAGTAGGTTCTCTTTGGCCTGTTCTCTACTTTTTGCGTAGTTGTACTGGCAAAAGCTGTGGTTTTACTGGTACAGCCCAGTGGCTTTTGTATGGTGGAGATGGGCGCAGAGGAGAAAAAACTCATCCTTTTGCCGCAATATTCATTTGAAAAGCTACTACAAAACATTGTGACATAAGGTAATTTATTTTTACTTTTAGGACCTGAGTTTCCACCAAGCCCTGCCAGGTGCTGTGGCAGCAGTGCCTTTGGGGCAGGCAGAAGGGTTTTTTGTGGGGGTCTGTGCAGCCCCTCTGGGCACTGCCTGGCAAAGGGCACTGCTGTGGCTGCCCAAGAGCTGCCCAGTGGGTTGGGATGTGCGTTTGCCAAACACTGCTCAGAAAATGTTCATGTAAAACCATTACCAGGTTTTATTTAATAACCTCCTAACCCTCTCTCTCTCTCCTCCTCCTCCCCTCTGTTCCTCTAATGCCTTTTACAGCTCTTGCTGCACAGCGTGAAGCCTTAGAGCTGTATTCATCAATGACTCACACCCTTGCTTAGGGGCCAATTTTCATGGAAGCTATACAGGAAAATTTTGAAATGCACCTATCTCATGCAGGGCACAAGATGATTTCTCTATTCATTACTATTCCAAAAGGACTTGTTGTCCTTTGGAAATGGTCAGATATTGCTTACATTTGTGTGTGCGTGCATACGTATGCAGAGCTAACTTGCCTTTAGATTTGAGTGGTCTAAAAATAAAAATGTATTGTTATTATCATTGACACCAGTCAGCTGAAAGGCAACTAAGGTCCTGCTTACGCTGAGTGGAAGCAGGCAAATGCAAAAGAAAATGCAGCAGTGTGCTTTGGTTGAGCAAATCCTACAGACTCAAGGACAAAACTTCTTAAAGATCACCCTTTTGTTTGATGATATGAGCATCAGCCTTCTGAGGAATTTGGGAGTAAAGCCACAGACTTACTCTGAGAAACCAAACTGCACTTTTGCCTCCAGAAGTTTTTTATGTAGGTCATGGTCATAGTACATTTCTAAAACACTACAAGAAAACATGTTCCTTTCCTTTAAGACATCACATGTTAACTCAAGTTTTTAGCTCTGGGGAGGAGACAGAGGTAAAATTATTAGCTCAAATGACCTTTTGGTTTAAAACCCACATGATAGAACGGGAATCTTTACTGCAAAATTGCCAGTTAAAGAATAATTGCATTCTCAGGGGTTGCTAATTATATCCAAAATTACATTAAACAGTTTTGGGGAAGGGACTGAGACTGCTTAGCATAAAGGAGTTTATTTACGCATGTACAAAATAGCTTACATCCCTAAGGGATTAAACTAATTGCAATATTTTAATGTGAGTTGTAAAAATTGTGTCATGCAATGATGAATCAGAACTTGCAGGAAAAAAGAGGGCAAAATACACTTTTGCTTTTCATAATTTTTCCAACAGGCATTTCAGATCATAATTCTAAAAATAGCTTTTTCCTTCTCTTTGTTTCTTAAACAGAATGAAAAAATCCCTTTCTGCAGATCAAGCCCATCCACTGACATCAATTTTTGCCTTCGATCTGCTCAGGTGAGTTCCTCAAGAATATGTTAGAGACTAGATTTGTTTTTTCCTTATTTGTGGATGTTGTTTTTCCAAAGTGAATTATGCTAATAACATAACTTTTTGCTTGGCAGATAAGTTTTGTCCTAACAAGAGAGCATTTTCTTACAAGAGTGCATAGAATTACCAAGCCCCACATGTATGTTACACAAATCAGGAAAATGCATGACCCTGTCAAAGCCAAAAAATAGACAGAGTCCTGTGAATGCAGTAGCATGATCCTTGTTTTAGAGATGACAAAACACAGTCAAAAAAAAGAAGTTAAATGAATTCCCTCACATTGCCCAGAATACGAAGTAGGAAATTAAAAATTTTTTCTTTGCCTTTTATTCTCAGGCACAACTTTAGTAGTTTTATGAAGTAATTGCTGTTTACCTGGGTAGCCTCTAAGTTCTTCCTTTCCAAAGTCTCTTTGTGCTGTAGAGAGTATGTAGGGATTGTAAATGTACTCCTAAGGAGCATTCCACAGTTGAACTGATTGCCAGGCCAAGCAAGAGACCACAGTAAAGGGGTGAATAATTTGATCCAAGATGGATTTGTACTCTACCAACACAGCCTGAAATCTTCTAATGCTTTTGGATTTGATTGTGAGCTGTTCATTGCTGTTTGAGCCTGTTCTTTTCTATTACCATATTTTCTCTGGTTATCATTTCTGTGTACCTTATCTTTGTATAAAAGGCCACATCTTTGTCATATTTCCAGGGAGTAGTCAGTAGAGGCATACAAAATTTACTGCTGTAGACCAAAGTAAGACAGATAAAGGTAGTGCATTACAAAGTTCTTGCCCTCAATCATGCAGAAGGCTCTCTATGCTTCTGTGAGCAGTGGTACCTGTGGGGCTGCACTGTAATGGGAGAAGGGTTAACAGCAAACCAGGACATTTTCTGCAGCAAAAAAGAGATGGAATCTTCTCTAAGCAATTACCTTTTATGTGATAAACAATGTCAGTGGTCAATAGAGGGAGTTTTCTTACCCTAATCCCCTTCTGTTTAGCTTAAAATAGAAATGCTATTCGTTTGACTAGCAGGTTGGGGTATCATGAAGCCTGGTCATACTTGTTTGCATGCGACATTTATCTGCCAGCAGAAGGGTTACTGCAGTAGCCTTTGTCTCTGCTTTCCCTAAATAAAAAACAATACACCAATAAATGCATGTTACAGCTTCGGTGGTGTAAGGTACTTTTGTGAGATGTGTCTATTGGCACGCTGCAGTCTTTTTGGCATACAGAGTGCACTGCTATTTATTACAGATTCTGTTGGCATCATGAAGTTGTAAGTAGCTTCTCCTGTACTTTTAGCTTCTACTGACTCTGAAAATCCAGCTTTAATTACTAATGGGTACTTTACAAAACAATTTCCTTCTGGTAAAGGATGCACATAGTCTGTTATCATTAGATATCTGCTGGCACTACACATAGCTTGTGCTCTGACCAACCCTTAGAGAATGGGAGGTTTGATAAAAGAGAAAAGCCAAAAGCCATTATATGTACTTAAGGTACTGAAGAATTTAAAGATTACAACAGCATATCTGTTTGAACATAGGAGCTGTGACTTTCAATGGATGTGATGTTCCCCATGGATGTGGTGAGATGTGACAGAATGGCCACACAGCTGAGTATTCCATAGCTGAGTAGCCCTCAGCTCAGTTACAGGACACAGAAAAATCAGAGCTTCAAGACAACATGCTTATAGCTTTCTCTGTCTATTGTTCTTTCTAGTGGAGTGCAGCTACTGTGATCTCTTTCCTGACTATCAGGGTTTTTTGTGTCTTCTTTTTTACTTCAGAAATACATTTATTTGAATCAGAATTGAACTAAAAAAATAAAAGTGGGGCACAACATTTGAAATAAAAAAAGTCCTACTTAACATTGTGAAAGGTTATATGCAAAAGTAGTAGAAATTACAATCATTTTTATTTTTTATTTTAATATTTTTTCCTTTTTTTTTTTTTATAACTTTCTTTATAAACAGTGTAATGAGAAAGCTAGGGCAGTGCCATGGAAGGCCAGAAGCCTTGCAGTTAAAGGAATCTGATCAAAGAGAAGAACCTTAGGCTGGCCTTAGCCACAGCCATTCCCAGCTCTTTGCTGAAGTCTCAAGCAACTGCAATTTCTTCTGTTCCCCACTTCTGTCTGTGAACATTCAGTGCTTGAATCCTGCTGCTTCTGGCTCATAAAATCTTGTGTCTGTAGAAAGTTTCTTCATTTCCTTGGTTTTCTTTACTATCTAGAAATTTTAGCAAGCAAAAATTTCTACTTGATAATAGTCAGTGCTCCAGAAGGAGGGTGTCTATTGGTCTAAACTACAAACTTTACAGTGAACCAGATCCTTGGCTAGAAAAAAGCACAGAGCTCCCCTGAACCAGCAAACAATTCACCTGGTGCAGACTGTGAACTGCAGGAATTCAACATGGAAAATGCCACTGTAAGAGTGTGAGAAATGCATATAACCCAGCAAAAGTACCTTCATTCTGTCCCAAGGGCAGGATCCAAGGATTCTATCTGCATTGTAGTATTTCTGGAATTTCTTCTGCTTCAACAGCCAACGGTTACAAAATCTTACATCTATGTATTATAGTTGGAATAGTCCAATGTACTTTTCTATGGAGGCATGAAAAATTATACATTCCCTATCAAACTTACAATGAGGGTATCAATGTTTTGTACGGGGAGATCAGATGGCCCCAAGACTTGTTGCTGTGCTTAGTATTTGGCATGGAGTGTCACCATCTTCATGCAGTAGTTACTTGATGTCTCTAAAGTGCATATTTGCTGTCATGTTACTGCTGTGTGTATAATAAAATGCTATATAGGACATAGCATAATCTTGTTTGATATTATGATCCTGTGATTTTCTTTAAAAAGATTAATCTTGTAAATACTGTAAATTTATATTAGTAGTCTCAGTAAGCTGTTTAAGGTTTATGTGGAACAGTATTATTTATATTTATAGTCAGTGACCCTGATACCTTGTACTTAAAGTTGAGATATTTTTATGTTAATTTGTTTCTTTATTGCCTTGGCTAAAAGAACCCCAAACACTATTAGACTTGATTTTCAGAAGATCTTCCAAACTACATATATCTACAATCTACTCATAGATTTTGGAGGTATTTTAACAATTATTGCCATTTCATATTGCCATTTAAGTCATTAGGGGGTGAGTAAGGTACACCTAGAGATACAAAACATTATCTATGAATTAGCCTCTTTGAAATGCACTTCATTGCTGTATCAGTCATTGCAGAGAAAGGTTCTGAGACCAGGAGTACATATGAAAATATATACAATCCTTTTAAAAGGTAGAATATTTGAATTTAGGTTGCAAAATAGACAGTTGCATGAAAATATCACTCCTGTCATGTCAGTTGAAATATCAGAAATCCTATTTCTAATCCCCTCCATGTAATATGGCACGGGGACATAGATACACATCAGCCATAAAGAGAGACAGTACAGCCTTTCCAGCAGACTCTGCAGGCTGCCTACAATTTCAATCCCCCTCCTTCAACCTCTCCACCCACTGGTTGAGCCTCTAGTTGCCCTTCCAACACCTAATGCACTCCTGACACAATGAAGGGGAGGGCAGGAGCAGTTGGTGAAAAATTAGGCACTGCAGACAAAAACTTGACAGACTGTCTTGCTCCCAGTGTCACAATATGAACCGACCTGGTAAAAACTAATGGCCATTACCCCATCTCACTGTATGACTTAAATGACTTACAGCCACACGCAGAGAAAGTTCTTTCAACTACTTCCATGGAGTTTTTTTTAATTTAATTTGCATGATAAGATGTACAAGGCAAGGTTTTTACAGATTAAGCAGCTTCATTTTTCTCTGACTCCTGTATAAAGTATGGATAATTTCACCGGAATCATTGGAGTAACTTCATTATCAAACGGATGTTGAGAGAGCACTTTCACAGTCCTTAGGCAGCTTTCCAGTTGTTGCTTCTCTATGCTCATGGTGAGCTCCTATTTACATCTTCCCTAAGGCTGGAGTTTCTAGGCACACTGAGCTCCCACCCAACACTGTGTATCTGGTGTTCTCAGGAGAGATGGTCCTTATGGATTGTGTCAGTGTTGTACAGGACATAACTTGGGTCAACATCCAAGATTCTCATGCACCCAAGCAGCTTCTATGTTGGCAACTATCTGGAAAATGTAGGTATTCTAATAAGTACAATGTTGTATTTGCAGCTTTATAAATGCTGCCTCAGTTTCACTTGAATGTTTTGTCTTTGATTTTCCAGGCTGGTACCTATATCCTGTGTTGCTGGCCACACCTCTTGTTCTTGCCTTTGTCATAAATCCTGTCTTGGACTTAAGATACTTTTCTCTCTGAAGTTTCACTAAAATTGGTAAACTCCTGTGAAATGTTCCAATTCTGAGAAGAACAGTTTTCCTGAGGAATTCCCAGCAAGTTCTTTACAAAAGTTCTGGTAAAAGCAACTGTTCTCTGTCTCCATGTCCAGTTACTTCTGCTAATTTAAAAGCATGGTCATGGGCTTGAGAAAAGCAGCTCTATGAGCAGAAGCAGCCAGAGTTTAAATGTAGGAGGAGAGGAGAGGGATCAAGAGCTGTGCAAAGCTGAAAATGTTGTATCACGCAGGAATTTGAGTCATCAAGCCTGGCTATCCCCTGTTGTGTCCTACAGCTTCTGTAACCTGACCTAAACAGTAAATCCTCCAATTACTTACAATTGGGGCCATACATTTACATATGTACAAAAGCCAGGAGAAGGTTGCTTATACCTGCTCAACCAGTTGCTGTTAGTGTGTAAAGCTGTTAAAAAGTACATGTGCAGCAACCACGAGCATGATGTGCTTCCTGGGCTTTTCATCTGCCATCCACACTAAACTGCCATCTGGAGTGCCCATGGACAATGTCTGTGAGGTGTGTTTGGAAGGTCTTCCAGCACATTAGGGCACAGCATGTACTGAGCATAAGGTTTTCTCTGGGAGTACCTTAAGTTATGCTTATATGAACAGCATGTCTACTCTGAGAGTACATTGAAGTATGACTTGAGAGGCAGCATAAAGTGCTGTTTGTCTTTTGTTTATTGCTAATGTAGATGAGATAATGTAAATAATGGCAGGCCAAAAAAAAACATTCAGATTGTTACAATTGCAACATACTAGTAACTGCTTTCTTCCCTTTGCAGTGGAAATGTATTTAGCAATCTTTTCCCATTTATTATTTCTGATGGAAGCAAAATCTTAGCACATAATTAGCCAATATTTCATATACCTGAGTCCATGTTCATTCTTCCAGCAGAATCCTCCATCTATTCTCTCCTCTTTCTCTTTTTTTTTTTTTTTTAATTTCTGGTTAGGCATAGTTTACTGTAAAATAATATTTTTGTGAACTATTACCTGCATAAGATCAAATAATAATGTATTCTCTTTTATAACCTTTGTTCTGATGTGCTAAAATCATATTTTTTGGTACTGTAGCGCTCTGTTGATGAAGCCTGAATACACGACGATATGACTGGAATTCATCATCAAGTAAAGAGTGTAGTGAACTTTGCACCAAATCATCACAAAGTAATCTTGCTTTTCTCTCTGGTCTTACTCTAAATGTGATTTGCACTATTATGGAAAGAGGACTTTGTGCTGGTTTTGATGTTACGTACAAATGGTCTTGCTTTGTAAAATTTCCATTATGCCTGTTTATGTTTCGCAGCAGTGCTATTGATTCAAGCTGTACTGATTGGAAAGTAGAAGTCTTTAACACTAAGCCCCTTCAAAGTTTTTCATAAATTTGTGGCATTTTGCCAGTGTTGCTCACAAAACAGCATAGAGCTGCTAGGAGGAAATGTTCCAGCTGCAGGGGTAACTGGAGCCAAAAAGTAACATCCAAATAGAAATTATCCAGTTCGTGATTTCACTTTGATCACCAGATGTTTGTCATGTGACTTCAGCATTAGAAAATAGAAGAGAGGAGAAAGTGATGGTGTGGTGCTTAGCTTAAATCTGACACAAGAGCTCATAGCTCAGCAATAGATAAAAACAAACAGTTATTGACTTTTCCCATTTTGGTTGTGATATTCCTTGTTTTACCATGATATGGATTTGAGCAAATTATGTCCTCATGCAAAGTTTTGCATTGATTTCTCAGTTCTTTAAATTCTGAAAGATTATGGAAGCAGAGCAAGATATACTCCAGATTACTAGTATAGTTTACTCTGGTTTGGTTGGTAATTTGTCTCTATTGTCTAGTTGTCTGACTGTTGTGTACTGGTTAGTGACGACAGCAAAACATAAAGAGCACTATTCTTGGCTCCCAAGGGTTGCAGATTTAAATTTGTATTTTTCCCAGTTTCAGCATTGGCATTCCTTTTGATTTAACTTCCTCCAATACAGTGTGCTTGAAGGAGCTTTTTTCAGCTTCTCCTGGTTATGAGCCATTTCAAAATGCATAGAATCGAAAGGACATGTTAGAGTTTTCAAGTCATAACCCTTTATCATCTCTGTCAACCATCTCATATAATGCAAAGCTCCATCTAAAATCTCCTTATGATTTTTGCTCTTATTAACCTCATAGGACGGCTGATGCAAACTTTTGGTGCTCTAGGGATTAAAAAGTCTCTTGAAATGTCCATCCTAAACTTATCCAGGATCTATTTATAGATACTTATTCTCATAATTGAAAACTTATATGATGCATGCCATAGATTTTCTAAGTGTATCATGACAAATGACTTAATCTTTATATTTGACTTATCCCAAAGCAGTGAGTCCTCCCCCTACATCCTCTCCCACCTGGTCACACATTTGTGTCCCTTGCTGCTTCAGGTATTGGTCAGCTCCTTTACTGATTTATGTCAGTACCTTTGTGTAACAGAAATGTGCTTAGTTTTCAAGGGATATTTTTGTGCTGGAATAGTGAACTAGGCCAGCTCAGCAAGTGGTGTAGGAAGCACATAGAGAGGACAGAAGCAGGGCCTGGCAATTCCTTTTCTGGTTTAAGTTGCTTTGGAGTTATAGCCTCAATTCTAGATTGATAAAGGTATGATAATTCTTTCTTTTCCAACATTTTGACCATATTATCTGTTTAGATTTTAAGTTCTGCAGATCAAAGACTGTGTCTTTTAGTGACTTGCACAGTGACAACAGTGGATCCCCACATTTAGATATCAAGACAGTACAGATACAAGATCACCATAAAGTCTTTTATGCTGACCTTCTATCACCCTCTTTGTGTTGTGCTGCAAATGTATCCAACTTTACTGAAAACAGATTATATTCTCTACTGTTTGCTTTCAGCTTATTATTTACCGTTCTATATGATCTAATGTGAATTTTTGATTATGTGGACTTCATTTTTCAGTAATGCAACATCATTAGTTTCACTTATATAAATCCCCACTTTTCTTTGTAATGTGAAGTTTTTTTACTTGTGAACTTCCTTGACCTACTTAGCAGTCCTAACAGCAAATAGTATTGACACTTTTTCTCTATTAACCTCTGGAATGTGTGATATAAGCTTACAACATAGGTTTTAATGTAAGATAAAATAATACCACCTATTAGTTTGGAATCTGGACAGAAAAAATATGTACTTTATAATAGATGCTTTTAGGTGAAACAAAATATTCTCAACATTTTTAACAATTCCTGAACGTACTGTCTCCACCCTTCACTGTAGTATTTTGCATGTCTGGTATTTCTGGGTCTCTTTCTCATAGCAGTGTTGAGAAAATTTCATGCTTTCACATTTTTCAGCTGTAATACTATTTACTTTGAAGAGAACTGAATATCCTCTAGTATTCTGCCAGGTCCCTCTCTAGACTTCCACACTGAGGTAGTTTTATTTGATCCTTTTATGTGAAAGATTAAATTTCCTCGTGTTGTATGGTGAGATACCAGTGCTTATTTTCATGGAATAATCTCATGGAATATTCTATGTTCCAAATTATTTTCACTCAAATTCAAAATGCCAGTAGCCTTTGTTTCAGTAACAGAAGATCTGATTTGCTCTTGTAGTTCCAGGGAAAGCCCATTTCCCAATATTTACATATGTTCTCCATCTTCCATTATGGAGCCAAACCCTTAATTCTTACTTATAAAAATTATAAATAATTGAGAATACTAATATTTGATGATAAATGGATAAACTTATATTGAGTTGATTAATGGGAAGGAATCAACTGAGGAATTGTGAATGTTCATTGGTTTTCAGGTATATGAGTTTGAACTGCGCTTAAGACATTTATTCCAAAACTTTATGCAAATCAGTAATTCCTGACTTTTTGAAATGTTCATTTAACTTTCCATAGAAGTACTATAGGTGTTTCAGAGCCTGATCACACTTTCTATGTTCAGACAAATATTCTCTGTCTCCAGTGAGGAATTTTACATTGAAAGAGGTTTCCCCTGCAATAGGAGTTTTTACTGAAGAGAGGAAGCTGGATCAGTCCCACATGTTGTAGAGACTTAAAATCAGAAATTAATATGCAGTAGAACTATGACAGTGGCTTTAATTCTACTCACATTAATTTTCACTGTTATTATTAATTAAACCCTGAAAATCAGGGATTTAATGGAAACTCTGACAGACCTTTAATTATAGCATTTCAACAGTCTTAGAGTATTGGATGTCCTCTACTAGTGCACAGGACATTCTGTACTTGAGAGGGTATAGAAAGAAGTCATAGTTTGTAGTGTGCTTTATGTTCAGAACATTTTTTAATTCATTATAGGCTTTTACTCAGTGTTGTCTGCTGCATCTGGGTAAGTTATATGAAATGAATACTTTAATTGTTGCGTTCAGGAACAGTTTGGAAACAGATTTTTAATTTTTTTTTAGTGGAATTGCTCATTATTGTTCAAAATCATCTGTCATTGTTTTAGGAGAATGTATTTCAATCTATGGATTTCTCACAAGCTATTTATGTAGCAGAGTGCATTATGCTCACAGATATGTCTACAATTTATATTATTTAGATTGCAAATTTCTGACAGGAAGGATGACCTCTTATTCTCTGTCTGTCTTAACATCTACCATAGTGGGGTTCTGACCAGAATTCCTATGTGAACCTGCAGTATGAGCCATAGATTACAGTAATTCATCTCAAATGATTTTGCATCACTGTGTTTAAAGTCCTTGCATTAAGTGTGTTCCTTTAAAGCCTCAAGATGAAATGCTTAGGCCTTGACTGTGCAGGATAGGAGAGATATCAGAGTGCATGGTGTGATTTACAGATACTGATTGTCAGGAGGGAGAGGAAACTATGGGGAATAGTCAGATATTGTGGGCAGCAACAGTATTCTGTAGTGTTTAGTACATTGCAGTTCAATTCATTCAAGCATACAACCATATAATATGCATCTTTGTGTGTGAAATTCAGTATTAAACTCTACCTGCTAATTTTTACCATTTTATCACAAATTTTGCAACATATACTTCCCATTAAAGAACATTCCTGGATTCACATGAATCTATGATAACTGAAATTGTCATTGAAGTGTGGGGGGAGATGGATGTAAAGTTTTAACCCTGGAGAGTAGAAGAAGGTGCAGCCTAAAAGTCTCAAAACCAGAGACAAATTTAAAGTATTTGTAGCTATTAACAATATTTATAGGTAAAATGCTGGAGAAGCTGAGTAATCAGTTTTTAAATATTTTTGATATTGGTAAAACCTGATGTTTAATAATTAGCCACCTGTCCTCTTGATTAGATAACAGAAGAAATGAGAGAAAAATGTGTATATTCTAAAATTAATAGGGAAAGGAATTTGAGGATGTTCCATATCAGAAAGGATTCCAACTTTTATGTGACTCATTCTGAGATTGCTAAATTTGTACAGTATACAATTATATTTGGAATAGCTTATTGTGAAACCATTTGCTCTTCACTGCCAGTCACGTGCTCTCTCTGCTACTATTATTTCCCTTTGGCATTTATTGTCTCCTTCTAAATCGCTTAAGGAACCTCAACTATCAGAAAACTAACCTTGCCAAAAAAAGTGGATGGTTTTCTCCTGGATTGTTCCTGTGAGCTGAAGTGTGGAGGTAGAGGAAGAGCAGGACAGCCCCCCTTGGTGGCAGATAGCCCTTAAATTTACATGGCTGTCCTGTGAAAAAACAGCCTGAGAGCTGGCCAGCATTGTGTGCCTCTAGTCCTTTGTGGGAATGCAATGTGAAATAAAATAATACCTATGGCAGATAACAAATAAATATACATTTAACGTAAATTTAGGGAAAAATGCTTCTGATATAATTTCTTCAAGTCATTAAGAAAGCTGCTTTAGTGTAAGAACTATAGAGGAGTCTTCTTAGCAATGCGCTGGGGTTGTCAGCCATGGGAAAATTGTTGTCAGCATTAGGGAACTGCCTGCTGTGTGGACGGGCTTAATGCACTGTGATACGGTGTGGATGCAAATGTAATGGGCTTGGAAATAGAGAAATTGAGCCTGAAACCTGTAGGGCACGTCCTTGGCCCAAACTAACCCACACCACTTCTAATCAGTCAGTCTACCGAAGTGGAAGGTATTAAACCAGCAGCTGATTAGAATTGGGACCCAGTTACTTAAAAGGGAGCTTTGGCTGGGCAGGTGACCACAGTGGCTTTTTGATTTTTTTGTATATTTGTATTTTTTTGAAGGAGCAGAGTAGTTATCCGTTTAAATTCACATGAAATACAAAACCCAAGTGTTAAAATGGCATTTAGAAATAGCGTAACCACACAGAGACAATATGAAAAGAATGCAATTTGAGAAGGTGTCCTTCCTCACACAGTAATGGGATTGCCACTGTTGCTCAGCACATCACAAGGAAGTTTTATCTTAAAAGAGCAAAATAATATCATTAACAGAAAATTAAACTTAAAGTCACCATGAACTATGGACTTAAAAGACCCTCAAGAAATGAAAACCAATTGTCTGTTGGAAAACCAGGAGGTCAAGTAGTCATTGACCAACCAAAAGCTGCACCGATTGCTGAAACGTACAGTACTTTCAAATCCAATTAACTGTTTCAAGCAGACAGTCCTCATTTTCTCTTTCATCAGGAAGGGAAATTTGCAATCATATATTCCAATGAAAGTTAAGTTGTTTTGATCTGATAATTGTGAGATGTATTTATCTTAATTTGTAAGTTTCTAATGCTAAAGCTCCAAGCTGTTCAGATATAACAGAAGTACTGGGAAATGAGGTACAAAATGCTGGAATTCAAATTAACCAATAAATATATTTTAATATATATCAGCAGGACTCTAGAGGATTCCATTAATGTTGAAAAATAGAAAGGATTTAGGTTAATTTGGTAAGAAGGCAGGTCAGAACGTTTACAACAGTGGCATAGAATTGTATAGAGATGCAAAATTTTTCAAGAGAGCAGAATTTTTTCAAAAACGCTGACTCTAGCTGTCACAGCCCTGCCTTGGTTAAATCCAGTGGAGAGATATGAGGACTTTCTAATTTGCTTTCCCTCTATTTTAATAATAGCTGTGCATAAGTAATTTATGAAAGGCCAACCAGGCAGTGGGCAACAGAAAATTAAACTCATTTTATCTGAAAGCAGGTGGATTTCTATATATCATTAGCATGCATAGAATTCTCACAATGTTATTTCTCATACTGATGGAATGTAACCAAATAATATATGAGTTTTTTGCTTATGCACGAGTGAAATTTTTAGATAAAAGTACCAGCCCCAATGGCAATTTTCTGCAAAACGAAAACTAATTCTGCGAAGCTTCTTATTACTGGGAAGACTCATTTGGCTTGCATTAGAGACTGACATAAGTGACTTTAGGATTTTACTAACAGATTAGATGAGATGTGCTATATGCAGTAATATCATTAGAGAATGTAGCAGTAAAAGCAAAAGAGTTTGTGGCACTTAAGGACATGGGCACAAGTAAATTGTTTTCATTTATGACAAGCTTTTAAACGATTTTTTTTCTCCTGATGAGAATGTGGTTTAGTTTTAGGTTTCTCCCACCCATCCCCAAGAGTGAAAAAAATGCTTCTTGCCTGAATTATTCCTCATATTATTTCACCCTCTGATACTAAATCTATTGTATATGCCTGCCTTATCACCTGCATCACCTTGAGAGGGGCTAGATTTTTATGAAGAAAACAATACTAAACCTAAATAAATGTAATGCCAATGTTATCTAAATAAAGAGAGAGAGGTAAACCACATATTCTCTACTTGCCGTATTTTCACTATTCATTAAGAGAAATATATTTGGAACCTATCCAGAAATTGTTCAAAGTATTTAAAACCAGCAACAAATATGCTGCAATCATCCGAATTAACCAAATGCAGCTTTCCTTTTCTTACCTCATGAAAGTCTGTTAAGAGTTTTTTCTTGTAATTATGATACCCAAAGGTACCTCTTGCATAAGACTTTTTTCACTCTTACATCTCATTTAACAATAAATGGCACTTGCCAAGTGGTATTTTTCTCTGAGGCAAGAAAGAGTAAAAGACTGTGCTAAATCCATGTCCCATATAATATTATATTATGTTTTATAATGAACAGGTAATTGGTCTCAAAGTGAAACTTATAATTTTATTTTCTTTCTTTAATTCAATAGTAACAGCTACCAGGAGTTAGCAGTAACTACTCCTGTAATGGGTTGTATTGGTTTGTACTGCCAACTTTGTAGTTCGCAATGTATTTTGTTCACATTTGAATTTCAAAAGAGAGGGAAGATATGACTGTGTTGTTGGAACCAATAACACTGACCCAAGTCATATGACAGAGACAGCCCTTTGTAACTCTGACCCATGTGAGGTGACTGTGTCCAGCTCTTCTTCAGCTGCTTATTCAGTTTCTTATATCAGCACTCATGTATGTCACACTTACATGACTTTTTTATATTACATGACTTTTTTATTGGTTTACTCTGATAGTAAAGTTTATATTGTCCTCCACAGTCAGTACTTTTACAGAGCTATCTTGACTACTAAAGGCCCTAAGAAATAGCAAAATAAAATCCTCAGGCAAACTGCATGGGTGTAAATGTAGAATGACCATGTTTACCTCAGTGCAGCTAATCTGGGTATAAAGTGCTCTGCTAAAAAAGCAGAGTTTGACCCAATGTAACCAATACTGAAAACAGGCAATATTAAAGAGGACTGTCCTCTTCCCAGGGGAAAATGCTGGTCTTGGCCATACTGTTGCAAAATAGTTCTGCTGAAATCAATAGATTTCCTTCAGACATTGCTCAGCACAAACAGGGACAGATTTTGGCTCTGCTGTGACATGGACTCAGCGAGAGTATTAAATCATAAAGATGACAATCTAATGGTGACATTCAAATGGACAGATTGCAAGGCTCTTTACACACTGGGGTTCATAAAGTCCCTCCTTGTTGCACTTGCCACTGTTTGCAAATGAGTAAAGGAGAGAAAATAATTAGCTGAAGAAATAAAAAAAATCTGAAACTTCTGTACTGAAGTGCACAGACATTTTGGCAACAGTTGCTGAGATCTGGCTCCTGCTATCATGGGAGAGCTGAAATACAAGGACAGGTGTATGTCCTCATTCCAGATCAATCCTCCTCCGTTCTGTGCTGCTTTGTACCTATCTCAGCTCTGCAAATGAGCTGAGCAGTGCTAATTTTTATATGGTGCTAATACCTAGCATAGAAACATAGGACAAAACTATCTGAAGCATCTTAAACCACTAAATCTGTTTCTTGCAGAAAGTTCAAGATGTGTTACATAATTCTGATAATAAATATCTGAAATTATATCTTAGAACAGGTTAGGTTCTCTGCTCCCACATTCTCTGCTGGAAAGCTGTTTCAAGACATCCTTCCATGAAAAATTCTCATGACAAACCAAATATAACAGCAAGTTTGTTCCAATGCTGTCTTCTATAGGTTAATTAGCTGATCTTCCTTTGTTATCTTTGTTCAAAGTCCAGCATTATTTATAGAAGACCAGTACACTAGACCTGGAGCTCTGCTCTGCTACTTCCTGAGTCTTCTGGCACTATCCAATTGTACATTCAAAAAAGTAACTCTTAGAAAAGCCAGTTCAGCTCCATCAGTGCTAGGAAATACTTTTTCCTATGCAATATTCATTCCCATTTTATAAAATCCTTCAAATACTGAAAGGGGATCTACAAGAGAACTGGAGAGGGACTTTTGATAAGGGCATGGAATGACAGGACAAGGGGAAACGACTTTAAGCTGACAGAGGGCAGGTTTAGATTGGATATTAGGAAGAAAGTCTTCCCTGTGAGGTCGGTGAGGCCCTGGAACAGGTTGCCCAGGGAAGTTGTGGCTGCCCCATCCCTGAAATGTTCAAGTTAAGAATGGATGGAGCTGTGAGCAGCCTGGTCTAGTGAAAGGTGACCCTGCCCGTGGAAGGGGGCTGGAACTAGATGATCTTTAAGGTCTCTTCCAACTCAAACCATTCTGTCCTTCTATTAGTTACCTTTGGTGCTTAACAGCCACGTAAAGTGAGTGCTCCAGCACGTATGGCCTCAGCCATAAGACTTCTGCAGGGTAGTACAAAGTATTTAAATTGATTATAACAGTGATCAGAGCATAGACAAAAGACAGATGTGAGAACAGAGGAAGTAGATAATATGGTGGAAGAATAATTTTTTGCTGCAAGTGGACTAAGAGAAGGTGTATATTTTTCTCAAGTTTACATCTTCTTTTTTGTCATCATATTTTATTCCCTACTCAGAACATTAAAGTCAAAGCAGGTACATGGATATGTCTTTATTTTCTCCCACTTTCATTTAAATATACAACATTTGAGGGCATTCAACCATCTGCTTTTTATTTGCAGCCAGCAATCAAAAAGTATTTTCACTGTATTAGTATAAAAACTGAACAAAATACTGTATTTTTAATCTTAAGCGTTTTAAAAATGGAAGGAGATGCTTACCAGTAAGTGTCAGTAAGTCTAACTCTAAGTTGCTTGTGTTGACATACTGCTGAAGGCTAAAAACAGCTTATACAGATTTTATTTGTTTATAGGGCAAATTATAAAATGTTCCACTGAAATAAGTAATGACAATTTTTGTCTACATAAATGTGCATGTAAATGTAATGATGTTTGTTGTCACTTCAACATGACTGCCATTATTGAAATAGAAGAGCCAGTACTAATTCTTGCTGTCATATTTCTTAAAAAATGAAAATAAGGTATTTAAAGAAGCGTCAAGGTTTTCAGTGTAGATCATTCATCTCCTGCATGCTCTTAGAATAACACCCTCAGCAAAACAGACAGACAAAAGCTAACTAGAGTTCTGCTTTCTAATCTTTTTAAGAAACATACATTTGAAGATATTTTCCAACTTCAGAGTGTTCTGGAACTCAGTGAGACCTTAATGAATAGGATGTGAAGTTTTATCTTTGTCTTAAAGGTTGTGTAACCTGGGCATGGGGTAAAAACCTGCAAGAGGCCTTTGCCTTTGTTTTCATCGGCCAAAGGAAACCTTTTTCTTTTTTCAGCTGGATCTTAGACGTGCTGTGATGAGCTCTCATGGTGCCCACCCTCAACTGAGACTATCCACAAGATAATAGCTGATAACAACATGCAGGCCAAAAAACCCTCAACACTGAGCTTCTGTGTGATTTGAACACAGCAGTGTTTTTTCAAACTCCTTGAGAGTGTGAGTTCCTCTCCTCCACTTCTCTCATGGTATTTGCCCTGGGCCCCCAGTCAGCAGTGGTTCAGCAAGGCAGGGCAGCAGCACTCACCATCTGCTATGACCTCCCGCTGCTTCCATGCTCTGCAGAAGTGTGGTGCTGCTGGCTTAAGAAAAAAACAACTGATTTTAGTTAAAACTTTTCATTTTTGAATTTTGTCATGATTCCTGCAGCTGTCATCAGCCACTCAACCCAAGCTGGTAATATCTTGCACTGGCCACTACCTAGAGATGCCATCCAACTTTTGGGAATGTCTCACTGTGGTCTTTGTGGTTTCCCCCTTGGCTTTAGCAGTTGGCTGTAGCATGATCAGGAATGGAACTGAAAAGTGTCGTGTCTAGAGCAAATGACTATTTTAAGTAGGTTTGATGGCTGAATATACTTAAAAATTGAGAAGCTTTGAATTCTAATCTTGCCTCTTCCACCAAAGTGGCACATGAGCCCAGGGAGAGTGGGCAGGGAGGGTGGTGTCACCTGTTTTTCGAAGGAATGTCTTAATATTTTGTGCCTAAGTAGCCATGCCTTTAAAAGGCTTGAGTATTTGCACAGCTTGAAAATAATTTTAGCAAATTCTTTGAAACAAAATGTCTCACATGTTCCAGAAAGCAAAATCTGACTTTGAAGCATTTTCTTTTCCCCATGCCTCGGTTTCCCCCAGGTGCCAGCAGGGTGAGAGAGAACCTGTGACGTGAAGTTAAGAGGGACACTAATTTCTTAATATCTGTGAGAGACTTAGAATATATGAATAATACTAAATATTACCATGTGCTTTTCCATTCTGAGGGCTCACAAAGTGTTGGGCAATGGGACAGGTAGCAGTCCCACACCATGACATAACTGCAATGACTGTATTCTGTGAGGTTGGGGCTGACTCCATCCAGTGCCTTTCCAGAGCAGCAGAGGAGGGTCAGGGACAAAAGGCTGCTTTCCTCATGGAGTAAAAAGGTGGAAGATGAAGGGCTGAACCGTAGGTTCAGTTAGATTCAGGAGCTCTGTGCTGGATTCTGCCTATGTTTATCCAACAGATTAACAATAGAGATATAACTATAAAACCTAAGAGACAGGCAAACACAAAACCAGCAAGCCACACAGAATTACAAGACTATCACAGGGAAATAACTCTGATATAGGTCCTAGATATAGCTCTGATTGTAAAACTCAGGAAAAATATTGGAAAAGTTTTCTTCCTCCTTTCCAAATTGATTGACTCCCCAGATCCTGCTGTAATTGTTCCTGCTGGTGCAGCGCCATTTAATTCAGCGGTTCCTGAGAAGGCGGCACCGCGGTGTGCTCACCGATTGTTACTGTCATCGGAAACTTCCCACCATCCTTCGTCTTATGTAAATTTAATTCCAAACACACCGCTTCATGCTTTATTATCTCACAACAGCAATTGCATTTGGCCCTTTGATTCATCTGTGGAGAATGCATTATGAAGCAAAGCATAAACATCACAAAATGGTTAGTTCATGGGGCTTCTAATTTCAGGAACATCACAAAATGCTAATTCGTAGTCTTCATACTGGCACAAAAAATATATTTCAGTGGATGTCGTGAGGGTAAATCCCTGCTTTCGTCCTTCACTTGGAAAAATGCTGCAGCTTAAAGAAACTTAAAAGCTCTAATAAAACTTAGAGCAAACCAACTTGCTGGAGTGTTCATCTACATTTCACTGTATTCTGAGTAAAGGAATAAAAATTAAAGAGCCTTCAAAATAATCTAGAGGGGAATTATAGTAATGAAAGGATACGTTGCACTTTCTTCTCTTTTACCTGCCACATATTATGGGGTGCAATTGTTTTCCCATTGATGTAGTTCATCTTAAACTGGTGAAAGTGCACCTTCCAGATCACTTTTTAATTGTAATGGTACTTAACCACAGCAAAATCAGCTTGATTATACAATGTATTACTCAAGAAAGAGAAAAGCCAGTCGCTTTGGGCAGAATCCATAGGTCTCTGTGTACATTTCCAACTGGGATTGTACAGCAGAGGCAGGAAATCTGGTCTAGGAAAAAAGAGTATATTGAGTAGAAAAATATAAAATACGCTGCTTACAAATGCTACTCACGTGAAGGATGGAGAAGGCCCTCAGTGCTTTTTCACTTTAGGACATGTGTCTGAAAGCTCCATCCACAGATGCTGCCCTATTGATTTGTTCCTATTTTCAAGCAAAATTCGTTTTGAAGATTTGTGGACCGGGCAGATACATAGATTTATTTTGGCTTATATGTAACACCACAAGTAGCAGAAAAAGTTTAGAGAAAACTTCCCAACTGCTAGAGGCGAGTGTGGGGCATGCCTGTGTGAGACAACAAGAGGACTGAGGTGGCTGAAGAGCTGGCTAGGCTGGGTCTAGGCAGCCCTGCCCTGCACAGCCCATCAATAGGTCTTAGTGCCTTGTTAGAATTTATGAAGTGACCTTTGCAGAAGATAATTTCCTCTTCAGCAGTTACCGACCCAAAATGCCGAATGCTACATTTCAATTTTTAGAAATATTTGCATTTAATTCCTTTTTCCCCCCACATTTTAACCAATACGTTGCATTATTTAGTGTTCTTTGTAACCAAAGGTAACTTCTGAGATAATGAAAAGTTCTGTCCGTATGGAGCAGCTCAGTGCAAGCTGAGTGAAAGTGCTTACTTAGAGAAAGACTGAGTCACTGAGACTGCTGCTGCTGCCCTGAAAGAGCAACCTTTGGACCATCCCCCAACACGGCACATTCCTCACGTCTCTTCTGACCCAGTCACTTGCCTTGTGATGATGAGGGTTGCATTTTGGTTCTGTTGGCCATTTTTCTCTGTAGGTGGTTGGCAATTTGGGGCCTAAAGATGGTGCACAAACAGTGAAGGACTTGTTAGCTTCTGCTTTTCTTGTCCATTAATTATAAAACTTTCCTAAAATCAGAATTAAATCATTTTGCTACACAATAAAATTGGGCAGGTATTTTTGTGTCATCTTCCATATCTGGTACTTAGCACAGCAAGTTCAGCCTGTGGATGTGTGTATGGATGTAGTCCTTTCAGAAAAAGAAAAAAAGCAGGTTCACCTCTTAGTTCACATTTCTGGAAGTCTAAATCTGAGGTAATCTGCTCTTAACCATAATTTTCAGCATTGAAATCAGCATTGTTTTCTAGCCCATGCTCAGAATTACTTTAAAATTCATGGAGTTGGATTATTGACTGGTGTAAATTCAGCCTACTTTTGCTGGGGTGCACAGAGATATATTGATTTATTTTAGTGAGGATACAGTTCATTGTCTCTCAAGACCATTTATGCAGCAGGGCCATTGTATTCCTCAGTAGGAATTCTGATAAAAGCTCCTGCTCTCCTGCAGCAAGTGGTAATTATATATGTATGTAGGAAAACACTAGCTACTCCAATTTAATTTTTTTTTTTTAAAGTTGGGAGGGTAGCAATTGGAAGAGGGAAGATATGGGGTCTGCCACCTGCTACAGGCAGTGCTATTTTTTTAAAATTTTGGATCATGCTTGCTTAGGATCAGAACATTTCTTTGTGTAATGTGGCAACCTTGATTTTTGTACTGGCTATCAAAACTGTTGAGTTTGTGATTTTATTCTCTGCAAATCATCATCATTATTTACTCTTAGATGAATAATTTAGATATGTTACTTTTACGAAGACTGGAAGGAAAATTGAGTCTGTATCTCCAACACCAGCAGAGAGTTTGTAAATTGTATTATGATGGAGTTTCTGAAATCCGGTCAGTGCTGTAGATTATTTTATATATATGAATGGAAAGAGCTAAAGTATATTTATTGCAAGGTGCATTTGAATTTTCAAACCTGTAGGTAAACTTTAACTTCTTAATATTAATAACACTGCATTGGTAGGAAAACAAACTTGCTCACCTTGTGTTTTTATATTTTCTTTAATTTTGGATATTGCAAACAACATAGGCATGGAAAGCCGTAATAGCCCATGATTTCTAATATTGGGTAAAGCACAAATATAAAATATACTTGAAGCTCAGCTCTAAGTAGATTATAAACATTTAATATAGAATGTTATCATAATATTCAGAGCACCAAATTGCAGACTTCTGTCACCCACTTTCAGGCATGCTTCTGAAGATCATAGTTAATTCTGCTGATTTATGGTAATGCTGTAGCACTATCATATGCAGCATCAGAAACCACTAACAAGCTTAGTATAAGCTTGGACTGAAATGGTTTGAGGTTTAAATTTCTGTAACGATTATAAACTAGAGGGAGTGAAATCCCACTTCAGCAAAAAAATAAAAGTGTCTTGTTACAATTCAATATTGCATCCTCTCTCTCTCCCCCTCTTACTCCAACCCCCCTTACTTTCTCTTCTCTCTTTAGCTTCTCTGAGGAGCCATATTTGAGAAAAGTAATTTTAAATTGTGACTGGCATTTTTAAATTTAAAAATAATCCTTTTTGTATGGTAATGCGCTTTATAATTAGGAGACACAATGCTAGCATTTATTGGAAGTAGAAAAAAAGCTATGCTGAAAAGTATTAAAATCAACTAGATTTTTTTTGCCCATTTCATTTGAAATGATAGCTATTTATAAAACAAATCTAATGACTTTGCCAACACTTTCCATAAACATTTTAATAACATATGTCATATTTGACTGTCTCAGGGATACTATGGACTGCAATTACTATAAAATCTGCTTCAAAACTCACTCTGAACAGAGGGTTAATAGGAAGGTGTGCAAAGAGAAAACATTATGAACCAGAACTTTAAGGGATGTAAATCCCAGTGCTGTTGCTCTGAAATCAAATCAAAGGAACCACAGTAACTTAGAGCTGTTGAGAATCCACCTTTGCTTGTTCTCTGTGCACGCTGGGCTCCTCTCTTCTGTGCCTTTGTGAGAGCTGTGCTCAGGAGCCAGTCCTGGCAAATGGCTGACACTCAACTACAGATACGGAACTTCAGGAACCTTGGTTCAGGCAATATACTGTCACTTTTAAATTCTAGATTCCCCACTCCCAGGAGCCAAAATTGCTTTTTCTCTCTCCAGCCTTATGAAAATGCAGAAATTGCCCAAGATTTTGAAAGGATTTGAAACGTTTACGTTGTGGACATTAAATCTGATAGCAACAAACCATGATTTCTGAGTATCAAATTTTAAAGAAAGATGGGTTTAAGTTATCTCAGTTTGTACAGGTAAAAAATTACAAACCACCACTGTCTTCCCTCCCCCTCACACTCCCAGGGCCATCATTCATGAAAATTAAGGTCAAGCAAAACACTGCAAGGAAAAACATTTTTCCTTTTTTTTTTTTTGTGAAATCTGTACTGAACTGATTGTTCTACCTTGGTGCAACATCTTTTGTAGAGTTTTGTTACTTGCTTCCCATCTATTAGAAAACAAATCATGATGAAGCATCAATGATTATTATATTGGGTCAAATTCAGGTATAGCTCTTGACTTCAATGGGCCTATGAAGTTTTTTAAGGCAAGGAAATAATCATTATTGAGTCTTTGTAATTTATTGAAGCTGAGCCACATCTTGTTTACAGTAATCCTAATTGTACTTCCGTGTCGCCTTTTTCATCCCAAATGATTAAAAATAGGTATCATGACTTAAACAAAAATCCTGATCATTAATCAAAATCCTTAATCAAAAATCCTAACACTTTTCCAAATGAATTCCATAGAATTTGTCATCTGAATCCAACAGCATCAGGACATGGTACAGTACTTGACTGTATGGCAACGAGTTTTACATTCATCATAGGGAAATTGGTGCAGCCACCAAACGTGTCATATGATCAGAGCCCACAAGAATCATGGGTTGACATAATTCAGCAAATCTCCCATTTAAAGAAGCTCGTGGAATCCACTGCCCTTCTGCTGAAAAGCAGAGACAGGGATCAGCTCTTCTGGGATCTGAACCTGTGCTTCCAAGTTGTTCAGCTGCTTTGTATCTGCTGCTAAGGCTACTGATGAGGCCAGTGGTCAAAGATTTTACTCTAAAAATTGATCTAACTGGTTCTGTTCCTTTTCCTCCATCAGCCTAGCAGAGATGTGAAAAGGAAGCCACCAGGTTCTGTAAGATTTGGGAGTGCTCATCATCCGGTGTTGAAATACCGACTCCACATGCTACAGCTTTCTTTTCAGGATGTCACTCTCCCGCCTCCACACTCACCACCAAACAAACATAGAAATCTACTACTGTTCTCCCCATGCACTCCATTTTCTTCCAATCTGAGAGCCATTTGTGTGTATAATTGAAAATTAGCAGTGCAGCTGTTTGAAGAGAGTAATTTATCACAGCACATTGTTCGCTCCTGACACTTTAGACCTGGCTCTAACAAGGCAGTGGTTGCTGGGGGTTGAGCTGCAGAAAGTGATTCGGCTGTAATGCCGCGTTTCCCCTGCTTTGTTGCTAATTGTAGCCTCTTTTTCTCCATTGAATTGGGAGTTGAGTAAAAGAGCTTGTTTGCTCTGTGCGACGAGGCTGCCAGGGCCGCTTGGGCTATTATCACAAGATACTCTTGATCTTTTGAAAAGCAGGAAATAGAATTTTTCTCCAACAGGGAAAGTAATTTGCGATGCGTCCATTAGTTCTTCATTAAAGCAAGATTAAATTGCACGGCAAATCACATCTGTGTTTGGATGATTAAAGGGTGGCATTTTAGAGGCCAAAACTAATTACTAGCCAAAATGAATGGGAGTGAAAAAACAGTCATGTTTTTACATTAGATAGTGTGGCTTGTAATTAGATTCAAGCTAATTCCACTATTTCTTCTCATTTAATGAGATGAGCCTGTCCTCATCTTTTTCTAGGCCATGCTAACAGCCCCAAATGTATAATTTTGATAATACTGAGAGTTTACTTTATTGAAATTTCTTAGCTACCTGCCACAAGTGACTGTTCTGTCTAGTGGTGCTTCATTATACATCAACATGAGCTACTGTGCATGGCCCAAGCAACATCTCAAGCAGTCTCTGTACATTTATATGCATTTATATTTACATAGCTATGAATTTGTGTGATTGTATGTGCATACACATATATAAATATAATGCCCATGATATGTGTATGAAAGAGTTTGAAAGAGTATTGAAGAAAAGGAAGGTAGGTCTGGAAAGTACAAATCTCCACATAAAATTCCTTAATTCTGGAGGTTTGTGGAGGTAGTTTTTCTTCTGGCATGAGAAGAAGGAGGTAAATAGGGGCATCAAGTGGTGAGTGATTGAAATAACACAGTTATTTCCTAGATTTTAAAAAAGTGAGGGTTTACTAGTTTTTTTTAAAGCAATATCTCTCAGTAGATGCTTGGAACTGACAACTAATTCTAAATGACCTAGTAATTAATTGACCTTAGGATATATTATATCCCTAAGATCAGTAGTTCTTGTTTCTCATGAAGAGATGCTGCCAATGAATTGTGGTGCCATTTCTCCTCTTCTCGGGTACCTATAGTGAGAAGGAAGGAGATTAATGGGCCACAAATTGGATGAATATGAGGCCCAGAGTACATTTGTTGTCTCTTGGTTCTTCTCCTTGGGGATTCTCTGGAAAACAATAGTTTGGAGACATGTTACCTGTTCCACAAAATTTCATTGCAGTTACTCCCTGAGGTAGAGACAGACATGGCCAAGTGTCTGTTCACAGACCTCCAAGGAAACGTGTTACTGGTGGTGCAGAGTCGTAGCTGGAGAGGGGCAGAGGGGAAGGAGAAGTGCAGAGGCTATTATTTGATGTATTTCCTTTCTCTTCTGGTTCCCCAACTGTTTTTTAGAGATCACCAATGCCATTCTAAATGGAATTTGCCCTTGTATTTGCCCTATCCTTACTATTCCCTGAACCTTTACTGTTGGTCACAGTCAGCAAACAGAACTACGGGAGAGACTTTTGATTCAGTCCAGGATGGCAATTCTTGCGTTCACAGCCCTTTCTAGTGGACTAGTCACTACAGGATGCTCTAAATATATCATCATGGAGATCTTGTGAAAAGGCTATAAACCAATTCATAATGTAGAGCTGTACTATGATAGAATACTCATTTGAGCAATATCAAAGAGTTCCCACTACCTACAAAATTCTCTTCATCCTCAGTAATTTACCGGGGCATTTTTTCCTAACTTTTGTTTCAATGCCTTACTGTCCCCTATGAAACTTAGGAGAGTCAGTTGTGGTCCACTTGTTTGCTGTATTATTTTTACCAGATCATTGGTTTATACTCACTATATCAGATTTACTTTGAAGACCATATTTATACATAGGAGCCATGAAACTGCCTCCTGGCAGAATACCACAGGGGCCATCAAGCTGGCCTCTGATTGATTTTTAGAGGGGTTTCTTCTAGAGAAGCAACAATGTATTCCATGATTGCCAGTTTCATCTACATTTATTACTCACTTTATGCAAACCAAACTGTGAAAATAATACAGAAGTTCTAGCAAAGGAGAAGGTGACCTTCTAGACTGTGAAACTGAAAATAGAATTATGAAGAAGAGAAATCTCCCTTGACCATGGAGTCCTCACCTACTTCTCACAAACTTTTCAACAACTTAGCCCCAGGGCTTCATTGTGCTTTGCCCCGTGACAGTTCTTTCAGAGATTACTTGTAGATGCTTCTTTGAGCTTCTTTGCTTTTGTCTCATGGGATTCCCAGCATGAATTTTGGTGGGGTTGGTTTGTTTGTTTGTTTGTTTGTGAGGGGGTTGTTTCTTTTGTTATGCTTTTCTTATTTTTTTTAATATCTGACAAGAATGTGATTTTAGTGACTCAGGTTTCTATATGTATTATTTCAGATTGGTTTCTGATCAATTAATGTGAAACTCACAGCTTAATTTTAAAGATTATTTAATGTCAATGTAATAATCAGGAGTTGCACTTGGGAAAATTTTAAACAATATTTTAAAATTGTAGTACTATTTTATTACATGTATAACATAATTCTGACTCTACATTACATCTTATCAAACTCACAGTCATCTTTATACTGCAATCCACATATTATATTAATAAAATAATTGAAAAGCTTCATATTTTGAGTGTTTCATCTAAACTACCTTTCTCTATTCTTTATCAGTTTTAGGGACCTATGCCATTGCACCTGCATTTGAATTCTCCTTATTATAGGGAACTTTGATTGCAAATGAGAAATTTGTCCATTTATCATTGCTTGTACCCAAAAGAACTATGACTGATACTCCTGCAGGTATTCTGGCAAGCTAGAAGGCTTCTTACAGCTAATGGGAGTGACTAAGATTCATCTGAAGATAGAAGGGTCCTATTTTGTTCTAAAGACAATTTATATTTTCTAAACCAGGGATTGCAGATTTCAAAACTTTTTTGAGCACTCTGCTGACCTTGAAAGCCTCCTGCAATAATGGAACCAAAGTCTGCGATAACAAGCCTTAAGTACTGCTTCAAAACCACTCATATATCCTGTACTTTTGGCTTCCTAACATATTTCTTTAAAGTATGGAGCTTTGTGGTTTAACCCTAGCCAGCAACTCAGCCCCACAGAGCCCCTCACTGGCTCCCCCCTGGTGGGGTGGGGGAGAGAGTAGGAAGGGTAAAAGTGAGAAGACCCATGGGTTGAGATAAAGATGGTTTAAAAGGTGAGCAAAAGCTGCATTCAAGCAAAGCAAAACAAGGAATTCATTCTCCATGTCACATGGCCAGGCAAGTGTTCAGCCATCTCCAGGAGAGCAGGGCTCCATCACTCCTGACAGTGACCTGGGGGGACAAACGGCATCACTCTGAATGTCCCTCCTTCCTTCATCTTCTCCCAGCTTTATGTGCTGAGCATGACACCATATGGCATGGAATACCCCTTGGCTCAGTTGGGATGAGCTATTCCAGCTGTTCCCCTCCCAGTTCCTTGTTGCTGGTGGGATGAGGAGCAGAAAAAGATTCAATTCTGGATAAGCACTGCCCAGCAATACCTAAAACACCCCTGTTTCCAGCACAAAGCCAAAACACAGCCCCATGCCAGCTGCTAAGAAGAAAATTAACTCTATATACACCAAAACCAGCATAGCAACCATGGGTCATGCAATTTTTTAAGCAATTTTACTTAAAAATGAAAGATATGCAGATTCTGGAGACGTTAGTTTTGGCCGAAGCAGTTTTCTACTGAACATCACCCTCACTAGCAACTGGTGTACATTTTGTTTTATAATTCCAGACTCCTTGTGACTGGTCTATCAGTGTGGTACCCTTCCAGAAAAGAAATATTCCAACTTTTTTTTTTTTTTAATCTTTCTGGATGATTAGTAAGCATTAAGTTTTGCTTATCAATCATCCAACTCTATGCATGAAAATAATTTTCCACGTAACTTTATTACTTCATGAGGCTCAAAAGCTCAAGAAAGGATAAAATACGGGTCATAAAGTTTTTACCCATAAGCAGAGGATCCATAAAAAGTTACAAATAGTTCTGAGATCTAAAGTAATAGCAAAAGGCCAGGTTATCTTCCTTCTCCCTGTGTATAAAGGTCAATCATTTAAAGTGCCCAGTTGTTTCTGATTGTTTTCCAGAGAAAGAATCATAACTGTTAGGAGGGTAACACTACTATATACGGCTATATATATAGATATATATATATACACACACAGATTTTCATTTTTTTCTTTAATATAATTAAAGAAATCATTGCATCTGAGGACCTTATAATCTAAGAGAAATACCACAGGATTTGACAAAAACCCAGATGACATCTAGCAGGTAAAGAATGGGATAAATACATGCAAGACTAGTAGATCACTAGATTTTTTTTCAAAGGCTTATCAATTCACACAGTTACCACATTTCTGATGGGAGGAAATAACCAACAAAGGAATTGGTAACAGTGACTTCTAAAACTTCTTATACAATCATGTCTGTAGGATGGCTAGAAATTTTGGTCATAGCTCAAGAAACACTGGGGGAAAAACTGAGTTTTGAAGAGGAATTTGTAAGAAAAGAGGACAGTTTTATGACCTGCAGCAGAGGGAAATGCTCCCTGGGCAAAGATAATGTGAGAGGTAGGAGGACAGCAGCTTTAGCAAGATACAGACAAGATTTAGCTGGAAGCAAGGAGCGAGAGGCAGCATTGTGTGACTGTCCAGCCAGTGCTTTCTTTCACTGGTGTCATATGGGAAATCTCAGGAGTAAAATTTTATTTGAAAGAGAATAATTTATCTAAGTCATGATCTTGGCATTTGGTGGAGACACTATAATTAAAAAAACTTGATCAGATCTTCCAGTAACAAACCCTGTACTATGACAAGTAATATTCAGGTCACACTTCTCCTTTGAAGTTTTAATGGCCACTACAATTTTATGTTAGTCACTCACTTATGTTTGAAGTAGGCGTGCAAAGCCTTGGCTGTCTCCATTTGTCTATAACTACTTTAGAAGCTTCTGAAGGCACTGAACTCATAAAACTGCAGGCTTCAAAGAGCTTATTCAAAGATTCCATTCTGCTGCTGCCATTTATCAAAGGGGCACTTTTAAAATATATATCTCTTTATAATAAAATGTTTTTTAAAATATAAACCTGACGGTGTGGATGATTAAAACAAAATCTCCATTGGCTTCAATGGCAGCAGAACTGAGTTCCACAGCTTTAAATATCATATTTATATTTCTGCAAATAATGTTATAGTCAAGTAAATTGATAATACAATAAAGCAGAATTCAGTTTTCCTTCTTTTTTTCGCCCTGTATTAATTTTTTGGAATGTTACCATGAATTTAACCTTAAACTTTAAATCAAATTTTAACTTTAACACCATAACACAGAAAACGATTGTCTCTCCTAAAGAAAATAGAAGCTCCTTGTTTTTAAGTAGAATTACCTCTATTGGGCAGGTGCAAACCTGAAGGATCAGCAGAATATTAATGTTAGATCATAATTTATTAAAAAATAGGACAAGAATCCTGTAATATATCAATTCCATGATAGATCTTTCTGAGATCTATTACATGATTCTAGATAAATCAGGTGGCATTGAGTTATTTTGTATCCTGTTTAAACAAGAATAACAATACCTACCTACATGGTACTCAGAGTGGCACAGTATCTTGTTTAATCCAGATCCTCAAAAAACAGCAAGAGACTTTCCATGGACTTTATTAGACCAGCCCTTTAACTCATCACCTTAACTTCTGTAAAGAATCATGACCTGTGGTGAAAGGGGTAGTGGATGTCTACAAAACGAGTATGATATCAGCCAGCAGTGATTCCAGAAATGCATCGTCAGGGTTATAAAGTGCTCCTACTCCTGCCTTAATCCCACAGTTTGGTCCCTTGTTTTGTCTGCTCCAAGGGTGGACATCATAACACTCCATCTGTTGCCATGGGAATGGCTGTGATTTTGAAAATTCAGCTTTGTGCCTTCAAGATGAAATCAGGCAGAACAAAAGAAATGGGCAGTAGGGGTAAAGCCCTTGTTTAAGGAGGAGGGTGATTTGACTCTAAATTCAGGCCTAAACTCTGTCCTTGTGGGATAACTCCCCATTGAGCACCTTTTGAAGTAACTACCATTCTGTTGTTACTCATCTCGTGTTCCTGGTTGCTTTGGGAAGGGAATTTCACATCCAGTCTGCTTGAACTCTGCCTAGCAGACTGGCCTGATTCAAGTCTCTCATCTCTTTATAGTACAACTAAACAATGATAAAATGATGATAATGATATTGTAAACATAGGTAATAGCAGGGGGAATAGGCATCCAAACACAGAACTTCAGTGCATTTTCTGCATTTTCACCGCTGTAATTTATCTACCACCTCAAGCATGGAAGAGCCTGCATTTGGGGCATATTCTGTTGGTTCATTCTTTGGCTTCCTTGTGAAATTGGCTTTCATAACCACCCCAGAATAATCATTTCACTTTTTTATTCTGGAGTAATTTCCCCATGTAAGCAGTTTCTTTTCAATTACAAATAATATTCTGAAATAATTTCTCTGGTTTGGATAACAATCATTTTTTTCTGAAATAAAATTATTATTATTTTATACCAATGTTCCCTACAACAGAAAATATCATGGAACATCTAAATGATAGGTACCTGTTAGATCCTCTGTTTACACAAAACATCAGAACCTGGACTTTTTAAACAAGTATGTATTTAGAAAAGTATTTCTTTTCTTCTGCAGTAGCATTGTTGCTTTATTTAATTTAGTAGATAAAGAAATTTGAGGATCGTACTATATCTACCAGTCATTGTTTCCAGTTATTTTGAATTCTTGACTATTCCTGGAATTGATAGCACTGCTTGGAAGAGCATGACTCTATTAGTGCCCTGCTTTAGAAGTAAGACAGTTGCCAATCAATAAAAATTGGCATTGATGATATTTGAGAAATGCAGACATTCCATGGTCTCTGTAGTTCAGTTCTGAAATATGAGGGTAAATTATGGGTTTACTGGGAGTGCTCTGCAAAATTCTGTTTCATCTTGGCAGAACCATTTAGGAGGTCAACAGGGTGATATAGTCCTGCACCTAACGTGGTGTGTAAGTGTGACTTGTGTGTAAGTTAGAGTTACCTCTGCCTGGAGATGGGTTTGATGGGGCTTTTTTTTTTGCTGGATAGAAAAAACTAAATTCTCTAAATCTTACAGTCTTGCTTTTGAAATAATTTTGACAAACTACTGGAACTCTAGGCCTTTTTCACCCTAGATTATTTTTTTTACTTCTTTTTTAAACCTCAGGATTACTGAACATAGGATTGGAAGGTGTCCTATGCATTGTGATGCCTTAGGTAAGACAAGGGGGACACATGGGGTGATTCCTTCTCTGGAGGCTGTTGCAGTTTAGACCTTTACAGAGTCAGAGAAAGGACAAATGATTGTGACTCCCAGAACAGTGGTTACATTTCAACCCATTGCAGCCAACAATGTCTTCTTCAACCAAAGATTGGACCAAATATTTATGGTGGAAAGAATAAAGAGGCCAAAGCAATTATTGCAGTAAATTGACTGAATATTTTGAGAGCTACTGAATAAGTCTTTTCAGATGATGGTGTTACCAAACAGGTACAGACTTGAGCTGCATTCATTACAAATGTATACCTTGACACAACTGCAGAAAACAGAGTTAGTAAAAAGTTAAAAAGAATGACAAATTGGTTTTCATATACAACTAACTGTAAAATATTTCAAACTGCTCCATGACAAAGGGTGAAATAATGTGACTAGCTAATCTGGTATGATTGTATTAAACCTCAGCTTAAATTTTGCTGTTTCTATTTCAAACCCAAACACAGGGATGTGCACTGAAAATCTGGTCTTTCCCATTTATAACATTTGTTCTAATAAATTGTACCACCTTTATCCACTTTGTATCACTTGCTTGTGTAATGAAAACATGCAGCACTCAGAAAAACTGAAGGTATAAGAGCAAAGATAAGTATATGAACAAACAGTTTGAGGACAAAGCTGTAATCACATGGGAGCAGTTCTCTCTGAGGCTCTAAATACATTTTCAAAGCAGTATTTTGTACCTGATTAGCTCCTGGATGTAAATTTCAAAATAAATATTGGTATTCAGTTAAAGATAATTACTAGAGGCATTACGAGTCTGAACACTTACTGTCAAAAACAAAGGCTATGCTTGTTTAATAATGTAAACAGAGTGGGAACTCTTACATCTGAAACACTTTGAATCACATCACAAGAAGATGAAAATAGCACTTGAAACAACAGAACAGGGATCCTGCGTGAATTTGGATGGAAGAACAAGGTGCAGAATCAAATTATCAACTATGTGTGGTGGGTAGCCCTTCTCTGCTGCTCAGAATTCGAATGCCTTTCTAAAATCTCTTCAGCACTTTGTGAAATTCTTTGTGTGCTTTTAGCAAAAGATAACACTCTGACATAAATTCCATTGTGCTAATCTGGTAACACCAAAAGAAGGGTAGGTTGTTAAAATCATACTTACAGAATAAGTTCAGACATCTCCAAAGGTGGTAATAACTCACTGTTGAGAAGACAAGATGAGGATCCAAAGACAGTGGCAGATATCACGAGTGCATTTTGAAATGCAGAAGTATTGTTATACCAATAAAAAAGGCATTACTTTGAGTGGAACCAACTTAGTAGAGGAGATTCAGAAGTGTTAGGTCCATTCTTAGTGGATATCTCTTTCCAAATTTTCTCTTCAGCTTTAACCCAACCCAGCTATCAAAAGCCGTCAAAACACCCTGACCTGAATCTTTAGGGTTCTAGAAGAAGAATAAATTATTATCTCCGGGCTGCTTATGTGAAATAAAGCTAATTAGTCCCATACTTTGAGAGACAGCCTATACTATACATAGCAGGGACCAAATGTCAGACAAGGAGTAACAAACTACATAGAAGTTTTTTCACTGGCAAATTAATCAGAGCACCAAAAGGAAGGACAGTTGCACACAAGGTGAGCCTTTAAAAAGGACCTGGGCAATGGCTGGTTGCACATTCCACTCAGGGGCTGAAGCTTGAGAAAAGGAGGACTGGCATGAGAAAAAAACCTTATGAAGCTACAAGAACAAATTACTGATTATTTTTTAAGTCTAACAAAGGACAAAAACCCCTCAAGAAGCTTGTATAGGATGAGTCTTTCTACTAGATGATCACCCAGTGGTGCAATCTTCTGATCAATTCTCATTTTAAATATTGAGTTACAATAGAATATGCTGAATAACAAAGGCTTATCATAATTCGGCCAAGATGGGATTTCATGTAAGTTTATAGATAAAGGATTACAAGCTTCAACTGCCTCAATTTTGTAATTCTCTGTTGTATCAGTGGAAGTATAATGCACCCTGGTCACAAGTACTGGAAACAAAATGCAGCATAAATACCAGATAAATTTATTAAAATTTAAAAAAGTATCAACAAAAAAAATATTTTTCTTAAACTGGGAGTATCACTTAGAATTACCAGACCTGAGACCAGTGGACAAAGGAAAAGAAGCTGCCAAAGTTGCCAATACCTAACAAAAACAAGGGGTCCCAAAATGTTGTCACAACAGACCAAATGAAACATGCTAACAAATGACCCCTATTTCAAACCTAAAATAAAAACCAAGATAAATTTTCAGATAGTAGTTGCTAACCCAACAAAGATAACATATAGTCCATTCCTATAAAAAATCTTGTATTATCATTCACTCCTAGGTCAATTGTACAGAAAGGATCAAAGCTCCTTAGAAAAAACTCATGATAGTCTACAAGGATACACACTATGAACAAGAGATTATAACAACTACTGAAAATATTGATTATGTAGTTTACACATCTTATTTTATCATTATTCAGATATAGGTGAGGTTGGGACATAACAGCAGCCTATAGGCAATGTTTTTGTTATACCTTTAACACAAAGGGTATTTCTAAGCTTGCATGGGATTATTTTTCTTGTATAATCTCTCATAGCCATTGCTATTCAGGGTGATGAATACTTCAGGAAACTGCTTTTTAGGCCTTTTCTTACACTAAGCAATCTTTATACTTGCCTATCTAGCTTGCAAAGGTCCTGTCCACCACTTTCTCATTCTGTTAAAGTTTTGGGAACACCCTGAGGCTCCCCTTTCCTTCATTGTGTCAGACACTGTGGGTGTCCTACCCATGCTGGACATGGCCAGCTGTGAATCCTTCCTTCCAGCCTCGCAGGGGTTCTTTTGGTCCCCACACCACTTGCTCTTCATTCTTTAAAAACATTGGATCCTTATGGTTCTTCCCTCCAGAACTCTTTCACACCATTATTCATTCTCCTATTTCTGCAATGAGAAGACAAGCAGAGATGACATATTTGGTTGTCACACTGCATGCTGTTAATAGCTTTGATCTGTAGACAATTACAGATCCTATTGTAGCTTCTGGTTCTGCCAGCTCTATATCTGAGCTTCATACCTTCCCTGTTTAGCTTTCTTTCTCATTTAATTCTGCTTAAATCTGTAAATACCTATGCATTTATGCCTGGGATGTTCTTTGAGAAATGCTGGAACTGATTTGATCTATTATACAAAAGTTTCCATGTTACAACCAAAAAGACAAATGACACCAACCTGAGAATAAAACCTCGCTCCATCTGGCTCCCAGTTATCTGCAGCAGTTTCCCCGGGGTGAGCTATTGGGAGGATATACAGAAGCAGGTGTGACTTTCATGTTGCTGTTAAGGTGAGGCCATTGTGACAAGAGCTGTGACTAGTTTTCATAAAGGTAGTTTGAAAAGACAAAACCAGGACATTGGCTTTGCTTCACAGGTAGGTGAAAGAAGGCAAGGGGCACAGCCAGAGGAACTAGGAACCAAGAACAGCCAGCTAGAGAAAGTTCTGTGATCAAAGTCCAAGAAAAGGGTTTTTTTTCATGAAATTTTCCATTAGAGACGTTGAGGAGGCCTATGTATTAAATTCCTGAGTTTTGAGGCACTGTAATAGAGCTGTCAAACAAAGATATAGAAAGTGCTACTGCTTCCACCAGACATGACAAGCTAAGGATTCCCAACAAAGTAAGGCCACCTGAAGAGGGATAATGAAAGTGATTACATCAGCAAAGAGGAAGGAACAATCCAGGTAAAGAGTTGGTGGATGTTTGATCTTGGAGGGTTGCTGTTACCTCCAGTGCAGTCATCCAAAGCTGTTTAAAAATTAAATAGGCTAAAAGAACAAGAATGCCTAGGATTTCTTCCAGGAATTTCTGTAGTTACCTACTAGGCATCAAAGGAGACTTCTTTTGAACGTTCAAATATACAAGGAGGTCATATGCATTAGTGACTGCAGATTTGGTAACCTATTGTTCATTATTTTCTTTTATTGATTGTTTTACAGTCCTCAAGGCATGTGTGTTGCTTTCTGTGCCACAAAAAAAAAAAAAAAAAAAAAAGGGTTTTTTTCCAGGAGTAACAGCAGCTGCCTATCCCTGTTAATGACAATAGCAGCCTATTATTTTTCTCTATTAATTCTGATTAGGGGGTCTCGAAAGAATAGTAAGTCAAATTTTTATGATGAATGATGTCTTGTAACCAGAAAAAAAGACAGGTTGACTTAAGATATTTTCTTATTTAAAGATGACCTTTAAAAACATAAAGTTGCAACAAATTAATTACTTGGCTTAACCACTTTATTAATTTCTTTTAAAAAAGAGAACATCATGATATGCAATACTTGGATTATACTGACAATCAGGACAAAGGGACAAGCCAAAGCAATGAGAAAATAGTGAAAAAGTATGGTTTCACCCAAAAATATAAATAGCCACTAATTAAACAGATGTAGTGAGAAAAATAATCTACTTATTTTATAACTCTAGGTGGCAGCAGTGGAACACAATAAAGAAAAATTTATGATTAAAATTATGATTACACTTGCTCCGTGCTAATGCCAAATCCATTAATTAAATACTGCCGATGGTGTTTCTTGACACAATATCACTTACACACTCTAGATGGCAGCAGCATCACAAAATACAGAAAAATAAGATTAATTGTATTCATGCTGTGTCTGAATGTGCAGTCCCTTCAAGTTTTTGGAGGTTAAAGTTGGAGAGGTTAAAATGCAGATTCCCTGTAGGCATTTCCCACCACAAAAGAAGAAAAAAACCCCTAACAGTGATTGCTAAATATCATGTACAATTAGAGGTAAATCACTTCTGAAGTAAGGTGATGTTTTACCATTCTGAGTTTTACTAATGGAGAACTGATATGCAGAAAACATAAATGACAGCACCTCCCCAGCTGGGTGTAGTATACTGATCCCAAAATCTGTGCCTGTGTATACCTGTCATGGATCTTGCTTTTGCAAGAGAAGGCAGTGACAGTAACTGTATCATGTATTCAGTCTTCAAAGTGCGAGTTTTTGCATATATCAGTTCACAAGGACTTCATGTGCATAAGTCTTGGTCAAGGGACTTTGAAGTGAAAAAAAAGGCATTTGCTTTAGAATATACAAATTTTGGTAAAACCCATTTTCAATATTTTTTGACTAGAAAGCATCATAGGTGCCTGCTCAGCAGAAGGCTGATCTGGAGGCAGCAACAGGAGGGACTGGGGGTGGGAACCACAAAACTTCAGCTCCCCTGCTCTTTTCTCTCCTGATGGAGACAAGGTCCCTGCTGGATGAAAAGCTCAAGCAGCCCAGTAATACCTTGATATTCAAGCCATTACCTGCCAGGTGAGGTTGCACAGAATTCTACAGAGAGTTATTGAAGTAGAGCAAGTCTGTTGTTCAGATTGTTGTGGATATTTGCCCCATGCAATTACACTGCACTTATGGTCAAAAGAACGAGCATTCACCAGAGACTGTGTGAGCAGCAGTGTGATACATCACCAAGTGTAGACATGGAATATTAAGGAAAATGGAGCACTCACTTTGTCCAGCTGGCTGTTGTATTTCCCTCAGTCTCAGAGGCTTCTTGAGGGTTAAGAAGGTTATCATCTGGTCCAGTTTTATTTGTGTTAGGAGCACATTTTGACAGAAGCAGATTGTTGCCCAGTGCCATGGTAGGGTCATACTATGGAGGTGATTCCTTTGCCATGTCCTGGGAGTGTGCCTTGCTCAAAGGTACAAATCTGTGCTGAGTGAGATGTCTCACTGCAGTCTGTTAGCGTGATCTATGAGGACTGTGTGAGAGACTCAAACATTAACTTGGGTCTCATCAGGTTTTTCCTTTTTCCCTTGATCACTTGATATTTACTTAATATGGAAAGGTTCTTGGTCTGTGCTACTTATTTTAAAAATGGATGTTTCATTAAATTATCATTTTCTTTTAAAAATTATTATATATGTCCAGGAAAAAACTTCAAAATAGGAAACTAAAATTTAGCTGGTATCACCAGTATTAAGCTAAAGCAAAAGTTAAGGCAGTCCACTTACTGAGTGAATACTGTCTGAAGTATTTTTTATATAAATATATTTGTTAGCTATTGATAAATCAGATCTGAGTTAAATTATCAGATCATCAGTTCCAAAGGCTGACTATAAACTCTAAATAATTCGTTAGGAGCTCATCGATTATAAACCCTAAAAGATTTCATCTAATGAATCTGTAACTCATAAGTGGTTAATATTTTGATAGGGAAATGAAAAAAACCTTTAGTAACTGAACAAAACTGATAAAGATATGGAGCTGTCCTTTCCATTCTTCTGTAGCGGCTCATGCCTTCCTTTTCTCAAAAGTGAGTTTATCCAACTATTGTTTCAGATTACTTAAAACTATTGGAAAGTTTTCTGGCACTTTTCCCATCTAAACTCCAGGTGCTTATAATGAACAGGCCTAACTGCAGTTTCAAATCCTAAAATTGTGTTAAAAATATTTTGGATGCCTCTCACCAAGGAAAGCAAGGACAAAAATAGACACATGAAAATGCAAATATTGAAGATTGTAAAATATTTTCGACTCTTCTGTTCTCGTGGGAGAAGAGGTGAAGCATTCCCAGAACCAAGTGGTGCTGCTGGTACCATGCTCCTCCCCACAGGCTTTCTCCATAGCCAAAAAGGGGTCCCTGCACCAGCCTACACAGGCTGCTCTCAATCTCTGCCATTAGGTGTGCTGAGGTTTCCATTTTCTGGCGAATACCAGGTGCCACTGGGGCTGTGAAGCATGATAGGAGCTGTTTGTTTTGACAGTCCTGTGTAACTTCATGGTGCAAGGCAGTGACGTGTAAGAGATCAGAGTTTCCTGAGGATTAGGCAGAGCTTAGCCACCTGTCCTGTAGGCACAAGTACCTGCTGGGGGCCTGTTCCAGGGAGGTACTGATTACATGGAATTAGTTTTTCTTTTTTTCAAGTTAAAATGAGATTCCTGTTGAACTTAAGGCTGTGGCATTTATTTTGCCAGAAGTGTGTGTGCACATTCTCTCTTTCACTCCCTCCATGCTGCAGCCAGATTCACAGACAAAGCTGTTTCACTGGTGGGATGAAAAAGCACAATGAAAGTAAGAGCTCTGTATCCTTCACCTGGGCAACACCCTCTTTGAACAGATTCTTTCATGGCTTGGACAACTCTTGATAGCGGAGATCTCATTGGCTGATGCCAAGTAATGTTGTTGTGGGATGAGGGCAAGGACTGCTGCTGCCATCTCCCAAGTATTATGAAGACATATAGTAATAGCAGTAGTGTTATTTTCTGCCCACCATTTAATTTGTCACCTGAATAGCAGCTATATACTGCAAGAGACCAGTCAGCAGGGTTATTGTTTTGTTTATTTCCTCATTATTGCAATGACTTTGAATATTTCTTTTGAGGGGAATTCCTGTGCCTGGGACTATAACATACTTACCTGCTGTCTGACCTACTGTTTAGTCATACAGAGAAAGGACTGGGGACACATTCCAGAAAGAATACCTTGAAGTGGAGTAATGAAGGAAGAGGAACTATCCAAGAAGGCTATAGAATGTATGTTTTCTTTGGAGAGGAAAAATGCATTAAGACACAAACATTTGGTGCATGTGCAGAAGTGCCTGTGTCGCTGATACAAAGCCACTTCACTGAAGTGCTGCTCTCAGCCTGGGAGGTACCAGCGTCAGCCAGAGACCTAAATCACTCCTTGCTTTGTGAACTCCTGTGACCATCAAGTGTAGAGGTGTCTTAATTTCCTGAAGTGACACAATGACTGAAGATGCTGAAAAGCACTAGCTGAGATTGTCACAGAATCATTCTAGCAGAACCTGGCTTCTTTAAAATGTTCTCCATGACTTTTTGCATTATTTTTTTCTTATGTTTTGTAGATCATTCCTATGGTTTCTAACACACAGCTGCTCCCTCCACCACTATAGCCTCACACTGTAGGCTACACTGGGTAACCAGAAATCTTAAAGAAAGTGATTCAACAGCTCTTCAACCTGCCTCTGGCAGACTTTCTCTACTGTTAGTGCCTTGGAGATATCACTAAATGCAGAGAAATTCTCCTACAAATATTTGAGTAAAAAAGAGATCTTTGTTCAATAGCATGTGAAGGTTTTTGTGAGGAGGAATTTTCTCAGGAAATATAAACTAATCCTTAGTAGAGATGATCATGGTAGGATCTTTCTTTAGAAGTCCATGAAATAAAAGCAACTCAGATAAAATTATAAATTGTTGTATCAGGAAGATAAAGTACAATTTGGGTGAAAGCACTGTCCTGAAACAATTGTCATATTGGTCAGCATAATGTTTTTGATAGAACTGTTCTGCTAATTTGAAATCATCTTCGTCTGCTTTTTGCTGTTGTGAAATAAGGCAAAGCAGAAATGTGCAGCCCTGGCAGCCGTGAGTTGGATCTGCTTTCCAAAGCCCCATAACACATCTTCCTGTCCAGCTGCAGGCTGTGTCCCCCCTCCCATCCTCATCCTCTTCCACACAGTGCTCAAACCCACCTTCACTGTCTCACCTGGCAGCAGCTCTCCTGGCCTGTCCACCCTGCCCAAGCCACCTCCAACCTCTGCACATTGGCACCTGCAGCAGCTCCTGGATCATCTCTTGAACAGTTTCCAATCACCTCCACTGCATAAGCACCCAGACTCTGCCCTTGGCCAACCACTCAGCTTTCATTTCCACTGAAAGGCCCTGCTATAGACCTAATTTCCTGTATTTGTAGATGACTGCTGCAGAAGAGAGGAGGAAGAAGTGGGAAAGGGTCTGGGCAGAGAAGGTGAATGGCTGGAACTAGGATGGGAATATGTTATGGACCAATTCCAGCATAAGAGCTGTCTGGACTGTAGTGTTTTCACATATGGAGAATGAAGTTGGCCTTCTCCAGCTACAGGTCAGATGCACCCTGACTGAGATGATGATCTTCTTCAGCCCTTGTAAACATCAAAAATTTCATGTATGCTTTAAACTTAAGAGCTCAAACCTGGGAGGAGAAAAAAAAATCTCAGCATTTTATACTGAAAGCAACTGTTATCTTTGAAGCTTGAACAAGCTGCACCAATAACACTCTCAGCTGAACACGCAGATTCTTAGTTTGGTTTTGCTGATAACTAAAAATTAACAATTCAACATAAGCCTTATTATAGGCATCTTTCTGTCTGGCACCTGCAAGATTTTCCTCCAGTAGTTTCTCTCTCTTAATGCTGCAAACATCAGTAATGGCAACGACTCATTCAGCAATGTATACCTTGAATTTCTCTTAAAAGGTTACATGTCAAAATGTCACTAGACTGTGTTAGCAGTGTTCAGAAAATGGAGAGTATCAAAGTAAGATTGGGTATTTGGTTTATGGTATTTCTACTCTGATAAGTGGATAGGCAGATATATGGGGGGGTCTTTTGGTAAAAAAAGTTAACACTTTCTTTATGTTCAATCTTATCTGCTGCCTTCTAACTGCATTTCAGTCCAACTAATTTTTCAAGACCCAACCAGGTGAGAGAGTGAGAGAGCAATTTTTTCCACTTTTTTTTTGTCCTGTCGACAGCATTAATTACTGCACATCATGTAATTACATGTATACAAATGTATTGAATGAAGCTCGATAGATGATACAAGTTGAAATTTGAAAGACAGAGGCCTTGACTAACTGGAAGTAAAAGCACAAAACAGGGATGCACATGATGAAACACTGGAAACACAAGCTCTAACTACAGTTTCAACTCCAAGGTTATGGAATCAGGTCTTAGATTGCAGGTTTTCTAAACCCGGTTGGCATAAAAACCCCTATCCCTTTTTTTTAAACAGATTGAATTTTGTGCAGAATCATTGACAGACAGTGGTAATACATCTACTCTGCAGAGAATAATATGTAGAAAATCAAGTATGAAGTGTAATCTCATTATCAAAAAGAAGACAAAGCTTTGATGTCAACAGGAGTCCTTCTGTGGACTTTGATATAGAATTAATTTCTGTAATCTTAATTATTTTGCCTCTGTCTTAGTAACTGTACGGCACCACGAAATAGTGATTCCCTCAGAGAGAGCAAACAGTTTGGGGATTTTCTTTTCTTTCTTTTTCAATTTTGTTTTGGTTTCAGTGGGAGTATTTGTTGTTGGCTGAGTTGCCAAGAAAGAAGTTAAGTGCCTCTGTCCTGAGGGACAGGAGAGTATGTGTGTGTCTTGTAAGAGAGATGCTGGTGGCATATTGGCCTCATGATGGATGCACAGAATTGAAGAGTGATAATTCATTCGAAATCCCCACTTGTACTATTTTGATGTATTATGACAATATAATCTTGTGTGTTAATAACAGATTATAATATGTATATTTATGGGGCAGTATTTAGCCAGATGACATTTGCTTATGTAAATTCTACTACCTGTGTTTGGAACTGATAGTGGCTGTCATTTAATAGTGCTCCAAAAAGCATGCTGTAGCTTCAGACTAAGGTGAGAATGTGGGTTTACAGAACTCTCTCCATGTTCATTTATTTCCTACTCTCTCCCTCTTCTAGAGGATTTCTAGAAAAATATACTGCATCCAAGAACTCCAGTGTTCTAATTTGGTGATAATAATTTCATTTAGTTGTGTGCCCCTTTTTACAGTCTCGATTTAATGTGTCATTTTCTTCTGCCACACAGAACAGGGATGAGTGAGCAAGAACCAAAACTTTTCTGAAAACAGAAAGAAAAGCTTTATTATATGAAGCTTAAACAGAAAAGCAAGAGTGACAGGATTTCCATACAACTGAAAGATTATCTTCTTTAAATGTGTAACTCATGTTTGCTCTTTATGGGTAGATTGTTAGACTGTATGTTCAGTTCTCTCAAGAGGCATTTAGGACTTCAAATAGAGTAATAAATTAATTTGCAAGATAGAGACAATAATGAAAGATTCGATTTCAAACCAGCGACGTGAAACTTTTGTGGAATTCTCAAACACTAAAAAGCAGAAATGACAGCCTTATTTACTGGCATAAATGAACCCACCAATGAAATAAAATACAAGATTGACAGCATTAGGAATAGCAGCTCCTTTTTTTTCTAACTACAAAGAGATGTGACTTACAACAGTGTTATTACCAGCTTTCCTCCGCCTCACTTGGCCACCCCACTCCCCCGAGAGGCCAATGACAACAAAGCGAGGGCAGATTAGAGACCTGGTGTATGCAGGCCTTGCTTTTCCTGAGATAACTAAGGTTACTCTGGACAGCAAGGAGGTGATGAGTTGACACCCATCATCTCAGAAAGGAAACCATTAGTTTACTCAGAGGCCAGTACAGAGCTACCAGATGGGAACAGTTTTCTGTCACTGTCTATCAAGGCTGGAGCACAGCTCTCCAGCCTTCTGTGACATCAATTTTATGCTGAGAGCACAGCAGTCTCAAAAAACACTGAAGAGCCATTTACTTGTAAAGTATAAGAAACATCTGTCAGTGGCTAAAAGTGTTAAAGAAATGCTTAAGTGTACATTGAGTTGGCAGATTCTTAGGCTCAGACTACAGGAAAAACATTAGCAGTGAAAGTCCACAAGATTTATCCTAATTTATCAGATTACTTCCTCAGAAAGTCTCCTTTTGAACTGCTCTTCAACAGAAGAACAAATGTGTAGACTTCAATGCTTAATAAAGCTAAAAGCTTCTCCCTGGGGTAATTGAAATTTTTCTATCAAAGGGTAGATAGACCTGGTTGCAGCTGCAACAAAGAAGAAACATATAAAGCCAAGTGGAAAGCAGTTAGACAGCATTGGAGGTGTAGGACCATTGAACATGGTCTTGCTAATTGGAATCTATAGCACAGGACATTCAACTACATGCTGGGCAAATGACCCTGAAAGTTTCAAGTCTATCTAGTATAAAAAAAAAGTTCAGATGTAAAAATAATCATAGGAATGATGGATTCTGTATCCTTGAATGGGCATAACCAACCAGAGATCTGGGTAACTGGCAAATTTCTTTTTTAAATAAGGCCCTTTGAGTCCCATATATGCATCTACTTTCACAAGCATTTCAAAACCCATCTTCTAATAATTTCACACAGAGCTTTCAGAGCCGCAATGTTCAAAAGAATGAAAGTAATGAAACACAGCAAAGTTTTACATTTTTATTTCTGTACTTTGGGAAAATTCCTATTGAAGACAGAAGGCAGTTCAAATTGGAATTGCTTTACTGCCAACAAAAATGTGTGACTCTTGATCTAATGAAAAATTAGAGAGATTGAAAAGCAGAAGTAGACTTAGGAAGGATTTCAGCTACAGCAGGATGCAGCCCTTATTGCATTTGTAGTTCAAACTGTGATCTCTAAGGAGATCTAAATTGCTCCAGAGTGTGGAATTTAGGGTATTTGACACTTTATTTTCTCAGAGGAACAAGTATGGGGAGCTAAGACATGAGGTTTTATTGTCATGCATTTAGAAAGAATATTTTAATTTGAAATAAAATGTTGTTTAATGATGAAAATGTTAAAGTCCTAAAATCCTTGTCATGTGAATTAAAAGTTGTTCAAAATGGTTCCAGGAAATGGAAATTGTGACTTTTTTTTTTTTAAGTTTCCAATCTTGTAAACTGATTTGGATAAGCATATTTTTATTTTATACAGAAAAAGCTGCTGTGTTTGTGATTGTTACTGGTATGCATGGGCTCACTGGCTCAAAATCTAAACAGTAGTTCCCACATGCTCTGTATCTTTGTGAGCACTAAAGTATTTCTGGGAAGTGAAACAGCGGCAACAGAAAAAGCTGGAATTATACCTTTACTTCACACTGTGCTAACACAAAAAGATGTCAGAAGAAGGAACCTACAAACACTGTGTCTCTGCTTGTTTGGTGTCCCCCAGAGGCAAAGGACCCTACTGAAACAAGGGGTATCTTAGCTTGGGTGCAATGCAACGTTCCAGGGCTGTGCTGCTTCCCATGCAAATCCTGCCTCAGGCAGAGCTTATTCCAGTGTCTTGATGTGATGTAGCATTGACTGGGTGGTACAGATGTGCTCACACAGTCCAGACCGTAAAAGAATTGCAATCAAATTCCTGCTCCAGGATGGCAAAAAAAAAAAAAAAACAAACAACTTTGGATCCCAAATACCAGGAAACATTATATAAGAGATAAATTAGTCTATATTGTTGATACCTTCAACCATCTCTTCTTCCATTCCTTTTTAGTGAGAAAAAGCATGTGAATATCACAGGTGACCATCATGTATTTTCATGTATTCCCCAGAACTGTTTTCTCTCTTGCTTTTCCTCATTTAGCACTTATTTTATCTATTTTCCTCTCTTAACTCATCTTTTTCATTCATCAAATCTTTCTTTATCAAAGCCTTAATTTTTAACTTTTCTTCCACTGCCGTTTGAACTTTTCTTTCTTCTGTTGTTCTTTTCCCACTTGACTTTCCTCTTGTTATCATTTGTCTCCTCCTTGTTCCTATTTCTTTTCCTGCATGTTTCATCCATTTGCACCAATCCTCCTCAGCCCCTCCTTTTGATAGCTCTAATGTAGCTGGTTTCTGGCAATTAGCCACTTCTTTACCATTGTCTAAAGAAGCATTTTAAACCTTGAACAGAGGGGCTCCTTTCCAAAGTACCAATTCATTCCAGCAGGGCTGGAGATATAACTCCCCTGTGACAGGATGGAACAAGCCGGCATGCAAGGTTTTGGAAAGAGCAGGTTAAAGGAATCTCAGCTCTTAGGGCTCAGATGATGAGTCTTATGGCAACAAATCACTGGTGAAAGCATGTGCTGCAGTGTCTAACATGCCAGCAGCCTACAGCATTTGGCATCAGGGGATCAAACAACCAAAAAAAAGGAAGTGGAATTATGCCAAAGACATGACATCCTGAGCACTCGTGCAAGAATGTTACTGATTAGACCAAAAGGATGGTCAGTTTTGATGCATTTATCAGAACTGTCTATTTTATCACCAAAGTAGCTTAATGAGCTCCCTTTTTCATCCCAACAGACTGGCAGCCTGGGAAAATGCTATGCTATTAATAGAACGGTATTTTTAGAAAGATGAAAAAAAGAAAAAGGCAAGAGTCCAGATTTTATCCCCCCCTCTACAATGGCATCTGTGATACAGCTGGAACACACGTACCAGAGGAAGGTCACCTCAGTTGAGAGAGCAATCACAAACCCCACAGGAAACATGTCTGAGCTTCCCAGTAACTCATTTCACTGGAATACTGGCTGTCCTATATTGGCTCATCGTATCCAACAGCAGAGCTGGGTTTGAAGGAATGTAGATTCGTATGAGTTACTAGCTACATCTTGAAATCATCAAAATATGAATGTTTAATCCCATAATCTGAGTATTAGTATTTAAATCAGTGTCTATAAGGTTCCTCTGATTTTTTGAAGGAGTTGAATGCAATCCATTTTGGGAGAAACTGATGTTGAGATCAACATTCTTAGTACTTTGTCTAAGTAAAACGCTTTTCTTTGCTCCTAGGGCACTAGGAGTCTGTATTTATTTGCAATTTCTTTATATATACACATAATAAGAATACATACAACAAATACATATATATGTAACATATATACATATAATATATATCTGTTGCTCTAGGGGTGGGACTTTTCAGAGAAATCAGAAAATACATACACACAGAATGCTTTACATTATTGTTCTGCCAATAAATTTGAAGAGAACTTTCTTCTCAACTCCTTCCTTTCTTGAAGAGCACAGATTAAGCAAATTATTTAAAGACATTCTTATATTCCTTCAAGTCAGATGCTAAATAAAACTCTTGCCTAAGTAATTTGCTGTATTGGGGCCCTCAAAAAGTAAAGTGCGGCAAGACAGAAACCTGCTTTTGGAACTCTTGACAGCAGAGTGCCTTGAGCTGACAACTGATCTCTTTTTGAAATGAATTATTTTGTGCTTTAGATTATATCAGGTAATCCTTTAGGAACACAAATGACCTTTTCAGTTTGTTTGCTTAGAGTCTCTCCCAGATGAATTGCTAACTTCCTGCACCTGTGAGTTCCCTCCTCACTCTCCCATATTGCATTTCTTCATTTGGATTGGTGTGCATCCCTCTGCTACTCCTGACACACCTTTGTTTAAGTGCTACTGTTTCATATTTTGATGTCTTGTGGCACTAAATTCCTATAGCTCTGATCATGTATTTACAGTAGCAATGTGCCCACTCTCCACTGTCTCTCACAAATTTTGTTCAGGACTTCATTACCTTTCTTTAACAGTAGGCCCTGATTTCAAGAAATGAATACTAATGCTCAAAACCAGCTATTAAACATGCATATTTTGAAGATTGCAGGAGGTAGCTAGTAACTCATACCACATACATCTACATTAGCTGAAACCCTGCTCTGGTCCAGTCCAACACTAGAAATGCAGATATCTCCGTACAAGATGCTGACAGTAAAAGTTGGTCCGAAAGTTTCAAGTCAAAACAAAGGTACCCTGAGAATTAATACAGGACCAAAATTGGATCAGCAACAAATTAAAACACTACTTTCCATTCCTGTTTTCCACTGAAAGTATTCAGAAGACAGAAATTATTAATTTGGGTTTGTGTGGGTAACAAGAGTGATAGGAAGGATATAACTCTTAACACTTGGAGGTGAGAACTTTCAGGCTTGCCCATCTAAAGCTAATGGTATGGCAGGTTTCCACATACCATTATATCACCATGACTGCAGACTCACCACTGACATCCCTCTGGTGCTCCATGCACTTCTCATCCTGGCTTGGAACAAAGTCAAGCACAAGGTTAGATTTTTCAGATCAGCTGCATCTACACCAGCATTCAAAAGAGGTAAATGTAAAGTGATAACGAATATTAGCAAACCAAGCCAACTCCATGAAAAGTTGGAGTGTGAATGGATGAGTTTCCGCCCATTGCATAAAGTCCATTAACCAGCAGCATTCTCGTCGGAGTTCATTAAAATTTCAGAGAAATGATTTTGCAGTTTCTTCCTGGTGCCAGGATGAATGCTGAGTTTACAGCAGGCACTGTCCAGTGCTTCTTGTTGCTCTTAGAATGACATCAAACTTTTCATTTTATTTTGTTTACTTTCCTGTGCTGCTACTGACAAGCAATGGTAAGACAGAAGTTCATTCAGTGTGAAAAAACAAGGTTCATATGTTGTCATTGAGCATGAAATTACTTTCACATAGTAGTGAAAGTTGTTGCCTGGATGTATATTTTTCTTTTGCTGAATATGTACATTATCTTGTGGACTTTGAACAAATGAAACCTGAATGATATTGCTCATCGTTACTTCAGCATAAATACAGACTGTAGTCAAAACCGATTTTCTTTTAATATCTTTTCTTGGTGTCTTCCGTATATAATTAATTAGCTCACTGACTTTTTCTTTTTTAGACTGCAGTAACAGGAAGTAGAAAATAATAGTAAACACCTACTGCATTCTGTGGATTCTTAACACTTAACACTTATAAACTTAGAAGGCTTTTAACCCTATAACTTCAAATCATTTTAAGTTCATTGTGTCTAAACAGATCAATGTGAGTGCTATCAGCTGTAATACACAAAAAATAAATTTGCTCCAAAGATTTTGCCCAAGCTTCTGCTAAGGTTGGAAGTCTCTGGATGTCTCTCATAGGTATCAGCCTTCTGCCAAAATTTCCGAATGAGCAAAGGAACCAAAAAGGTTTTTACCCACTTAAAGGCAAAACTAGATTAATTTTTTATGCTTGTTTTATTTTTATGGCATAAGTGTGTCAGCATTTCCCTTCACTGAATGGAATGTAAGACCCAGGTTGTTACATTGTGTTTGTAAGTAAAGGCGTAACTCTGAATTTAGTTGACTGATTTTTGCCAATTTTTTCTTTTACAAAATGTGCTAAGAAAGGCTGCTTCTGGGTTTTCATTTTACTGAAAGGTAGAATATCTGCTCAGTAAAACACAGCAATGGTCCTTGTTTTGGCATCAGAAAAGACACTAAACTTAATCGGCAGCAAAGTAACTAATAGTTTAAAACTACAAAATTTTTTTCAAACAGAAACTCTCAGCCTACTAGTAGTGTAAGAGGGTTACCAATTTCTGCATCTTTTCATAACTAAATATAATCTTATTTTAAGAGATAACTATTCTAAGCAATTATCTTGTTGATTTCATAGTTGTCCAAGTCCCTGAAAATGGCTAAAATTTGTCAGCTTTTGGGTGAGATGAATATTTAACAGAGTGTGATGTCAGAAGGTCCCAGAATGACAATTCCATTCTGACCCTCAGTTACACAGTTGACAACATTTCCATGAATTCATTTGTGTATGAACTGGAGCAAACTCAAAATTGATTTCAAAGTTGCTAGTGATAGGAATTTAGAGGCCTTTATATTTTTTTGTTCTACCTGGGTAGTTGTAGATTGTAGAAAAAAAAATAATTCTTTCAATGTATTAAAACTCTGCTATGATACTGTTTTACAGTGAGTTACATTTTCAATCCTCTGTTTTATGGCTTTTTCCTGAACACTCTCCAGCATATCCACATACTTCTTGAATTTCAGACAAGGCATTTGGAAGGATGGGAGTATGAGTTGGTTGTTTATTTGCAGAGGTCAATACTTTCAAAGTTTTCTATCTTGAAAATATGGTTTATATTGCTCATGATATGTCACCATCATAAGTGCTTTTTCCATCCTAAAAGTAGGTAGGCTTTATTAACTTTCATTAATTAATTTTCAAGGGCTGTACCTGAAACTTCCTCAACCTCCCATTCTAAAGTCCCACTTCCAAGTTTATTAATGGTCAGTCTATACCTATTTGGGAGTCTTTTTACTAGTCATGTTTTCAGTCTTTTATAGCCTCAGTCTCTCACTGATCATTATCCCCTTTGTGTGCCTTGATGTATTTGAAGACAACAATCTTAATCCCTCCATGTTTAATCCTCCACCCTTCACTTTGCTCACTCAAATAAGCAAACCTTTTTCTGCTTTTTCCAGCCAACAAAAGGATACCAAATCCTGTTATTTCCTGTTTACTGTCCTGCTGGCACGTTCAAGCTTGCTGTCCCTCCTGAGCTGTGGAAGTTTCAACAGAGGACAGAGAGTGGTTTAACCAGATTTACCCAGAGCATCTCCCCAACCAGAACGGCTCTAGCAAATGGAGGTGGCAGTTTCACATGTTGTAAAATGAAACAAAAAAATTAGTCACCTTACCACGTCTTGTGAAAAAAGTTGTAAGTAGTTACTATCAGATTTCCTGAAGATGAATAAAGATCCTCCCTTTTCTTATTTCCTTAAATACTTAGAATAATTCAACTTAGTAGTTACTTCTGATTTATATTAAGTGAAAACTAAACTTAGAACAGATTGATCCTCTACATTCTGGCTGATGTGCTGCAAACTATTGCGGATAATCTACTAACAGCCCTCTTCTACCCCCATTTCACCCAGGTGTAGCAATGGTCTCAATATTAACATGTAAACAACCCTGCCACCTAACCACTATCATCCATGCTCTTCCAGAAAAACAAATTTTATCAGGCAAATTCAGATGCAGATTGCACTGGCTCAAGCCAGTTCTCCTTATCATTAATGACCAGAACTGTCTCCCAGTTCTGCAAATGTGGACCCAGGCACCTCACGCAGTTCTGGGGTGATTGCTTTTATCTGTGCCCTGTTTTCACTCCTGAGGACAGCAGCAGCTCATGTGTAGTTTATTTATGCTTTTTTTCTTTTTAAACCCCAGACACCGTTTTTTAGCTGTTGACATTAAGACTCTGTGTCTTGGTAGCTAAATAAACGAACCTCAGGCTATTCAGTCTTAGAGTGATGAAAATTTTTGTCAGCACAACTGTTTGCTTCATATTATCTGGTTCCATACTTATCCTGGGAAGTCCTGAGTGGCCTCTGCCAACAGGAAAGGGGGCACCTACCACATTGAAGAAGGCATCTCTTCTCCATGCATGGCCTAGGCACCATGGACAGAATAAATTGTGGGTAATTTATAAAGATTTAAACAATATTTAGAAAAATTTGTACCCTCCAACAGTCACATGGAATAAATATTATTTAGGAATGAGAATATTCATGGGTACAACATGGGAAAAAAGTTCCATGATGTTGGTTTGAACATGTATTTTCCACATCAGAATCACAGAACTGTTAAGGTTGGAAAAGACCTCTGGGATCATCAGGTCCAACCCGGTGCTGTACTGTTCACCACTAAACCACATCCCCAAGTGTCACAGCCACATGTTCTTTGACCATTTTGAGCATTGTGCCTCCCTATTCACTAGCCACATTTCTCAACACTTTTGGGCCTGTATTACCCGAAATTCTCACCCATCTGACAGACATGGTTACAGCTAGCACAAAAGCTACAGTGGGAGAATAACATGGAGAAACTAAAAATGAAAACATTTGATAGGTAGAATATTATCATGTATCCCTGGTCATTTGGGGTTGATGTCCAACAGGAAAGACCAGCAGAAAGGGCATTTGAAAGTGTCATTATTGAAATGGCCTTCAACTGAGATGGGAGATTCAGATCAGATATTAGAAAAAAAACCACTGTTTGGGTGGTCAGGCATTGGAATGGGTTGCCCAGGGAGGTGGTGAAATCTCCCTCCCTGGAGATGTTTAAGAGGCGTCTGGATCTGCTGTTGGGTGATGTGGTTCAGCAGTTTAGGGGTTACAACGGAGCACTGCCATATGGGTTGGTGGTTGGACTTGATGGTCTTAAAGGTCTCTTCCCACCTTGATGGTTCCATGATTCTATATTTAAAGCTATTGCAAAAACATATGCATTTCGGCAAAGGCCCAGGCCGTTCATGAGTCTCTGCATGACTAAGCTTATGTGAGCATCCAGCTCACAGCACAATTCGCGTCCGAGTGCGTTGCGAGAGCCATCGGCCAGCACAGGCATTTTATATTTTTTATTTTTCCTGGGGAAGGCAGGCAGGCAGGACAGCCCACACCGTGTGTGAGCAGGGCGGGGCTGGGCAGGGCGGGCACCCCCGGGGGCTCCAGCACAGGGACGTCGGGCACCATCTGGGCACGCCCGGCGCCGGAGGCAGCTCGGGAGCCGAAGGCGTCCCCTCAGGCCCGGTCTTTTGAACGGCCGTTCGTTAAACAAGAGCAGCCCCGCTCCGCATTGTCCGCGCAGCGCCGGCCGCCGCCACCCCCCTCACGCGGCCGCTCCCGCGGGGGCTCCCGCGCTCTCCCCTCAGCGCCGGCGGGCGGGGACGTAACGGCGGGGAGCCCTTCCCGGGAACCCTTTCCCGCAGGGAACGCCCCGCTCCGCCGGCAGCAGGGAGCCCGTCCCGGGAGCCCGTCCCGCAGGGCCCGCCCCGCTGAGGCGCGGGAGGAGCCGGGGGACGGCCCCGGCGGGCTGGGGGCGGAGGGGGCGGGCGGCGCTCGCTCCCCCCGCGGTGACAGTTTCTAGAAGCTCGTCCCGGCGTCCTTTGCGGCCCCAACATGGAGGAGCTGACGGTGGAAGTGCGCGGCTCCAACGGGGCCTTCTACAAGGTACCGGCGGCGGGGGCGGCGCGGGGGGCTCCGCGCCCGGCGGGGCCGGGGCCGAGGGGCCGCGGGGGAGGGCGCGGGCAGCGGGGAAGGTGCGGGGGGCGCGGGGCCGGGGGCGGCGGGGATGGAGCGGGGCGGAGGCGGGGGGCGGCGGTGACGAGGCTGGCGAGGGCTGCGCTCAGGGGAGGGTCGTGTGGTGGGAAGGCAGAGCCGCCGGCGGGGCCGGGGGGAGCAGATGCGCGGCGGGGGGGATTCCCCGGGCCTTCATTTTGGGGAGGGTGGGTGGGTGTGGGAGGGGTTGATTTTTCGGGATGTAGGGGCTTTTGGGTGGGATGGGGCGAGCCGGGACGGTAATAATGATTTTTAAAATATTTAAAATAATTTTTTCTGAGATTCCGAGTTTATTTATGCCATCAGAAATCTTCCTTCACCATCACCCTCCCTGGAATGTCAGGATGGTACAGGATCAATGCAGAATACTCTCAGCTGTTGCCTGTCAGTCATTTTCCCTTAAGCCTGGCTTCAGATGTTTAAGAATCCCAGCTCTTTTTATGGCAATAGCCTCCTGTCTTCCTTTCGAGAAGGGCTGATTCCAGCCGGTATTGTGAGCACGCAGCGTGGCTGTGTTCTGGGAGGATTTAATCTCAGGACTCTCTTTAGCTATTGTGCCCAACCACATGCACAGCCAGTGTTGCACTGGGGGGCGTGGGGTTGTCCTTTTTCTTTTTTTTCCCCCCTCTGAACTTCCTGTGTGCAGCTGTGGATTTGGCTTGGAAGTCATGTGGTAATTTTACAGTATGTGCAGGCAGTTGGTTTTAAGGGATTGCAACCAGCTGACTTCAGGAGTTAGTTTTTTCAACTGGCCATGACAAATGGGAGATACTCTTATGGGAAAAGAATGCAGCGGGGTAACCTGCATCCCCTTGGTAGGGAACCCTCTGAAATTTTTTACTAAAATCAATAGATAATAAATTTTCTAAATCAGATACATTTTTTTGGCGAACTCAAAGTAACAAACACAGAAACCCACATTAGAATCATTTGTATCAGGAACAGGATGCTCCTAAATAGAATTAATTTTTTTCACCCCCCCGCTGCCCCTTAGGAAGTCCAGAATTTGGAAATGCTCTTCTTAGCTTTCCATTTTCTACCTTGTGATCTTGGATGAGTTTACAAACCATGGATTAGTTGTTTCTTCTGCTTAAGAGGAATGTGAGACTCACGGGAGTATGAGCAGGTGTGCTGAATTCTTTGACTGAAGGGATATGTGTGCACAGAATTTATTACAATAAGCCTGATGTAAAATCTGCAACGATGACATCTCTTCCTAAGTCAGTGAGAATTGTCAGACTTGAATTAGCACCATTGTGTGTTTTAGCCATATGAACACTAGCTAACAAAAGCAGAAGTTTTAATTAAAAATGGCAGAATGGCTTTGAGATCAATGAAATGAGGATTAAGTCCAGTGGTGGCATCTTCATGGTGGATGAAGGCAGGTTAGAGTGATTGGATGTGCCATGATCAAAGCCTCAATTCAGTCATCCACTGTCAATGTGGAGGGGAAGAAAAACCACAAAAACCAAAAAATACAAACCAAATAGACCAAAGAAACACAATTTTAAAAGATTATTCTTGTGAGCTACATGCAGTGCAATATGTCAGTGACTCCATTTTGTGAGTCTTACAGTTGAAGTAGGCAGAGGCTCTGCAGTATTTTGGAACTAGGTAACAGTCCTAGACACTTGCTGTTTAAAGTTTCTGAAGCAAAGGAGCGAGGTGTGTCAATCACATTTAAGAAGCAATTATCATGTTGTGTGCAAGATAAGGAGAAGAAACTCATGTTGTCTGAGCCACATGACATTGTATGGACGGTGGCAAAAGTTTTCTGAAGAGAAAAGCAGAATTTGTAAGATGGGATGAAATTTGAGGTTTGCCCTTAGAACAATCTGAATTCAGAGTCATTAGCATGACATACCTCCAGGTACATGAGATGAGAAAGATTGCACTGTGCCAACAGAGATAAAAACCAAAATAATTATGTAAACAGTAACATGAGAGTTTGGGTTTGGGTTTTTTTAATGGGTTGTTACTATGGTCTGCAACTTGGCTGTAGTAGAACACATAGTGTTTAAATCTGTTGGAGCATTATAGTGGGTTTTCAATATTACTGGAGGTACAACCATGGTAAATGATACTCTACATAGATTCTTTTGTTCCTCTAATAACTGCTCTTCAGTTTTAAGGGGGAATTCTTTGTACCTATTGGAAGAACATATATTGTATGTATGCATTATGAACATATATGGATACACTATGGTTGCTATAAATTAGTACAGAAAATTAAGCTCTCTATTAAAATACATGAAAACTCAAAATACTTTTCATGATGCAAGAATCAGTGGACAGCAGCTGTGGTTATGGTAGATTCCAAGGTACCCTTTTAAGTTTTTGTGCAAGAGAAAGCATAATTGTGATCTAATTTTAAACTCCTATTTCTAAATAACCAAACTAATTTGTGCTTTTTTTTTTACATTGCTTTACATAATTGATATAATCTGGAGAACAGGACAGCATTTACCTTGTGTTTTATCCCAAGTTCTCAACCACTACACAGCAGAGCCAGTGTTCAACCACTTCCTACAGTTCAGAAGACTTTGAGTGTATCATAATATTGAGCATCCATTGTCTTTGGAGAACAGATGGCACTGATGGGACTTGAAGTGGTGACGGACTTTGGAAAAATGAGGAGGTTTGTGCTATGGAACAGAGGGGAGAACAGACAGGGTTGCTGAAGTCTCCTAGTTAAGGGGTTGCATATGTTTGAGGTGCAGTGAAGGTGTTCTGAGAGCAGAACAGTTGATGGTTTTTAGGTGAGGGCTAGATGGCAGGTTAGTCTTTCTTTGGGATGTTAGAGTACTTTTTTCATATGTGAAATGGCCAAAAATATCTGGATTTCTTTGGCCTGTGTATGAGTCAAAGAGAGTGGAAGCTGAATACTCCCAGCCTCCTCTTGGCCTGACTGCAGTGTTGGCAGGATGATGTCTCTGTGTCATTAAGATCATGAAGTAGTTCACAGACTCACAGAGGGTTGAGGCTGGCAGAGACTGTGGGAATTCATCTGGTCCACACCCCTGCTCAAGCAGGGCCACCTAGAGCCAGTTGCCCATGTCCAGATAGCTTTTGAATATCACAGAGGATAGAGAGTCTACAACCTCCCAAACAACCTGTCCTTCTGCTCAGTCACTCTCATGGTAAAAAAAAAAGACTTTCCTAACATTCATACAGAAATTTCTGTGTTGCAGTTTGTGCCCATTGCCTCTGGACCTGCCAGTTGTAAAGGGCTCTTGGAAGAACAAGGCTAAAGCTTCTGTTTTACACAGTATCTCCATCAGCCTGTGTGTGCTCACTTGAATGCAAATCAGAGCCCTGGGGATGCACTTTATTCATGAGGAAGGATGTCAGCTGCTGTGAAATAGGTTGGGCCTTACAGTAAGATCCAAGGTACATCGATTGAGCACCAAATCACTTCCTCTACTTAAGTCTTTCAGTAGCATCTGAATAACTCTGAAAGATCCCTTGCATTCTTCCTTGTAGGGACTTGAATGTGCTAGAACATGGTGCTACATGCTCTTCTGTTCTTTCAGTTCTACAGTAGTAGCTATTTAGAATATATAAGGGCATAGAATAAATAAAGACATGAATGGAACTCAGCCTTTAATTTACAGGTTCTGAAGTGCTTCCTTGTTGTTCTGTTCCTGTTTCAAGAGGTGCAGTTGTTCTGCTAATAGGACTAAACAAAGTGCTGGTAGCAGGAGTTGGCACTGGCCTCAAGGTTGAGACTAGCCAAAATATGACTGAGGGGAAAAAGTGATGAATGAAAAGTACACACCATTTCTCCACATGTAGAGTCAAAGCATGATGAGCAATTCTGTGGGAGAAAGAGTTTATGCATCAATAAAAGTATAATTATTTTTTAATTTTTCTTACAGTTTTTAATTAGTGGCTTTGAAAACAACTTGAGTTATTTTGAGTGGCTTTTAGCTTGATGGCTGTTAAACTAGGAACTTGTCATTAGGAGTGTAGCTTACACAGTTATTCACACACAAGTACTGTACCAGGGAACTTGGTAACTTGAATGACCTTTGGCTTTTTCTTTGAAGGTCTCAACTGTGTTATAATGGTCAGCATTTTTAATTACATCTAGCCCTATATCTGTATGGGTGGGAAATTTCAGACATTTTAAAGGTGCTGGTGGTCTCTTGAAAGTTGTGTAGAGTCCTGCAAGAAGTAGCTGTAGTCATTGTTGCTTTTGACAAGCCATTTGCTTGAGCCTTTTAGGGAGATGCCAGAGGTAGTGCTTATTGATTGCTGAGGTACCTGATCAGTGGAGGGTGTCTTCTGGAAGTTTTGCCCTTTGGGAATATGCTTATGAAGAAAGCAGTATAAGCAATGAGTCATTTAGATTTCCATGAATAAACCTAAACCAGGGGATTCAGTGCTGAGGTTCTTGCATAACTGTCAGAAAGATCCTTGAATTTACATGTTGTAATAATTGTGATTATGAATGGAAATAAGTAGTAATGTCATAAATGAAACTAAAATGGATATGATAGTATTTTTCTTACCTAATGCCTGTTTGTAATGTTTGTGTTTTGCAGCAAACTACAGCTGCTTGCTTTTTTCAATTCCTTGTATAAGCAGGTGCAGCTAATCACTCCTAATGAAAATAATACTTCACCAAGTTCATTCTTTCCTGTCAAGTGATTTGATTATTTACAAGTTTCTTGCGTTTGCTTTGATTTATTTTCTTTTTTTTTTCCTTGGGGGCTCAGCATGAGATGCATCCCTCAGTAATAATTATTTCATGTATTTCATTATTTCATGAAACAGTTCTGTATCAGTGTTAGAAATGCAAAGGGTTCTCGCATCTGAAAAGGAGGGAAAGGCTTGGTAACTGGATATAGGCTGCTTGACCTTTATGTCACTGGTTCAGAAGCAGTCCATGGTACCAGATGCCCAAGTGTTTGCTGTTTGGAATTGAGTCAGCAGTGGGTAAAGTGATATTAATATGGTTTTTAGTGTGCAGGTATGTGGGACTGAAAAGCCAGCACGGTGGTTGTCCCGGAAAGAAAGTTTGCAGCTAAACTAACAGCACCTCATTTTTAGATTCAGCCACCCTACTTGGGGGTCAGATGAACTTAAGAAAGCAGGATGCAGAGGGACTGGCTGTTTTACACATTTTGTGACTTTGTCTGGAACTGGATTTAAAAACAAGTTGTGTATGTGTATATATATGTGTATATATATATATATATATATATATATATATATTTATATACACAGACACAGAGACATACAGTTCACTGTAAGGGCACTTCAGTAAGTCTTGATCCGTTTATGTTATCAGCAGATCCTAATCCTAAATCCATGAGCAAAACACAGGTAAAAGGGAAAGAGTGTGTCTGTTATGGAATGAAGTCTCAGCTGTAGTGATTTTGGTGGCAAATGATCCATTCTCAGTTCCCTGCCCCGTTCACCCGGCCCTGGGTCCAGCCCTGTGTTAGATTTGCCGGGTCTCTGATCCCGTCCTTTCCAGGTGCTGGTGTTGGGAGCCCAGCTCCTGCCAAGTGAGTGGCAGAGACAGGTCTGAACCCAAGTGCCTGTGGAGCCAACAGGACATTAATAGCTGGAGTACAGTACAGTCTCCTGCCTCCTGAGTGAGCAGGGCATACATGGACTGCCAGAGATCCTGCTCCCAGTGCACGGAATGACTGACACTAATATCTGCACGGGCCAAATCAGGGGTTTGGCAAGATGAAGTCATGCCAATTTTTCTTCCTTTCCTGCCCTCCACAGTTTTGTAGGTGGTGTAAAACACACACAAAGGTTATATGTAAACTTGCTTGCTAATAGTACGGTTCCTCACTATGTGTTTTGATGTATGTTTGGTGCCCTGTTGTTAGCTCTGCCTCATTCCTCTGTTTAGAATGAAGATCCATGGAGTGATATGTTAGGAACATAGGACTCTTCAGACTTAGATGCTGGCATTTTCTGTCTTAGGCAACACTGCTAAATTAAATTTCAGTAATGGAGCACCTTGTTCATTTGAGCAGAGGTTAAGGTGATGTATCATTACTTAATTTAGTAGAGAATGTTTTTGATACAATATCAGACATGAGTAGTGCAAATCTATTTATATAGGCTACCTCACTGATAAAGAACTCCTTCAAAACTCCCTAGTTGAAAAGCAGGATATTTACTTCTCTGTTTTATGTGCACCACACCCTTTCTGAAGAAATCCTTGTGAATTTATGGGATTTACTCTAAACTTTTGATGTAAAAACATCTGGTTTGTATTGTGAAATATCTTAATGTCATGGGTTTTTTTGTAAAACCTTTTTTTTTAAATTAAATAATCCTAGGCTCTTGGAACACTTCTTTTAAAACTACACTGAATCTCATCCCAACATGCATGAAATCTATTTCTCTTTTTTATCTTGAAGTTGTGACAGCTGATAATGTGTATAGTCAGGATTGTAGGTAGGAAAGAATGTGCAGGAATTTTTACTTTAAGCAAATGTTCTGATGATCCTTTTGGTATCTTTCTTGGCCATAATGGAATAATTTCTTAGAAAGCTGTATTTAAAACCTGTGTTGAATTCTCATTGTTTCTAGTTACAAATGAACCATACAGTCTGTAATACCTCAGAGGCTGCTCTGCTTCAGTTCCCATAAATGGGATCCCATCCCCACAGCTGTAATGAAATTGATAAGAATTGTACTTGGGATTTTTGACATTTATGTTTCTCCTTCACTGTTAGTCCTGTGTTCATCTGATCAGATTTTTTTCAGGCGTCACAACAATATAATTATTTAATGATTATGTAATTTTATTTAATACTTTACACATGTGCATTTGTGACCTCAAGTGCATACTTCATAAATGCTATACTTGATTTTGAGTATTTCTGATATGGAAATACTAGGGAGTGAAAGAGTTTGGGAATGCCAGCTGAAAAAGCTGTTCAGGTAATTCCAAGGCAGTTGCTGCCCACGTGTCTGCCGTGAGTCTGCATTGTATTGTCCTGTGGGAGGGGAGAGCAGCGCGCACGCTTTGAACGGGAGGACTTCCCTCTGCCAAGGGCTTCCTGAAACCCACATGGGGTTGTAAAATGCACAGACTCTTTGTTGGAATTTGTACTTCAGATTTTATTAAAAAGTGCCCAGTGCTCCTGTTTATGCAGCTGACGTTTGTGCAGTGTCAGCTGCTGGTCTGCTGAGAGCCATATCTCTGCACTACTGTTCCACTTCGGCTCTGGTGTTCTTCAGTGGGGCTGAGCTTGTAAAGTCACTGTGAATACTGAACCTTTTTGTGCCTTACACAGGAAAGCAGCACTTCACCTGGCAATGGGCTCGTTGTCTGAAATAGTTTGATTAGTTTTTTGCACTTCTTTTGTGTTATTAATGAAATCTGTAGATAGTGGATTCAGGACTTCCTAAACTCTACAGAGTATTAAGTTCTGAATGTTTTTCAGATGTTTTATGGTACCTAATTGATTTTGGAGTTGTGTTTTTTAACAAAGGAAAGAACTGAATTCAGATCTGCAGAATAAATTTTTAGCTACTATAGGCTCACCTTAGAAACTAAATACATATTGAGCACTGTGAGAACACAAAGTAACATAAATAAGAGATCAGGTTCAGCTATGAATTAAAGCAGCATAAAGAGGCAAAGACAGCTTTGAATCACAGTCTCTTGGAATGCAGATAAATGGCTGTTAATCTCTCTCTGTAAATACTGCTTTCTGTTGATAAGTTGTCATGTAGTGGAATGCTAGACAGTCTGAGGTTGGTTTGCAGTGCTGTGACTTGGGTGTTTTGCCCCTGAATAGAGTTTGGATGAATTGTAGTAGAATAACTGTTATTTCCTGCACTTTATGCCACGTTAATTTGTCCCCATGTAGAGGCTCGTTTAAAGGGCACATTTGGTAGCATAAATTTGGTAGAAGTTCTGCTTTTCCTCTGTTGCTGGCTTACACATATTTTGGGCAGTAAAATTTTGTGTGCTCTTTGCATCCTTAAGCAGACAGAGCTCTGTATTCCCATCCAATTCACCTGTCCAGAGACTCCCTGAAACTGAAAGTCCTTGATTATGGCTGTATTTTATTATCAACTGTTTCAGTTACTTACCTTTCCAAGAAGGAGATTTGCCTTCCTTCCCTTGCAGTGGCAGGATGGCCTTTGAGAGGGTTTATTTTATTAGGAGCACTCTGGGTGGTTGAGCAGGATGATTTCTAGTGACCTGCTTTGTTCAGGGTTACCAGTGTGCTTTCTGCTAGAACCAGTCTTTTGTGTTGCTGACAGATGGGTTTGAGGGAAGCTCAGGGGGCAGAAAAGCAGGTTTTGAGCAAAAGCCTTTACAGCATTGCCCGAGCAGAGCTCAGGTAAAAGGAGATTTGTTTTTATAGGCCCTTTGCAGCCCAGCTGTCAGTGTGGGCTCCTTTACTGTCCGTCATTACATGGAGGGATCTCCTGTGTCAGAATTTATCTTTCCCTGAGCTGACACATAATACCTCTGTGGGCTGGTTGCTCCTTGCACAGGTGATATGTTCTTCGTCCTCCTCAGCTGGCAGTTTCTTAAGTGGATATAATCCATTCAGCAGATTTCCTGGAACTTCTCTTAACATAGCTGTGCAGCTCTCTTACTCCTTTAAAACTGCAGGGTCCTGCTTGACCACCTCTGCTTGGGCAAATACCAGGCTGTAGCAAAAGCAGGAGTAGTGGGTTTTTATCATTTTTTTAATTTATTTTTTTTTCAGCATGCCTGCCTGCCTTAATCAAGAAATTAGGAACTTAATTTTACATTTTTGACATAACCAGTGCCCCTTAAATATAAGCACAAAAAACTGAAATACTGTATTCTCTTTGTTTTCCTGAGAGGTCCTACAGGCATTTGGCCTCATACAGTCCCCAATTTAGTACCTGAAAGATGATACCATAACTAGCTCTGTGGCAGCCTCAATTGCCAAATTTGATCCAAACTTGCTGTGATAATGTTCTGAGGGACAGTTGTTTGGGATTCAGTTTTGTGTTGAGAAGAACACCTGTGAAGCAAATAATGCTGTGCACAGCTTTTTGACTAACTCCCCTTGCCTGGATTTGTCTCATTGTGTTCCTGTAAAAACACTTGTGCACACCTATGGGTAAAACAGAACTTCTTATGGTGAGTTCAGTTGTAAATGTGCTGGTCAGATTTGAGCAGTCATTGGAAGCAATCCCTGTGCTCTGTACGTCTTGGAACAGCCTGCTAAGGATATCAGCAACCTTGTGGAACAGTGGGACTGTGTCTTGAATCTTTCCTAAATTGGAACCTTAGTGATGGTCTTGGCTCACTTTCAGACTGTATTGAGATTGCTGCCTTACATTAATTTCACAGGCATTCTTCTAACAAACGTGTTTTTGTTTTAGGGATTTATCAAAGATGTTCATGAGGACTCCCTCACAGTTGTATTTGAAAACAAGTAAGTATTTTATTTTAAAAATAATAATTTGAAAACTAGATTGTTATTTCAGTTTTGTGCTTTTGCTGTTGGTTTTTTGTTTGATTGTTTTTCCATTAAGAAGTAGATTTTTCTTTAGAAAGGTGTAGTTCTAGAAGGACAGGCTCATTGTTCTGTTCAGCTTCCATGAACTGACTTCTTGAATCTCTGTATCAGAATTCAACTCATCAGTTACACAGTCCTGTCCATTCTCTGGTATCTTTAGTGATGCCCAAAGATGTGACAGCCAGATTTAATTAAAATAAGAACAAGTGGTGCAGGTTTGATACTCTTACAGGAAAGCAGATGAAAAACACTAAAGTACTTAAATAAGCAATTCTGTGTATGTCTAATCTGAGGAATAATGATCAGTATTCTCAACCAGAGAAAACCAGAAATGTCCTTATGGTGATTCTTTTTTAACTATTAGGAAAATAAATACATTTATATATCCAGTCAAAAGACCTATTGCTTTTGAGTAGAAAAGCATGCAAATCTGGAAGTATATCTTGAAAAAGAATTATCCTTGAGGCCCTCTTCATGTAACATATAAACACAGTGGTGCTGCTGGGGACTTGTAGGGGCAAGCCAAGGATAATCCATGGGATGGTAAAGTACAAATGGGTACCTGTTGTTCAGTGTTCAGACTGATAACACCATGGATTACCTGGGAGATTCCAGTGCTAATTCAAAATATTCTGTGAGCTACATCCTCTTTCCTGTTTCCCTTCCAGTTACTAGGTGGAGATCCTATAAAATGTGTCAACTTTTGATGTAAAAATTGTTACTAAACTCTGCCAGCTCTAACCTGTAGGTTAGTCTTTGAACCTTTCTTCAGGAAAGATTGCTGGATAATAAAGGTAATGCTAGGGAGTGTGCAAGTATGTCTTTATAAACAATGTTTATAATCCTGGTTACATAATCCCAGGGTGTGGGATGTCTGTATTGTCTGGGTATACATACATACATGTGTGTAAAAAGAAATCCTAGAGGGGGAAAAAAAGTAATCCTGGGGTTTACTCTGTGAAGTCCAATCTTTGTTTCCTTTTAACCTGTTTTCTAGTCCTTCTTTTATGAAAAGAGTTGAAAGATGACTTGGCAACTGTAATTTGTACTAGCACCGAGGTGGTTATGGAAGCTGTTACCGTCTCCTGGGTTTTCATATTCCACTGCAAAACCCAACAAATGAAGAGAAATTGGGTCCTTTGACCTATCTATGGTCTGAGGAGTTGTGACAAATTTTCAATTTCATATTCAACATCCATATTACTTTTTAAAGAAAAGCAATTGCTTTGCTTTCAAAGTATTTACTTTCGTGTCAGAAACCAGATAAACTAAAGGAAGTGCCAGTGGTTCACAGCAGGGGTGTAATTGTTAGCAAGCACATTTCTGCTATTTAGTATCCGTGTTATCCATGTGTTTTACAGAAGGCCTGGCAGCAGCAGCCATGTTCCAAAAAGGATGGGCTACAACATATTGAGGGTGTTCTGTTGCCTAAAAGTAGTTCTGATGAGGAAGTGTGTTCACAGTTCTAGTCACTTTACTGTGTGATGTAAACCTGGCCAGTTCTTATGCTTTTTACTGAGTTCATAAGAGCTTTAGCAGAAGTGAAGTTGGCAAGAGTGTCCTGTCCTCTCACTGTTGTGACAGTGATCATCACTAACTAAATAAACACATCTATTCTGCAATAGGCAGTCTAAACCGTCACTTGCGTTTTCTGCCGTTGTTAGCCAACCTTTATCTACAGTTATTGTAAGGTTCCCAAAGTTAGGTGTACTAGCACAGACTGCTGACAACGAGTTTGTGGCCACAGCAATACTTAATTAAGAGACATTGTTGGAGAGTAAGAAAGCAAAGAACGAATGCAGAAGTTTCAGGAACTGGAAACTTTTATTACTGTATAAGATAGAAAATTGGATCTTGAGGTGCAGTTTCATAGAGGCTCATTGGAGTTTGAAGCAGCCAAAGCCTTCAGTTAGGTTTCTGCCTGAAAGAGTGAGGAACAGCTGATGTTATTCTACAGATTTACAGAGTAGAAGGAAAAGGAATTTCAGGAAAAAAAGGGTATGAATTGCTCCAGTAATCTTCATAAAATGCACTGAAAATACACACTTCTACAGGTAAAATGCTTTGTAGAGCCAACCATAGTAAAATAAATATCCTTTCTGTACAAGAAGGTAAAATTTAATTTTATATACTGAGAAATGATTGGTATTAATAAGCAGATATAAAGATATGTTTTGATTTGAATCCGTTTGCCAGACATTGGAGAGTGTCAGCAAGTTTGCAGGTAGAAATATAAAGTTTTGTTAAAGATCAGAGTCAGATTTTCCTGTAATATTTAAAACTTTGGTGGTTAGAAGTTGAAATGTTAAATATGAGGTGGAGAAATGGTTGAACCCCGTGGTTGCTTGGTGGACTGCAAAGCAGAGCTTACATCTGTATAAAGGCTCTGACTTGAACAGTAGAAATGTTAAGTACAGCATCTGATAATCTTTCCTTGGGGTTTTGTGAAAGCCATAAGAAAGGCCAGTCAAGTTAAATTTTTCAGTTAATTTAAAAATCTTGTCATTAAGTATCTTCCCAGGTATACTTTTGTCTTGGCATGATTGTTTTGTTCCTTTGCTTATAAGGTTTGCTTTCTAGCAACAAGAAAACAGAATTGCTTGTATGGAAAAAATGAGTTAAAACTCGGAGTTCTAAAATTAAAATGAAGAAAATAGTAGAAAAATAATATTTAATGCCTCTTCAACTTTCAGTTGGCAACCAGAGCGCCAGGTGCCCTTTAATGAAGTCAGATTACCACCACCCCCTGACATCAAGAAAGAAATTGGTGAAGGAGATGAGGTGGAGGTGAGTGTATCCTCATGACCTGTCCTGAGTTGTAACTGGTTGTCCATTCAAGGCAATGTGATGATTGTAAGTGCCTGACCAAGGTGAAGGTGTGAAAGTCTCTAGAAGTGATTTATTAGAATTTTAGTGAAGCTGTGACATTTCAGTTTTTCCACAAAACTACCAATGGAGGCTTTTCAAAGTCTAAAACTTAAAAGAGCTGAGAAGGTTTTAATTCTGGAACTAAAACTAGGCAGTTTTCATTTTTGACCTCAAATGGAAGTGTTGGAAATGTTTTGATAAAAAGATGTAATAAAGCTCCTCCAAAAACAAGAGTTTTAAACCTAGTTGAAGTATCTGGTACAATCTGATAGGGAATTGTGTGAATTACACTGTTCCTGCAGAGAAACAGTGTTAATTAGAAGTGATGTATTAAACCAAGAAATCAAAAGGTGTGTATTCTCTTTCCAGCTCATTGCAGTATCTCCTTGCTATTGTAAAATTTGTTTAGTCTACTTGCAAATGACTTTAGCCTGTCAGAAATGTATAAGGAGTAAATAAAACTTGCAGAAGATGAGGAAAGTGAGTTTCAAGAGCCATCTATTCTGTATTTGATCTTACATTAACTTGGTAGCATTTGTTTAATATGGAATATGTAGTCATGTGATGACTGCTTCATTTTACTAGTCCTTGATATATCAAGTAAGCCAAGGACAAAACAGAAATCTGAATTATGGACTTATTCTGTGTGTGAACTTCCAATGGGAATACAATGTTTGAATTTACTGAGGAATTGCCCATGAAGAAGTCTTTAGCCAAGATTTTATCTCCCTTTAGAAATTTCTTTTGAATTGTCAGTAATATATGCAAAGGAAATCTGTTCACAGTCCTTGGAGTGCAAGAAGCATGTGACTGGATAATTTACACAAAAATTACTTCTGTATGGAATAGTATTCCATTTTAATGAAAATCAGAAAAATTCTTACTTTATTATACGTGCAGGTAAGTGAATTATGTTTGTATGCACTTTCAGTGTTTCTTACAACTTTCATTTTCAGGTTTATTCCAGGGCAAATGACCAAGAACCTTGTGGCTGGTGGCTGGCAAAAGTTCGAATGATGAAAGGAGAGGTAAAGGATTATTTTAAAACCTATTGATTTCATGGCATCACATTAAATACAGTAAATAGAAGGTTATTTGTCATGAAAAAAAGCCCTCTGAATAAAGTACTACAAATACAAAAACATGACAAAAGAGAACTGTAAGTTGAAATGACCCATGTTGCATTGCACTGCAGAGGGTTGTGTCCTTAGAGCAGAGTAGTTCATTGCTTGGAGGATTGTGTGTATGTACAAGGACAAGACTTAAAACAAACCTACTTTGTGAATTGAACTTGGTGCTAAAAATTAAGTCAAACACTTGTGGTTAAAATCTGTTTATACTCCATAAGTTAAGCATGCTGTAGCTATTGCTGTGTGTTGCCGTGGGTTGTTTTTTGTGTGTTTTTAGAGTGTAGTGAAAGGACCCTGATTGTTTTGGTTTTACGTATGTCAAGTTTATTTTACCATAAATAAATGGTTAGATGCAGCTGCCTAGTAACTTGCAGATCCAGACACTGCAGTGTATAGAGCTGTGTCAGTTTTTGACATAGTCTCATTAAAGCTGCATTTTGTGATAAGACAAGAGAATTTAACTTTGTTAATAGGAAGGGTCCCGTGTTTCAATACTTCTACCGTATCAAGTTCCTAAAACCAAAGGAAACGATGCTCAGAAAAAATAATTGCCCAATTTCTAATATTGTTTAAAAACTGTTAACAAATAGCAGCTTCTGTTGAGCTCTGTAAGGACAAATGGTGGTACATGGATATCAAAGGAAGATTCTGTGTCTTGATCCTTGTGGGTAAGCAGCATGTTAAGAAAACAAAAGGAGGCAGGGTGATTCAAATGATAGTTTTATCTTTTGGGGCTCATATGCCTTTCTTAAATGTCACAGAAATGTGAAATTTTGCTATCAATTACATTGCTGTGCTGCTTATTTTCAGAAAAAGTCATGAAAGCATTTTTTTTAATTCTGATTTTAATTTCATTTTTATCCAATTCTTAAACCCTCAGATGGCTAGTGTCTTTATAGAGGATTGTCAAAATAGTTATTTTATGGAATTGTCCCCCAAAAGAACCTCATAGCTTAGCTTCTTTGTACAGTGTTTGCCATGGTTCCACATTCAGATTTCTTCCTCTAACTATAAATGTGAAATTTAGAAACAACCCGTGTGTTTAATGATAGTTTGCTTTGTGATTGTTCTGATATTCAGAATTGTCTTTAACTATAGGATTTAAGTTTTTAGAGTATATAGTGGTAGGTCTCTTAAATTTAGCTGTCTGTTTAGTGTTTATTTTCATTGTCATTTCTTGGTTTTTTATATGTTTCAAAGCAGCCTTATGTGATTAGGATGATTCTTAAGCTAAAGAAAACCTTGAAACTGGAAAATAGCATGTGGAAAAGTGTCACAATCGTTGTGATTTACTTTTTCTGGATACTTGAGTAAATTGTGTGTGTTGACTAAAACAAATAAGGAAACAGTTTTGAGGGAGGAAGAGGAGAATGTACTGCTGCACTTTTAAGTTGCAGACAGGTGGAAGGGAGGGGAGGAGAAGGCTGCATCCCTGGCACAGAGTTAGGGATCCTCAGGGATACTGTGCACAAGCCTCTTTATACTTGCATGTGTTGGATGGAAGCGTAGGAGTAGATTGTTGGTAACTGTTAAATCTTCTTAGTTCTCTTGCCTTCCTAAATTTGGCATAGTATGTGTCAAAAAGAGATTTAATTTTTGTATGTCTTTTGATCTTACATGATTCACAGGTAATTTGCCCATGGAATCAGTAGATTTGCCTTGCTTGCTTGTTTTAAAGTGTTGCAGAGTAGATGTTTCTGTGAAGGAAGATTCTCTGTTAGGTATAACTTAGAATTGCAGTTCCAATAAACATTTTGAATTTTGGAACTTAAACTGAACTAATGATGGTATTTGAAAGAGGGATGGGTATGGGAAAATTAATCCAATATGCTGCTGTGGGGAACTGAAGGTTTGCTGATAACAGTGCTCTGACTTCACTGAGGAATCAGAGAGGTGCTGAACATGGCCAGGCTCATTAGTGTAGAAACTGTATCAACTTAGATTTATGTTCTTGTCTATATCTTCATATTTGGTACCTCCTTGGATATGCTGTTAATGTTACTATGTCTCTGTTGATCCTTACTGAAGTTACCATTTTTAAAAAAAATTCTTCCCTAGTTCTATGTCATTGAATATGCTGCTTGTGATGCCACTTACAATGAAATTGTCACGTATGAACGACTCCGACCTGTGAATCAGAATAAGACTGTCAAAAAGAACACCTTTTTCAAGTGCACAGTGGATGTTCCAGAAGACCTCAGAGATGCGTGAGTAGCTCTGCACACTTCTTAATAAGGCATTTACTTAGAGGAGGCAGAGAAAAAACCCACTTGGTTTGTGTTTTAGAGGCCAGTTTGCAGGTCCGTGAGGAACCTTAAGGGTGGCTGTGGCTGCAGGAGCTGGTTTAGAAACTGCTGAGTGGGATCCCTGCTGAGCTTTTGGGGTGGGGACAAAAGGCAAGTTCTGAGATAGGAACTTTGGGTCTTGTTTTTTGCATGTCCAGGTGATGCACTTCACAGTGGGGCTGTTACTGAGACTTGCCAGATAACCGTGATGGCATAGAATCCCCAGAGAAACAAGCTCTGGAACCATGTTAAAGAGAATGGGAACTTCCCTGTTTCTCAACAGTCTTTGCCATAAACTACTGAAACATTCCTGGATCTTATCATGTTTTTACATGTTCAGTTTTGATGCAGCTTGTTGAAATAACGCTCATCTTTGTCTCCTTAGGTGTGCTAATGAAAATGCACATAAAGATTTCAAGAAAGCTGTGGGAGCATGTCGAATTTTTTATCATGCTGAAACTGCTCAACTAATAATATTGGTAAGTAATTATTTCCATGTAAATTTTGCATGAATTCTCAGTATATTGCTTATGGGAAGTGTACAGCCAGCTGTGTGTGTATGGAGAATGGTTTAACTTGTCAAGCTATACAAATTGTGAGAGATTTAGTGTAAGCAGGTGTATTTAAATTTAATCTTTGATTGTAGTCCTGCACTGTATACAACCTAAATTTAGGAGCAGCTTTCAGTGTCATTGTTTTTATGACTTTTGTCATTCTCAGCTGAGTAAAACCAGTTTACTGATTTTAGCAGGTGGCTTGGAGGTAACTCCAGCTCACTCCACTCTGGAGCAGTAGCTTTCCCCCTGTGCTGTATTACACTGTGCAGTTTGACCCGCGGCTGGGTTTCCATGTGGAGAACTGCACCACTTTAGTGTAGCCATTAAGGAGTTGTTCACTTAGATTCTTCTGTGATGGTTTTCTCTCACTACATAGACTTGCCCCAGAATTAGTTTCTCTTCATGATTCCATTATCCACTTGAACCTCACTCTGCAGAATTGTATGTCCTTGATTATTTCCTTAGCTTTGTCATTTAGACAGTGAGTGGCAAGCATGTATATGGTAGAAAAATATTTAATTTGTTTGTCTGGGCAACATCAACAAGAAAGAGTTACTGTGTTTATTCAGCAGCAAAATCTTTAATGTGAAACATGCTGTGAGTGAGAAGAGATAATTGTTGTTGGTGTTGAATTTCTTGTGCTTTGTTTTGAGGAAGAACCATGTTCATGTAAGGTCTGGAAATTGAGATCATGCTCATGACTTAGTTTCAGTAGGTTCCTGATTTATCCTTTAAATGTGGATTTGCTTAAAAAAACCTAAACTTCATGTTCCTTCTGTTTTGTAGTCTGCCAGTGAAGCAACAGTGAAGAGAGTGAACATTCTGAGTGACATGCATTTGCGCAGCATTCGCACCAAACTTATGCTCATGTCGAGAAATGAAGAAGCTACAAAACACTTGGAGGTAACTCATGGCTCGGGATTCTTGTTGCTTGAAGCTGAGCTCACAGTGGCACGTTACACTGAGTGCATGTGGATGAATCTTCCTTTGTTTTCCCTTCAGTGCACAAAGCAGCTTGCTGCAGCATTTCACGAGGAGTTTGTAGTCAGAGAAGATTTAATGGGACTTGCTATAGGAACACATGGCAGTAACATCCAACAAGCCAGAAAGGTTCCAGGAGTTACTACCATTGAACTTGAGGAGGATACCGGTACTTTCAGAATCTATGGAGAGGTAAGGGGGAACTTTATATGAATCTTTGGAGCATTTCACTCAGTATCTGCTTTTAGAGTGGTGAGAGCTGTACCCAGAATTAAGAGCTGAAAACACCTGAATAGTCCTGAGTGTCTATGTGCGTGTTCACGCTATAACAACTTCCACCACCTGTATTTGAAAAGCAAGCCTTTGTTGCATTGGACGTGTTCTCTCCTAATCGCTCTGTGTGCCGATGTAACTGCACTGTGTATCTTGGGTCAACCTAAGAGAAGCATCATTTGCTACAATTTTACTTGATCATGGATTTTTTTTATTTTTTTTTCTCCTTCGGACATCGTTGGTTCTTCCCCTCCTCCCCTTCTAGTTCCTGTGTGTTTTGCTGTGTGCTGTCTGATCCTCTGAGGTAGCCAAGTGTATCTGCTGCTTCTAACCCTTTTATTTTGGCAATTTAGTGCTGGCATTGGCAAAACAATGGTTTGCTCCAAGTTAATTCCGTTTGTGTGACTCTTCTAAATCTCACAATAGCCTTGAAATGCAGCTGGTCTTTGGACCAAAACGGTGATCCATTCAGGAAGCAGAAGGGTAGTGTAAAAGATACCACTGTCACCAAGGCCCTGTCAGAACATATTTTGAGGGTTTTTCTCTCATATTACCAACTCTGCAGGTGCCACTCACTAAGTCTATGATGTTAACACTTCTAGAAATCTGCGGTTGTCTGCTGTTTCAGGCATCTGAGGTCTTGAATTCTGCTCCATTTATGTCAGGAGTAGAAGTTGGTTGTGGTCGAACGGTCGGATGAAGTTGATCTGTGGAGAGGAGGTCGAACTCCTGTACTTTTCAGTATCTCTGAAGTTCTGTGTCCTGTTTTTTGGATACCTTAAATGCTTCCAGGGGATCAGGGTGACAACAGATCCTTCTCTGATCTGCTACTACCAGTAAATTGTGTCTCAGTTCCTGAAGAAGAATTGGACTAGTTTAAAGGCAGTGGAATGTCGAGTGTATTCCAGTTTTGATCTCTTTCATGTGAATGATGTGATGCGGGAACTTGTGGAAAGGTTACGACTGTCACCAGCCTCTTACAGAGGTGCACAGCAATGGTTATAAATACCAGATACCCCCTAAATAAAAATGCCTTTAGACACATCCAGGCCTGTCCTTGCTGGAAGTGATAACTGCTTCTAAAAATGCCAGGCAGCTTAAATATTCTGATGATAAGGGTTTCAGCATCTGGGTGTACTTGCCTATTCTTTTTGCCTTCTTTTCAACTGAAGTGGGTAAGCAGCCAGGCCCCAGTGGCAGAGTGCACAGGCAGACAATTTTAGGCTGAGATGTGGGGCAGTAGTGAACCAGTGTCATTGACACAGCAGTTGGGGGCTGAGGGTTTCCCACAGCGGATGTTTTGCGTACAAATAAAACTTCAGTGTTGCTCAGTGCCAAACTCTTTGAGGAAAGAAACAGGAAGATAAATTTTGAAGAATATTGGAGATCTCTATGGATAGAAGTAAGTTAAACTGTATGGGATGCTGTTCGTTCTTTTATCCCTGTCTGGTGAAGATCATTTTGGTTGCAAGACCCTTTCCTGGTTGTCTGAACATCTTGTGATGCCTGTACAGACTGTACAGTAACGTGGACGTGTCTTCATTGTATGGGCTGCTGGAGGAAGTAACCAGAGCATGGGTGGACGTGTAGACTGTAATTCAGAGTTAGCAAATGTAGTTGCTAGCAACTGGAATCCTTTGAGGTCTTTAATCTGTGTTCCACTACAGGGAACTGAGAATGCATTGTTTGAACCAGCTTTATGTGCTCTCATGTTGGGGTGTGGATGAATCAGACAGGTTGTACTCATGTACAAATCCTGAGTGCTCATGGCAGAGTGTAGATAGAGGCATGTGGGTGCACTGGAGAGCTCCAGCTCTGGCAGTTATATGTTTTCCTGTAAATGCATTCACTTCGTGTTACTTTACCTTTATTTGGAAAAGAATTGATAAACATACCTGAGGCAGGAACTCTGCTTAATTGTGTCCTATTTCTAGAGTTCACTGAAGGTGAAAACTTGCTAATTTAAGTTTGTGTCATTTGAGCAGTTGCCTTGAGGATGCAGCATAACCCTCGCTCTCCACAATGGCTTCCTGTTCATTTCTTGCCAGTGCTTGATTGCTGCTTTCATTATTTTGAAATCCAATTTGCCCATATTTCTTTTGCTATCATTTTGACCTCTACCAGAAGTACAGGTTTATACATTTTTTTATTCTTCTAGGATTTCCCTGGTTTGATTGAAAGATGCCAGAGCTGGTGGTACTCTTATGTTTTGTGTTGCCTAAAAAATGTCAGATGAAAGGGCTGTGATGTTAGTGTAAAATGGAAATTGTTCTCAGAAGCTGTCCTGGCTGACTAGATGCTGCTATTCTTTCTTTAATTCTACACTTCTGCTGTTGCTAGATTGAAGCCTGGTTTCTTCAGCATCTGTGTAGCTTCAATTAACTCAGGTGATTTCTGTCATTTAATAATAAAACTGTGAGAGAACCTTTACGGGAGTTCTCCCCAGTAACTAGAGCTGCTGTCCTACCTTGGAAAACCTTGTAGATGAACTGGTCAGAAACCAGCATTCTGGAAGGAGAGAACTCTGGTTGTAATATCACAGTGTTTGCTCAAAGCTCTGTCCAACCTGGCCTTGAACATTCCCAGGGATGAGGCGTCCATTTTATTATCTTACAACCTCTTAAAATGCTATTTGAACATGGAAAAATATGTTTTATTAATTACTGATGCTTTGCTTTTCTACTGAATTTTGTCTCTGGGCATTTTGTTCAATTACTTCTTTATCATTTAGTTCAAAACTAGAATAGTCTTGTCTCTGTTCCTCTCTTTTTGAAAATAAATTTGTTTGGAAGACTTGCAGCTGTTGCTAAAAGGTTTTGTTTTTAACATGCTATATTTACAAATAAACTCCATTTTTTAAAATTCATTTCCAGACTGCTGAAGCAGTAAAAAAGGCCAGAAGTTACTTGGAATTTGTGGAGGATTTTATTCAAGTTCCCAGAAATCTTGTTGGTATGTAATACTGCTAAAATGTGAAAACTTGGGGAAAGGGAGCCTAATCAGCATGACTCTGCAAAGAGGATTTAGTTGCCAGTACAATATTCGACTTCTCTCCTTAAGTAGAAAGTGATTAATCTTTTAAAACTATATGTATCAGGGAATTATGAAATTGGATATATTGTTGTTAAGTAATACTTTGTCAGGATTTTAGACTTGTAGTAAATGGTCATATTTGAAGTTCAGATTCTAGTAAAAAAATACGCTTTACTAAATTCACTGCTTCAAAGTGCAGAAACTAAATTCCAAAATTGAATATGGAAATACTGCAGCTGAGTTACAAGAATGACACAAGACAATGCTCCTGTTACTGCTCCCTCCTGGGCTGAGGTTTATCAGAGGTGTTTAAGTGGTTGTGAGCCCCTTTATAGATCAGCAGTGCTCAGTAGTCTCATCTTCAGTTTGATATAGAGGTATTTTTCCATGTTTCAGCTTTATGAAGGTGTAGTTTCTTAAAGCTTAAAAAAAATGCCTATTCTGGTAGTTTCTGTATTAAAAGTCACCTAAAGGTGAGGTTAATTGTGCTCCCCTTCAAGAGAGACAAGTGTCTTTCCCAGGGGATTTTTTTGCTTTTCCCTCGTTCTGCTTCCTTTAGCCTGCTCTTTACTCAAGTCTGGCAGTTCCCTGCTCCACATGACCAGCCTGTGGGCAGTGTGGGCATGAAGGCAGTGTAAAGGGTGCAGGTATTGTACCTGATTCAACACCAGCTTGAATTATCTAGAGGAGAAATTAAAACCTAGGCTTTAACCTCCTGTGGTTTGGGGTCTGGAGCTTGCATATTATAGCAACGTAATTTAAATAATTCATGTGCAAACTTCTAAAACATAGACTTTCAAGATTTTAGAACTTGGGCAGTTTAAGGTATAGGGGGTTTTTTGTTTGTTTGGTGGGGTTTTTTTAATAGGACTTCTGCAAATTGTGTATCTGATGCAGCTTGATGGTTCTCTTTTCTACCTCGTGTTAAAGCTCATTTCAACATTCGACAAATTAATCGTTAGTTTGTACATGAATACATTTTTTTTTGCAGTCTCGTTCAGCAAACCTAATTAAACTAAGGAACTTCACTAAATCTAATGCTTTACAAACTTGGAGTTTTGGGGAGGTTCACTATTCCATGTAGGATTGAGGGCACTAGTCATTGCAGTGCGTTTAATTGAAAATGCTGCTTTTAAACAATGACAATACCAATTTATGACAAAGGCCCAAATCACCTGTGGGAACACATGTAAGCAGGTATTCAGCTACACTTGATGAAGACACTCAAGTTAAAAGAAGTGTGGTGCTCATCAGTGACTCGAAGAACATCGTGCTGTGCCCTTGCATTCCTTTCTGTGGCAGATACTGAATTGCCAGCTCCATCCACTCAGGTGCCTTGGCAGCGAGGAGTTTCTCCCAAATACTGGCTGACCATTATCCATAGTCAAACATTTATAATGTGTGTGGCTTATTTTAGCAGTAGTAACAAGATCCCTGTGCAAAATGGAACTGTAGGGATACAGAATGATAAGCTGTAATGTATTTTTGTAAGGCAAAAAGATAAAACCCAAACCTGCTGAGCTGTTTGAACTGTTGAGGAAGAGAAACAATTTTTAATGCTTTTTGCAATTTACTTTGTATCATGTTGATATTTGCTGTAAAGAACATTCCTTAATGGAGTATTCTATCACACAGTTCTGGCTGTTACCCATTTTTTGAATTGTTCCACCTTCCTTTTCTCATAATTTAAACCTGTCTGTTTTTAAGCACCAGGTATCTGTAGCTGGAATGAAGAAACATTTCCATATAAGTTTATTTTAAGGAAGAGCTAAAGTCTTTTAATAAAGGAGTGAAAGAGTCGCTTTTTTTGAGATTTAAACATAAAAGTTCTGAAGAACCTTTTGGTTTAGATCCCATGCATGATCTCAAATATTTTAAAGGTAACATGGGAAGCACTGGTAATACGCAAGTCTGTTGTAAAGGCAAAATTAATTTTCAGAAAAGAATTACATATTATTTTACCTCTTCTTAAGAGGCTCCCAACAAATGTATAAGCCTGTCACAATGTCAGGAAAGATTGAATGAGGGTGTATGTGGAATCAGGGGGTCCAAATAATTTTGATACATAAATGTTAATAAGCATTTGCAAAGCTCTAGTGCCATTTTACTCTTGGTCTGGTTCTATTTTAAGCTTCTGTGTAGTGGTGATCTTCGTCACTACTTGTCACTCTGTGTATATATATAGAGTGAGTTTAATTTGGGAAATTTTAACCTCTTTTCTCTGGCACAGTGTGGGGTATTTGGGGTTTTTTACACATAACTTAAAATATCCAGAAACATGTTAAAATATTCTGCAGACAGGAGCAAAATTAACTATTCTTGCCCTCTGAAGGAAAAGTTATTGGAAAAAATGGAAAAGTGATTCAGGAGATTGTAGACAAGTCTGGAGTCGTCAGGGTGAGAATTGAAGGAGACAATGAAAATAAGCTGCCCCGTGAAGATGTGAGTACTTTATTCTTTTTTGCTATGATTAAGTTTTTATTTTTAAAACCAGTTTTTATTTCAAAACCTGTGGCTGTAGAGAGCACTATTTTTAAGCTGGCATCTTGCAGTAAATTTTATATAAAGCAATTCAAGGAAGGTTTTTTGCTGCTGAAGTAAGACTTTTTTTTTAATCTTTCTCCTGTGTGTACTTTAGCTGCATAACTAATTTGGAATTAATGGTGTTAATAGTGTCCACATATTTTAAATAGATGAGAACATAAGATAAAATCTTCTAAAGCTGCTTAATCTTGTAAAGTTGCTTTAATGAACCACTGGACACTTCTTGGTAAACTGTGGATACTTCTAGACAGCTACTGTGATAAACACACAGAGCATGTGTTGCATGGGGGAATATAAACACTGTATGTTCCCTCAACTGCCAGAATAGGCTGTTGGGAAAGCTGCACAGTCTGAAGCTCCTCCCCTAACCCCAGTCTAAGCTGGGATTAGTTTGTCTTTGCAGCCCAAGGCTCAGTTACTGTCTTTGTTCAGCTCTCTTTTGTAATTTAAACCAGATTTATTTTATATCATTTGAACAGAAAGCGTTGTTTTAATGATGATGTTCTTCCTGATAAAAAACTTTGATGCTTTGTTTCCATAGGGAATGGTACCATTTGTTTTTGTTGGTACTAAAGAAAGCATTGGGAATGTCCAAGTTCTCTTAGAATATCACATCGCGTATCTAAAGGTGAGCATATCCAAAGGGAGAAACTTGGGTTGGAGTAACAGAATTTTTAAGCAACAAAAATTCCTGGGTTTATATATAAATACACACTGTACCTCTGTATGGGGATTTTAAGATTTGGTGCCTTGAACCCACTCCTTTGCCCATGGTATGATGTGTCTGTTCAAACACCTTGTCACAGTTATTTAGTGCTGTTGGGGTGAAAAGAATCAGACTGTAAAGAACAGTGGTTAAAGGGGCATTTGGGAAGTAGCGCTCAATTTTTTGTCTCTGTTAGTGTTCTGCTGTTCTGAGCTTAATGCTCTGTTGGGTTAGGATGGAATTTTTAATAATAGCACTAATGGTGTGGTATTAGAACAATATTCTCTTTAGAGTAGTTGCCTTTGTGGTGTTAACTGAAATAATGAATTAATTTGGATTGTGTTACTTTTTCAGTTTACCCTTTTTTCTTTCTTTTTAATTTAACTAGAAAATGTGGTGAAGTGTAGTTAAGGAAGGTACTGATGATCTTAAAACAATCTTCCTACATGGGGATTTAAGAGATAGGTTTTAGATTTCTTCCAAAACTCTTGAGATAGCACAGCTTGTACTTGAATTCTGTGATTTGCAGTCACAGAAGGTGACTTGCTACAGGGATGTTAGTTTTAGAGATGACTGGATGGGTGATGATGTTTTGTGAGGGACATTTATCAGCAATGTTTTTTGTCTCCTCTTCTGTAGGAGGTAGAACAGCTAAGACTGGAAAGGCTCCAGATCGATGAACAGTTGCGTCAGATTGGAATGGGCTTCAGACCTTCTTCTACTCGAGTTCCTGAGAAGGAGAAGGGTTACACAACTGATGAGAGCACCCTCTCCTCAGTGCAAGGGTCCAGGTCCTACAGCGGGAGAGGGAGAGGCCGCAGAGGCCCCAATTACACATCTGGTTACGGTGAGTGTTTCGAGCATCTGTTGAGCAACTCCTCAGGGTAGTTTTGAAACCAAAACTATCTCTTTGTGTTCAGCACAGTTGAGTGAATTCAGGCAAGGTTAAAAATTCAGGATGGCTGTTTCGTTTTGTACGTAGCTGAAACCACCTCATTAGGTTTACAGTCTTGCTGAAGTTAAGTTTAAATTGAAAAAATGAGCAAACCAAACTCTAGTAAGGCCTTGTCGTTGTTAGTAGTTAACATCATATGAAGCTGGGAAAAAGAAGGAACTACAGATACTTTTCAGGAAACACAAATTAAAAAAGAATAAATCTGTAATTGGCATTATCTGTTTGAATTGAGGAAGAGAAAAAACACTTGTCTGTGATCATGCCCATCTTAGGAGCTTATTTTTGAAAAGTAAACCAAAGTGATTTGAAATGGAGGCAGCACAAAATCCCATGGGTTTTTTAATTCAGTCAGGAGCTAACTGGAATTGTTTAAGATGAGATGAGGTATTCTGATGCATTTCTGAATTAACAAGGCGCTGCTGCTCAGTTCCAGAGAGGTGTGCACATCCCCAGCTTATCCAGCAGCAGCTTCCCAAATGGAGACACTGCATTTCGATGTAGACATGTTTCACAAAGAAACATGGGTGCTCCAGTGAACAGGGACATTATTTATTCAGTACAGTTAATTACTCTCAATATCTACACATAGCTCATTTTTGAGAGAAAATGGACACCTTTGGGGTTTTGCAGTCTGTTCCTGGCTGTAGGTTCCTGGATCATGCCATATTAGTCCTGTTGATTCTGATGATGATGTTTGTAAATATGTTTTTTATTGTTTCCCAATGAACTGACTAAACTGTAATGAAAATTGTTCAGTCTGTTTATATACACAGATTTTAATTTGAAAACTTAAATTATTTTTTTCCCCACAAAATGGCAAGACTCACATGTTAGAGCCATATGGGTCTAAGTCTCTTTATTCCAGAATGGTTAGTAGGGGGAGTTCCTGGATGGCTAAAATAAATAGGTGTTGAAATTTCAGGTAGTAAAAAGCTGTGTGGGTTTGATTCAGCTCGGAGAGGGCTGGGTATTACGGGATGCTATTTAATATAAACAGGGAAATTGTTCAGCATTACAACAGCCAGAAGGGGTTGCTTAGCAACAGCCATGGGCTATAAGGTGGCAAAGTTGTCCTTGGGAATTTCAGAGAAGTTGCCTAGAAACTGCACCAAATGCCTGCAGTGTGTAGACAAAGAGAGCAAACAGTGCTTAATCCTTGATTTATCTGTATACAGAAATCACAGCTTTGGTAATCTTTCATTCCTTGTTTCACATATTATTAAAAACAAACTTAGACTGAGAATCTTAGAGCAGAAGTTATCTAAATTTCTATCTATATTTTACATACGCATGTATTTTTATATATGGGTATATATAAGTATAAAATTATATACTTGTGTAACTGTATGTTAATATTTTTCAATATCTATTTATGTATTTTTTAAATAACATATATATATACACACATATACCAGCCATGCTGGTTGGAAAACTTTTGTGAGGATATGAAACCAGAATATAATCCCAAAACTCATTATTTTCCAATTCTTTTTCTTCTTGTACAAGGTACAAACTCTGAGCTCTCCAATCCCTCTGAAACGGAATCTGAGAGAAAAGATGAACTTAGTGACTGGTCCTTGGCAGGAGAAGATGACAGGGAGAGCAGGCACCAACGTGACAACCGACGACGCCCTGGGGGACGAGGTCGCAGCGTGTCTGGAGGCCGTGGGCGTGGTGGACCTCGCGGTGGCAAGTCCTCCATTAGCTCTGGTACTGCCTTCCAAGTGGATTTTGAATTTAGATTTTGTTCCTAGCAGTCTTCTGTAATCTCTTACTAACCCCTCATTGCCATACTCCATTTTTACATTGTAATCTTAATACCTTGGGATTTCAGTGCAGCTGTGTGATAGTTTCATGTCACACACTATGTTGTTAGATTTTTGTTCATTTTCTGTTCATGGCGATCTTCATTTCCTTCGTCTACTGCTCACACGTAATAATGTTATTAGCAAAGTTGATAAATTTTTGGCACGTTGCCTATGCTTGCTTTCTGAGGTAAGCTTATGTTTAGATACAGAATGAGAGAAGAAATCATAGACTGGAAGTTATATTTCATCAGAATCCAACTGTGCTAACGTAACGCTGCAATAGTGTCAGAAGTACCACGCTGCCATGAAGGGAAAGGTGTTTTATGTGTTTAACAGTTTTGAGTAAAACTTTTCTAAATGTCACCTTGGAAATATTTGTGGTCAAATAATGCAAGAGCCCATTGTGGTGCCCCAGAATTGTTACTGTTGGGTTGGAGTCAGAGAGGAGCCAGGATGGAATCAAATACTGCAGTTTTAAGTGTTACACCTTTTCCTAAGGTTGCTCTGTAGTTTGAAACTTTGAGACACAGATGTAAGTCAACCTGGAAATGAAGTTACACGTTACTACAGTATCTTAGATGGAAACTTTCTGTTTGTTTAGTGCTTAAAGATCCAGACAGCAACCCTTACAGCTTGCTGGATAACACGGAGTCAGACCAGACCGTGGACACTGATGCCAGCGAGTCCCACCACAGCAGTAACCGCCGCAGGAGGTCACGCCGGCGAAGGACTGATGAAGATGCTGTTCTTATGGATGGAATGACAGAGTCTGATACAGCTTCTGTTAATGAGAATGGTTTAGGTATGTAAATGGTTGGATGATCATCCCAGAGCAGGCTAAAAAAAGGCGTGTTGTCCCTGTAAGTGTAGTGAAGCCCTTGTTTGTTTCTGTTAGTGATGAATTGTTGTTCTGTTCAAGGTTGCTGTCTGATTAAAGAAAGACTCCCTCCGTGGCTGTGCCATGGAATCTCCTGTTTACTGAGCTCCACTAGCCTTTTCATGTGCCTTTTTTTGTAAAAACTGTCTGATGGAGACACCAAAGACTTGATTTGTTGTTTCCCATTGGTACTGCTGCTTTGATAGAAACAGTACTGTCAGATCACCGTTCTGTTTTGTCCTTGGAAACCTCAGTCTCAGTGTGGGAAAGCTACTTAAGTAGCTGTTAATTTGTCTCTGCCCAGATTCTGCTTAAGTACTTTCCCTCAGTAAATTCTCTTTTGATACTCACTGGGACAAGACTATAATCTGTTGCTTAATGTAGAAAAAACACCTGGGTTATGTTGATAAAATTTGACGTATGGTTACTTACTTAATAAATGAAACCTGAGGTCATTAAGCACATGCCTAAATGTTTTAATGAACCAAGAACAAAAAGTAAAATCTAGCTTTTGTGTTACTGTGTATGCTTTCAGTATAAAATTTTCTTTTAGCTTTTCTGTCTTATTTAGTCTCTGTCTTTAACAGAAGCGATTTTAAATGCCCCATGCTGAAACTGCTGAAGAATTTATTTATTTTATGATCAGAAATAGTTCATTATAAACTTTGCAATTGCAGATGATAGTGACAAAAAACCCCAGCGACGCAATCGTAGCCGCAGGCGTCGCTTCAGGGGTCAGGCAGAAGATAGACAGCCAGGTAATTCGAGTGGAGCTGTGGGTAATCTCAGGTCAAAAGCATGAGAGAATGTTGTGTCTGCTGTTTTACATAGAGCTGCATAATATCAAAAGGTTACTCAATAACTAATAAGACTACTAGACAAAGATGAAAGACATCCCTTCTACTAGGAGAACTTCTAAAATCTGTCTAATGAAACTAATCGATGTCTAACTTTTTGCTTGGACATACGAGTTGTGCTTCTGATCCAGCTCTCACTGAAGTCAATGGCCAAAGTGCTGTTGAGTTCCGTGGTCCAGGATCAGACAAACATGAAGGTTCATGGTCTGCACTCACCTGCATCTGTGCGCTTGCACTGACTGGGACACAACCTTTTCAGCACCGGCTGAGCAGCAGCGTTGGAGGGGCAGGATGTGGGTCCTGGCAGAGCTCTGTGAGGGAACTCACATGGGATTTGCCAGCCCCACACCTGCATCACACTGCTGCTGTCAGTCCTTGGCTGTTGGGAATAGTTTAAGTCATCTGCAAATTGAGGGTGGGAAGGAGGAGGAATTTAAGTGAAATTGCATGTTTCCAATTTTTTGTTGTGGCTTGTTGCATTTCTTTTGTGTGTACTAACACTTGAAATGTTAAAGGTGAACTGGCTAATTTTCAATATAATGCCCTGTTTAGAAAATGCTTGTACATACATGGCGCAAGGTAGTAACAGAAGGTCTTCTAGATTGACAGGTTCAAAATTTCACTCATATTTGTCTTCCTTATATCTGTGGTGCTCATGCAACATTTGATTAAGAAGAAAAAAGTTGTTTCATTATGCCAACTAAAACTTGGGGGAAGGAAAAAACCAAACACCACACCCTCTTAGAAAAACTCAAACCCACTCAATACTTCTCAACATTCCAGTTTTGTAACAGTGATATGAGTTTATAAAGGGGCAGAAAAAGTAAAAATGGATTTCAGCTTTTACTTCTAAGAAACTGATTTCGGCCAGTGACATAAAGGGATGTTAAGCATTTCTGCAAAACCACGGGAATTGTTTTAAATCTAAGTATTCTAAGAACAAAACAAAATTTCCCAGAAAAGATTCCTCAGTTTTTTCCTGTCGATGTCGTTGTTCAAGATACAGTTTTCAGTTTGCATAATAAATACTTAAGGTACAACACTAGGAGCATTGGTTGGTAGTTATACTGTCTTTGTTAGAAATGCTCTAATTTAATCTCTTCATAAATACTTAGTAAATATATACTGAGTGAAGACAGAAGGAACTCTTCCCTTCCTGCCCCCCCCCCAGTGCCAACCACTATACTTCACTCATTTAGTTGTATTTTTTCATTTACATTGCTATATGTTATGGGTCCTTAAATGTAGATGAATATTAAGAATGCACTGTGTGCAGGAAATATGCTTCCTCTTTGCATTAGAGGAGTTGGGTACAGAACCTCATTTTAAATAAAAAAATTCTTGTGAAGAAACTAGACAATCTGGAAGGACCCAGTTGTAAGAAGTCCAGTTACTGTAACAGGAAATTCATGTGTTACACTTCCCAGTCTGATTTAGGTTTCGTGCACAGTCATTCCTAAATCCAGAAAAATAGTTCACCTGAATGCATGATACACTAAATATAATCGACTGTACAGTTCAATAGGTAATGCTTGCCAACCTTAATGTGCTTTACCTCATCAGATCCACAAGTGTATATTTAAATTTGCAGTACTCTGTATTCTAAAAATAGAATTGACTCTTGGTGTGGTTACAAGAGGGCAGGATCAGACAAAACCAGGCTACAGGAACATGTGCTGAGGTGGTAAGAAGAAAAGAGGTCAGAGAAGCCCTGGCCGGCACCCAGTAAGTGCAGCCGTCCCGGCACAGACACGGCTGTGCGGCTCCTGAGCAGGGCTGGCTCAGGCAGCACCGCCCACGTCCACACCCCCCACCACTGTCCCACCCCCGCCCCGAGCCAGGGAACAGGGCTGATGGTGTTCCCAGGACCTCCAGGAGGGCTCTCGCCAGTCGCTTCATGGCATAACAGAGATTTGAATTCCGCGTCATCGTGATACCACACTCTGAACCTCCCCCAGTTCTGGGCACAATTTAACTTGCCTTCATTTTATTGCTCTGAAATTCTTCACTACTCAAGCTATTGACAAATGCAGTCTGTAGTTCAAAGAGCCTGCAGCCTGATCTCTTCAAACTTAGTATGGAAAGCCCTTCTTTTCCAATCAAATTTGCAATTGGACCAAAATATTGAGTCCACCTTCAGATCATCACATTACCACTAATTTTAGTGCAAATTGTATTTAATAACAGAAACAAATTGATCCTTGCTGTGTGGTTGATAACCTGTAAGTGTGAAGGCCTTTTGTGAGATGTCTCCCAGTTAGAGCGTAATTTGTGCAGAAAAGACATGAAGGTTCATGCTGAATTGACTGCTGATGTGAGCATCACTGTGATTTTTTTCCTTGAACAGTAACAGTAGCTGATTATATATCACGAGCTGAATCTCAGAGTAGACAGAGAAACCCTCCAAAGGAGACACTAGCCAAAACCAAGAAAGAAACGGTAAGACTTTTTAATGTGCATTTCCTTTTTTTTTTTTCTCCCTCGCAGCAGAACAGTAAAGGAATGAAGGCTTCAGTTAGCTTGCCCTCGTTTGGGTACAAGTACATTTGAGTTCAAGAATAAATCATTAAAAGCAAAATGGCCCAGAGTAAACAGAGCTGACAGTGACTTGTAGGCTGTCATTGCAGACTTTAGGAGCCAGGGTAATGCTGAAATTAATTCTGTACACATTTTAAAATACTACACTTAGTAATGTTGCATTATGTAATAAAATGTGAAAACTGTCCCTGGTGAGTCTTGAGAACTAATCCTTAGGGAGAGAGGATATTAGGTGGCATTTTTAGTGACTTGTACAAACTATTTTAGAAGGAGTTAATTTTGCAAAGATTGTATATTTGAGGTATTTTCTCCTTAAGGGATCAGAGTGGTACTACATATCTGGAAAAATAATCAGAACTGAATAAATCAGAATTTATTTCTGAAGTATTGCCACAAGTCATGCTGAGATCAGCAAAACAAGAAAGATCCATTAACAAAATCTAATCTTGCTGTACAGACTTTGAAAGGGGTGTGAAACTCAGTTTTTCAGTTGACTCCTTCATGGGCTTAGACAAATAAATAAGGCATTCTGGGTGTGCTGGGGATGAGCGGTCCCAGGGTTACCTTGGCGTGATTTCCTTGGAAGTGTCTGATACAGAAGTGTCCTATAAATGACAAGGTAAGTAATAGGATGCACTAAATAACAGAATACAGGCACAAGAGGTGTTTCCTCTTGCAGAGCTGCTGTGTCAGCCAGAGGGAAATTGAGATTACACTCTGTATTGTTATGGAATTCTTTTATTACCCTGTTCTTGTTTTTGCAAGGCAAAAGACGCGATTGATGAAAACAGCCCTTCTGAAAAGGCAGTGAATGGTCCTGCCACCACTTCTGGGGATGAGCCTTCTAAACTACAGCACAGCCCTGATGAAAAGAAAGTCACTGTTCAAGAGGATGGAAATAATCAGGAAGAAGCAGTGCTGAATGGTGTTTCATAAACTGAAGTTCCTAGTTTACAGTTCTTTTACATTACATTTAAAATAGTGCTTGTATAAGCTTGCCAAAGATAGAATATGGATCGCCAGTCTTGACACCGCACTTTCAGTTCCTCCATTTTGGAATACAGAAAGGGGAGGGATCCTGAAGAAATCATATGTTAAACATACTTTGACACCTACTGTGTTATAAATATATCATCAGATGTGCCTTGAGATAGTATATGTAACATTTAAATAAACAAAATTGCTGGCTATAGGAAATGTTATTTTGTTTTCAAAATACGGCAAAGATGTGAGGGGGATCCCTAACATAATACTCTTTATGAAAGCATTAGCTGCTTTTGTTACATTTTTAATAATATGCAACCACTTCTTCACCTGAGGAATACTAGAAAGAAATGCAGTCTAAAATATTTTGCACTGAAATGTAATTTCTCCATTAGTTTAGTCTGGAAACTGGTCTGTTTTAATACATGTTTTTTAAATGCTGTATGTAGAGGAAAAATCTGCAGACCACTGGAATACATTTGTTAAATTCTCATAATCTGCAGGGATACTGGGTGACATTGGCAGTGACTGTTCTACATTGAGGCTTTGTTTGGTTTATTTATTAAACTGTACAGTATTTAAAAATCAAACATAGCTTTAGTTAACACTAAGCTGAATTAGTCATGTCCATTAAGACATAACCTGAACTACTGAAAAGATCAATTTCCAGAAAGTTTATTCTGTATAAACTACATATGTTAGTCCTTAGTAGAGTATTTTTATTTTTGTTTTGGTTGTTTGATGTGCAATATGTTTTTTTTGTATGCTGGTAGTAAAAGAAAATAAACTTTGATCTTCCATCTGTTGACTGTTTCTATCAGAAATTTAAATTATTATTGACTTTAAGGTTTTCAAGCTGTAACTAACAATTGAAACTTACTTGTGAGGCAGCTTGAACCTTTAACTCTTATGAAAGAGTTTCTCATGTACTAATCTTCCTTTCTGTAAGGTGACTATGTCAAACATCAGTTTACAAGTCTAAAACCAAACTCCTTATCTTGGAGAGTCACTAACCTGACTAACATATATAGGAATTAATGCATATGTAGTTTTTGACTGAGAAGTTAAAGCATGACACACCCACACATCTTTTCAGGCACATGAGCCAGAGCAGTGAAACACAAAACAGGTACAGAAAAACATCTGGGTAGGAAGGAGCTGTTGCAAGAAGTCACAGCACAGGATAGTGCTGAAGTTGTGCTGATTTAAATGAAAAAAATTGTCTTACCTGATTTTTTCAGAAGTGAATAAGGACAAAAGATGAATGTTCTGAGCCACCTGTGCCTTCAGCTGCTCTGCCTGATACAGCTACAGCAGAGCTGTCCCAACCAGGCCAGGGTGTGTGTGTCAGTTCAGAAGATGTGCAGTTTGTAATATGACTTTAGTATTGGACACCCATCCACAGTGTTCCCTCCTGGAGAACACACAAGTTAAATTGTAACTCTGAAGTGTACTCAAGTATCTCTGCTGATCAGGCAGAAACAGGACTGGAGAAAATTAAAAAAACATGGAAGGGGGAAAAAAAAAAGCTAGCTATGCTTAAAAAGTAAGTGTAGTTGGCAGGAAAAAACTTAAATACAGAAACATTCTGCATATGGCTTGGAATGTGCAGACTGACTGCATGGCACTGTTCCAGCTGTCCTTCACCCTGCTTTAAATTCTGTGGCAAAGAAAAGTTATTCCCCCTTTCCGTAGGTTCTAAAGGTTACCAATTTGATCCTCTCTCCTGAAGGCACAGAACTCTTCCTAACTGTTGTGGTAATCCTTCCTAAACGGCCTAGAACTAGTTCACAGCAGGCAGCACTCACACAGAGGATGTGAGATGCTTCCAGCAGCATTCCCAAGTCCAGGTTTCTGGGAAATGAAAGCTCTCAAGCTTATGAACAGGTGGATGTTAACTCCCACAGGTGCTGTGCAGCAGTTTTTCTGTAGTTCCAGAAACACTGGGAAGATTCTTGGAATACGACAGAGCTCCTTGGCCCCTGCTGGGATCCTCACAAGGACAACTGCTGGCAGGTGTGAGGCCTCACCCAGCACAAATCCAGCTCACGTATCCTCAGTGGTCTACGTAAAGAGTTCCTGTTTCCTAATCCCTATAAATGCAAACCTTTCTACTAAAAATATGGAATTTAATAAATGCTATAAAATCCATCAAAACCTGAAAGTTACTAAAAAAAATCTGAGACGTTCCAGATTCATCAGTAACACTTAAGAAAATCAAACCTTGTTTTTCACAAGGCAAAGACAAGGGAGTACATTGTTTCCTGAACTTTATTTCTTCAGTCAGAGACAACCACACATCTCTCCCAGCTATTCCAATCAAAAAATCCTCTTGGTTTTTCCACCCCCTCCCCAAACTGGTTCACTGTGCTAACTTTGGCAGATGGAAGAGCAGCAGCACTTTAAAGACAACTAGTTTAACAGAAATTAGGCAAGAGCACGTAAGTCTGCCTGGTAACATGCACTGCTCACACCAAGTTATTGCTCTCTACACTGAAAATATTTCTGAGTGACAGATTGTGCTGTTTAATAAAGAACAGCTATGAAAAAACTTTTAAGCCTGACTCCCTCACACATTTCCCCAAAAAAGTGACTGAGTAGGGAGGGAACCAGCTCCCTGGATTTGTATTCCCAGCTTCATTGACACAGAGTCAAAGACTGACATTAGAACTTTTCTTAAGCTGTTTATCAAAAATAATCATTTGCAGGGACAAAACCTCTGATAGATTTTTGTCATTTTTTAGCTTGGTCTTCCAGTAGATCTTTAGCTTCATTGATTTTGGCTGCTACATATGGAGAGCCACCTAGAAAAAAAGAGAACCTCACTTCAGATGAAAAGAACCCCCACATTTTTTTCTGTGTTGTTAATAATGCCACAGTACACAGGAAAAAAAAGGATGGTCTGAGAGTTCTGGCAGTTAAAGAACAAACTGGTTCCGACTGAAGCACAGTCACTGCAGGAGCTCAGTGTCACACGGTTCCTGTTAGGTTGTTTTTAGTTTACTGGAGTGGTTTTTATTTCCAGTTTTATCAGTCATAAATGACTTAGCACAGTCTGTGATGAATACAGAAGTGTTGAACTAACGTCTGCAGATAACCCTCCCCCTCCTTCAAGGCCACCACACAAACTGCTGCTGTACCAAGGGACTGGTTCAGCTTTTAAACATGGCAAACAAATGACTTAGGGAGACACTGAAACAGAATTCACAGTGCAAATGCACCAAAACTGTAAAGCCCATGAGATGCAACAACTGTGCTTCTAGCATATATACCCTTTAATTGTACTGTAATTACTGTATTTACTTGAAGCTTAGTTTGTTTAGGTAATGTAAAACATAAAATGCTCAGCAGTCTCTGGATAGCTATTTTTAGGTTCTCTATATATTCAGAAAAGTTAATTTTGAAGTTAACTTCTGCTCAATGAAAGGCATATCTCAAGGAGATTTTGGACTTTGGTGCATAAAAGCAATGAATTCAACAGTCACTTTAAAGGAAGCCATTTTACCTTTTAAGCAACAATTAGGAAGGTGAGTGCCGAGCACCAGCACATGACTCTGACTCACTGAACAGAATTTAGAACAGGTAGAGATGCCTCGAGTTACTAACTCTGAGCACAACTCGATTCTGAGCCCTCAGAGTACCACAAACAGGAACATTCCATAGTTTAATGTCTTCAGTAGCTGCAGAAGGCTCAATACTTGCCATTTATGGTGAACTCCCAAGGCACTCCCATGAACTCAACTCATATACTTGTGGTATATGAAGTGCACAAGTATACTCTGGGCTTTCACCTAAAATTAAGGCGATTTCAAGTCTCATTTTAACAAATCCTATTCTAATCTTATATTCACAGGAGACTGAGCAAGTAACAAACCAACCTGCTGAATCTGTCTGCTTGCTTTTAAAACATTCACACAAAAATATGCTCCAAACCCACATGAGGTAAGGCACCCTAAAATTTGTTTCCAGTTTTCTGTGGGTTTCTGTGGGTAGTCACTTCTTCCTACACAGTTCCATTAATCTGTGTTAAAAACATGTATTAATTAATCAACATGACTTAATTTCCTTACCTTTATCTGGATGATTCAGAAGCATGATCCGTCTATGAGCTTCTCTAATTTTACTTCTGTTGGCTGTAGGGCTTTAAAAGAGAGAGAAAAACTGACTTAAGAGACGCTCATGAGATTCCCCCAGATTTTCAGAAGCTGTCTTATCCATAAACTCTTTGGCTAACTTCTTTGTTTTTCTTTCCCTACTCTTCATGTGTAGTGTGTAAATCCTGGAGAGGGTTTCTAAGGTTTTTCCAAAACACTATGCTGAAAAAGACATGTTAGAGCAGTCTAACAGGGTGGGAGTCATCCACATGGTTGAAAAGACTCAGAACTACACTGTAATGTTTTTATTGGGAAAACTTCCTAGAGGCCGGAGGAAAAAAAATAATTTGCTCTTGATTTATAAAAAATAAAAACACAAAAAAACCCCTAAACAACAAACTTCTCAGCTGGAAGTTTCCTTCAAATAGAAATAGTTCTTATTTGATAAGATTTGTGCATTTGGCCTGAAGTGTTTTGGCAGGGATTGGCCACCATACTCAGATCTGTAATGCTTTAGAAGCAATACAGATACAAGAAGTGGGTCTGCAGCACCCACACACTGCATCCATCTGAAATTCCCCAGCAGTGACAGGAACCACAGCAAACAGCACAACCGTGTTCCCCATGCCTAGTGGACCCCAAGGAACCTGTATTTTGCATGTGCCAGGGAACTGGAGATGTCTGAAAGTCCAGAGGGAATTACCTTCAACCACGCACAAGTGCAGCAAAGAATCCCCAATAAGCACAGAAAATCCTGAAAGGCCACTTCCTATTTCCTGACTTGGCAGTGACATTCCCAGGGGATGCTGGGCATAGGACGGCCTTAAGCACTGAGGATGACATCCCTTCCAAACAAGGGCAGCAGCAAGGAAACTCCACTGCCTCCTTTTCACCTTTCACTTCTAATAAATTTCCTTTACCTCACTCCTAGTATTAAAGCTGCTTCTCGTTTAGTCATTTTGGGTTCAAATCCACCCCTGTAATAACCACTGAAGGCCTAAAAGAGAAAACACGTTAGTTTAAAAACCACTAATTTTTAAGTTTATAAGTTAAAACAACTCATTATTGCCTTAGAAGCTGCTGAGATTTTTAGTCTGTAAAAATAGCAAAGCTTCTTCTGCGCTTGTAATGAGAAATTTACTTGGAGCATCATTATTTGAGTACTTAAAATTGCCAGTACTCAATAGTGTGCACACTATTAGCTAATCACCACCAGAATCACTGAAATTGTTACTACTGACAAAATTACGTTTAGCATTAGAGGAAAATATAGCAGTGCTACAAAGACAATAGTCTGTAGTTATTTCACCAAGTAAACTTTTAAATAAAAAGATGCTACTGATAAACAAAAACTTACAGGTGTTTGTAGGTTCTGAAGTGCTTGTTTAACTTGTGGCTCCATTTGCTTCATAGCTTTTACTGCATAGCGACCTTAAAGAAGATATCAGTGTTGATCGAGACTAAGTACAGGTCCATGAAGATTTAGCAATTCAGTGCAACTGGTAACTCATGGATTAAAACATGGAATGAACTTTTTTTGGGACATAAAAGTAAGAACTTTGACTTTTTGTTTAATTACAGCCATTAATACAGGTTCTTCCAAAAGAGTGTCCCGTATCAGCTATCAAACTACCTTAAAACCAGTCCTGAAGCACAGGTAACTATATCTGGGTGTTCGGTGTCCTCCCATCACTACAAACCTGCGAATCCAGCCGCCGCTATGGCCAGGCCGACCGCCACCATCGTACTGGCCTGCACGGGGAACACAGAAGGTGGTTGTTTGCCAAAGGATAAATTAAAAAAGCCACCCGGCAGCGCGAAGAGCGGTTGGGACGAGCGTGTACGTTAGTGTACGCACTGCCATCAGCCCGACGCGGGGCACAGCGGTCACGACACGGGCGCGGCGCTCCCGGTGACCGCGGGGACACAGCGAGGGCCGCGGGGTCAGCGGGAACCCCCGAGCTGGAGGGGACGAGGCGAGCCCGGCCCGGCGGCCCCGCGTTCGCCCCGGGGTTCGGCTGCGCGGCCGAGGCAGGAGCCGGCGGCCTCCCCGGGCCCCTCGCACCGCGGCCAAGAGCGAGCGGAGCCGCTGGGCCCGGGAAGAGCCCCGGGAGCCGCCGGCCCGGACACCGGCGGCCCACGGACACACTCACCATGTCCGCCCCGACCGCCCGGCCGAGCCCGGAGCCGCAAACACACCGCGGCCGCTGCCGTAAAGCGGCGGGGCGGGGAGCGAGCCGGGACACCGCCCCGGGAACGCGAACGCGGGCGGGGCGTGAGGGGACTGGCAGAGGAGAGCCCGGCGGGTGTGAGGGATCGGGGCAGGGGCAGCGAGCGCAGCCTGTGCCCTGAGGCAGCTCTGAGAGGAGCTCTCACAGAGCGCAGTGTTATGGCGTTGTAAAAGCGACAGTACAGAGCTTATTCTTAATGTAAATAGGGGGTTTCGCCCCTGATCCAGAGGCTTCTCGCACGGCAGGTTCGCGGTTTTAAGAAAAGTAGTTTTTCAGTCCCTCCTTAGGTGAATCGAGTGTTGTGTCCAGGTCTGGGCTCCTCAGTGCAAGATGGACAAGGAGCTACTGGAGAGGGTTCAGCAGAGGCCACAAAGATGATGAGGGGTCTGGAGCATCTCTCTTACGAGTTGAGACTGTGGGAGCTGGGCCTGTTCAGTCTGGAGAAGAGAAGACTCAGAGGGGATCTCATTTAATGCACAAGTGCCAAGAGGTGCAGACTCTTTTCAGTGGTGCCCAGCGACAGGACAAGGAGCAATGGCTGTAAACTAAGCCACAAAGAAGTTCCACCTCAACAGAAGGAAGAACTTCTTTACTTTGAGGATGTCAGAACACTGGAACAGGCAGCCCAGGATGGTCATGGAGTCTCCCTCTCCATTGTCTCTTGATTGGAGACAATCCAAACCCACCTGGGTGTGTTCCTGTGTCACCTGCTCCAGGTGACCCTGCCTTGGCAGAGGGGTTGGATGGGATGATCTCCAGATGTCTGTGCCAACCTTGCCAGTTCTGTGATTCTTGCATTTGTTTTGTGTTTTATCCCAGTGATCTGCTCCCCGTGTGTGACTGCCCCATTTTCCTGTGGGCTGGGCTCTGGGTGCCTCCTTTCCCTGTGCTAATGGAGCGTGTCTGCTGTACTGTGAGCGCAGCACTGACTGCTCAGTGTCTACAGGCACATCAGGCACCAGCTCCACATGGACAGCCTCAGGGATTTGATTGCTGAAGATTGCTACAGAATGAGGGAGAATTACAGGCATGGCACTTGTGTTTGAATATTATTAATAACGTAGTGTCACCTGTTAGTAGCACGGTGTCGCATGCAGCACAGCAGTCGAGTCTGTCTGTCTCTCTGTCTGTAGCTCTGGTTTGAAGGCACGGTTTTGGAACCTGAATAATACGGCAGGGAGACCACGCCAGCCTTTAGCTTCAGATGGTCACAGCTCGAGGCTCAGAGTTCTACGGTCTCACTAAGACTTAGTGAAAGCTTCATTGTCGTCCTCTGTGCTTGTAGAACATGTCAGTGACCTCATGGACTCCCCAAGGACCTAGTGACCAGAGCCAGCTGGATTTTGGCTGCTTGAGGCCTGGGACTCACAAGCCCTCACATAAGCAGTTTAGTGTCAGAGCTGACCATTGGCTAAGAAACTTGTAATTCTGCTGTCTCTTGCACTGGAAGACAAAATTTTCCTTTCTTGTTCAGTATTTTCTGAGTACTGAGTTCACTTTGAGTGTGTCGTAATTTCAGTTTGATCTTGAGTTGTTTTTCTTGCTAAAATTTCAAGTGCCTGTTTTAATATCTTCTAGGGTAATGTTTGGAGGTGTGTCCTGTCTCTTTCCTTCCCTGTCATTTTAGTAACACTACAAGAAAATAACCTGCTGACTTTTAAAAGGGATGGAACAAAGGTTTTGGTGAAGGCACTTGTACTGTAGTGCAAGTGTTTCATGAGATGGAAATAAAAAGTAACTTTTATATTTGATAAAGCAATTGAATCCATTCATTACAGAGCATAAGGCTCCTGGCAGCCTGTAAGACCTGTTCAAATATGGAAAGGGGAGTCAGTAAGTGGAAAAAAACCTAGATGTTTGTTTTATAGGGGGAAAAAGTCTTTAAAGGTGTATGGGTCTGGCAACTAACTGGATTCTCTTCATATGTAGAAGACTGTTTGGTTTTAAGATGGTTTCCTCTTTGTTCTTTTTCTTACAGAAAAGGCTGTCCAAAAGAATAATAAAAAAAAAGAAGTTAATGACTTTACCAGGACATGACCAGAATTTATTTTTTCATATCATCTGAACAAGAAGTCCCTGTCTCTTACTTATGAGGTTTTATTTTTCCATCCCTTTCCCCAGTTCCTGTTTAGAAGAACTGACAGCTCTACTGGCAAAGGGGCTTTTGCAAATTAGAGGTTCTTTCTGTTGTGAAATTTCTCATTTTTAGAGAAAAAGACAGATGTAATGAAATGTGCAGACTGTGAACTGGTAAATAAAGTACCTAATTCTTCTCCTATGGAAGCCCTTTAAAGAAAAGCCAGAAAGATCTTGGGAAGCCTCTGCTTGCTTAAGAGAGAGTTCATCTCTATTGAGGAGAAAGGAAAATAAGTGGGAAGGCCTGGCAAGAGTGGAGGTGGGATAGAGGAATTTGCATTATTGGTACATGTTAGACAGCAAAATGGACAAGGGTAAGCCTGGGGTGGAATAATTTGATTTTTATTATTAGGTAAAATCACACAGCATTTCTAGATGAAATTTCATAATTCCTTTAAAATATACTGTGTCTATTTTTTACTCCATCAGACAACTCAAACTTTGTTTCTTCCCACAGTTTGTTGCACTTCCCTATTAGATGTGTCCCAGCTCAGACATCAGCAAGAGTAAAATCAAAGTTCTGTTTGATTTGCCTAATGAGTTCCTTTTATAACATCATATTCCTCTGCATCTTCTATGGTTCAGCCTTGTGCTAGTGTAGGGAAGGTCATTCACTGGGGAAAATTAATAAGCTCTAATGGGCTCAAGTGAAACAGGTGCACTACAGTTTTTATCCTTTCTGCAGAAGGTCTGTGTTTGAAATCAGGAGGAAGGCAAAATTATTGAGTGTTTAAGAAATATAGTCTCAGTTGGAGTACAAAACCTTTTATTTTGCCTACTGTGTTCCTAAACTGTTCCCTTTCTATAAGCCAGAGAAACCCTGAAGCTTTTGTAGTTCCTTCTGGCAAGTGTTTTATCCTACTGCTATCTTCGGGTTTCCACTCTGGGGTTAAAATGCTGCATGATAGAAGATTAAATTTCTTTTGGAAGCTTTGTCTCCCTGGATGATTCAAAGCAGCTGGTATGTAGAACATAAGTAAACTTTTTGACTTAACAGACCCTTTCTGCAGAAATCTGGCTGTACTTTCTCTTAACTGTGTCTTCCACAAACTGAACAGAAGGTGAAATAGATATTTGTGCTTTCAGAAGGTTTGTGGTGTAGCTGTTAAATGCCTATAGGGCCGTTAAACATGTATTTAAGTAACAATGACAGTTCTATGTTGTCACATGCACAACCAACTAAACCTTACACTGCTTATTCTTGGCTATGCAGTGACTGGACTACCAAGCTGTCAAAGGCTTGCTGACTTTCTACTTGGGGCACCAAGGTACGGAATTTTTAAGCACATTATTTATTAATGTTTTAAGATACATATAGTAAATATTAAGTGTAGGTAGAATATCTTGGGGATTTTTTTTCCTGCGCACTTTATTCCTGCTTTTTGCCCATACTCCACTTCTCTTATGTCAGCCTGCCAGTTATAATTTTCACACCTTTTTTTCTTTTCATTTGTACCTTCTCAGATTCTCTCTCTTTTTTGTGTCCTACATCCGAACCATAATACAATGCCACACTCTCTTACCTGTGGCTGAATGACCTTGGTATAGGGAGCATCACTCTGTCATTAAAGTGGTAATCATAGTTATTAGAGCATAGAGTGGTTAACACTAATTATAAACTGAGATTCACTTGGTAAGAATGGGTGTGGATTTTTTAATTGAACAAAGCAAGATTTCAGTGTAATTTGACAACAGGTGTGAAGTGTGTATGTCTGGCAGGTAGCATATCTGTGTTCATGGTAATCACAAGAAAATCCATCTGACTTACAGTGGGCATTATTTGATGGCTCAGGTGAGATTGTTGGAACGTGATGGAGGGGCAAGGTTTGTCAGTGTGAGTAAATCAGTCACAAATGCCCTGAAGCTGAGCTAAGGCATGCAGAATCTCGATGTGAATATGCTCTTTGAAGAATTTCTAAAGTCAGGTTTGATACTTACCATCTTTTACCTGCATTGTCCTGGCTTGTGCTTCTTATTTAAAGAAAAAGCAATGAGATAATTCTGATGTGTTTACCAGAGCTGTTGTTATTTCTGATTTTATATTGATTGTTATTACTCAAGTCTTCATTTTTGAAATTTGTGATCTGCCTGGGTTGGTGCTGAAACTTCCATGACTGTGCTGTGAAACTCTATTTTAGGAAAGCTGGAGAGAGTAAAACCTTTATTTGCTCAGACAATGAATTGTAGTGAGCAACAGTTCTAAAAAGAAAAGTCTTGATTTATAGGCTTTCCCCACATTGAGATTATCCCAGGTTCAAGGTCTGACACAGCTAAGTTCTAGTCTCTTTGTATAATGTAAATTCAGATTTGCAACAGAATCTGCTCCTCTCCTACATGAAGATTATAATGGCAGCAAGGAAAATTTGGGCAGAGCAGAGAGCAGAATGTGGGGGAAAGAGCAAAAAGCA